>NC_071570.1:31048811-31360120 GCF_026979565.1 Vidua chalybeata
TGCTCCAGCTATGGGAGGCATCATGCTCACAGGACCTTGTTCTGCTGGGGAACTTCAACCCCCAACATCTCTGGTGAGCTGTAGGCAATCCAGGGGACTGCTGGAATGCAGAGAGGATAACTTCTTAAGACAGGTAGTTCACAGCCCTGCAGAGGGGATCTGTTACTGAACCTGAGGGTCACCAGTGCAAGTGAGCTTATGGGTGACATTGAGGTAAGAGGCAACCAGAGCTGCACTGGAAATGCAGTGAATTAGTGCAGTGAACTGGTGCAGTGTCTGCATGAGTGGACAAGTGAAAACCTATGGATGATGTTTATCTGGATTTATGTAATGTCTTTGACATGGTCCCACCCAACATTCTGAAGTCCAAACTGAATCCAAACAGATTTCAAGGGTGTACTTGTTGGTGTATAAGGAATTGGATCAATGGACAGAGCCAGAGAGTTGTGAAAAATACGCTTTCAAATGAAGATCAGTGACAAGTAGTATCCCTAAGGTATCTATACTGGACCCAGGATTGTTTAATATTTTCATCAGTGATACTGTGGGGTCGAGTGCACCCTCAGCAGATTTGCAGATGACCCCAAGCTGCGTGGTGCTATTGGCACACCTGAAGGATGAGATGTCATCCAGAGAGACCTGGACAAGCACAAGAAGTGGCCCAAGTACTCGTAAGTTTTAACAAGGCCAAGAACAAGGTCCTGCACCTGGATAGGAGCAACCCCAGTATCAATATAGCTGGGGGTTGAAGGGATTGAGAGCAACCCTACCGAGAAGGACTTGGGGGTGCTCTTGGATGAAAAGCTGGACATGACTAACAACGTACACTGACAGCCCAGAGAGCCAGCTATATCCTGGGGTGAATCCAAAGACTGAGTAGGCTGAGGGAGAGGACTCTGCCCCTCTGCTCTGCTCTGGTGAGATCCCACTAGGAGTGTTGCATCCAGCTCTGCAGTCCTCAGCACATGAAAGGCATCAGCTTGCTGGAGCAAGGCTAAAGGACACCACAGAAATGATCAGAGGGCTGGAGCACTTCTCCTGTATAGAAGGACTAAGAGAGTTGGGGCTCTTTAGCCTGAAGAGAAAACATTCCAGGGAGATCTTAATTCCCCAGTACTTAAAGATGCTTTATAAGAAATATGGGTACAGGATTTTAGCAGGGTCAATTGCAACAGGAGAAGAACTAATGGTTTTAAACCAAAAGAGGGTAGATTCAGACTAGGTATAAGGAATCAATTTTTTACAGGGAGGGTGGTGAAACAGTGGAACAGGCTGACCAGAAAGGTGGTAGATGCCCCATTCTTGGGGCTCATTCAAAGTCATATTGGAAAGAACTCTGAACCACCTCAACTACTTGAAGATGTCCCATTGAAACAGAGTGAAAATTTAACAAGGTAAAAATTCTTCTGGATTTAGGTGAAATGTGCTACTTTGAGCTTGCTAAAATATGCTGTTTAGTCTGGTAACTGCAGCACTAGCAAAACTGCCCCAGCTAAGGAGAAAGAATGCAAATTTCCAAGCTAAAGAGATAAGAGATAAGGAAGACTCTTCAGACCTTGAAACAGACAGCGCAGAGTGACCCAGGAGTTTTTTCTGTACTTTCTGACAAAAACTGAGTACAAGTGTAACTAGCTGTAAGTGTAACATGAAATCAGAAGAATGAATATGCATGAAATTATTGTGAAATTCTATGAATATGTAAATTAGCTAGAGTAATAAAAAAAGATCAGGTGTTTTCAGGGGCATGCATGTTCTTTGAAAGGGAAAAATCCCTTACATGCCTCCAGCACTGAATAAACATACCATCCCTACAATTCTTTATAGGAATTGTAGGGTCTTAATTTTTTCATCGCAATTCACCGTAACAGAAGTAAAGATCCCTTCCAAACTAAAGTGTTTCATGATTCTATGATTTTAATGTTTCACACAACTTTGGGTGTCCACTTCCTCCTCTACAGTCATGACCCTCTTCTTTTCTGCTGCTTTTGCTGCTTCATGACTCATATCCCGGCACAGGTGTCTGTTACTCTCAGCTCTCCATCACAGCTGTTCCATTCTCCTCTCAGTGCTGATCCTAGCATGGCAGTAAATTGATTATTGACTTCATCAGGAGTAGGATTGCATTCATTACCAGTCACAGCTCTGTCCTCCCTTGTTCATGCATCAACGAAGTCCTGGACCCTGGTGCTGGTGAATTCCAGAGTACAGCCAACTTCTCACTAAACTCCAGTGTTTTGCCATGTCTCTAAATAAAGAAGAAAAGTGAAATATGGAAAGCAGCACTTCTGTGGAAACTTCTGAATTTCCACTTTCACATATCATTAGCAGAGAAAAGAAAGACCAACCCAGATTGGCTGTCAAATTCACTTGAGTTTTCAAGGTCAGGACTTAGGGAAGACAGTTTATTTGGACATTGAGCAAATCATATCTAGGACCTAATGAGATAAGACAAATTTGGCAGCAATGTTGTTCTCAGAATGCCACTTTGGAAGAAATCCTTGTGAGATGGGGTCCCCAGCCAAATAAAAGTGTTACTCTGACAGCTGAGCAGACACCAACAAGATGAGAAGAGCTTGTTCCTCCTTCCCCATTACTGGCCTTTCCTGGAGCCAAAAGAGTGTGATGTAGTTTACAGCACATCATGGACTGTCCTGAAAGATGTTTTGTCATGCTGACCCAGAGCTGGAGTATCCACCAGGGAAATCTGGTGGTTTTTGCCTTTTTCATTTCAAGGCTAGGAAACAATTGGGAAACTGGTGGAGAACGTCCAATCTGATATGTCTGATAGTCTTTGGAGGCCACTGTAGACTCTCTGTTTGCTCTGTAAAGCAAAGAAGCCAGAGGCTGAGACTGTGTTCCTAAATCTACTTAAAATTACAAATCACCAGCTGGCAGATGATTATAGTGTACAGCCTTTCTTCCATCAAACTAATGGAACTTTTGAAATTAATGAATAGGACCCTGAAAAATTCCCAAAGCCTTGTTTTATTTTTAAATTAACACAATTTTCAATGACATGATAGATAAAGGCCTAAATGCTGCCATTAGTTATACACACATATCCCTACTGCACACAGATTTTTGCTTTAAATGCTAAATAATGCCATGGAAGTATGACATGCAAGGATCTGCACATTACTTCTTTGTAAGATAGAAAAATTCTGCAAAAAAATGGACATTTTTTTATCTATTCACATGAAAGATTAGTATGAATCTTTTGACTTCAAACTGGTTTATATTTATTGTTTTATATAGTTATTCTAGGCATTTGCATCCTCAATAGTTACTTAAAATCTGCACTTGTCAAAACCCGTCAATTATTGCTTCAGTCACAACTTGCACAGTCACTGAGATATCAGAGAAAGAAATTTTAAACTCATTTGGATGTCAGAATTTCACAGTAGAAACCTATCTCTGTGGATATCAGTGTCACCCTTTCAAGGAATACTATGTGAGGTGGTTTGAAAGAAACTTCTCCTGGGTGAGCAGCTCATTGGACAAGAGAGGGTAATGGTAGGTGTCCGGGGAGTCTGTCTTGTGGCAGGAAGAGGATATTGCAGAAAAATAGGGTTGGCACTAAGGAAAATGAGATAGGAAAATATATCTCAAGTGAATGTCTTGGCACGAGAATAGCTAGATCAGTAAATTCAAAAAAGAGCCTTGTATTACTTTACTTGCAGCCAACAGTATAAAGATATCTCTGCTGTTGGCCGGAAAAGACCCAGAAAACCACACAAGAAGTCAAGTTCCTGGTCTTTGAACACTTTGAGAAATGGCAGATCAGGGAAAACCATTGTTCCAGCAACACACAGACAGAACTGAGGGGTGAAGGCTGATCTGTGCACAAAAAGTACATGGCACCCTCTCTGGTCCAGTTACAGAATGCTGGGCCAGGAGCAGCCCTGCCTCACCATTTGCTGCTCAGCACATGAGTGGAAGGGTAAAGCCTCCTGGAAATGGTACAAATCCTACAAAGCTGACACCAGTGATGGGATGCCAGTGGTGTAAATGAGGCCATAAAGGGATGTATAGGTGATGACTCCTATCTACATAGATATTTTTAACTTGTTTAAGTAACCTTTAGTTCCAATTTATAGAAAATTTCTTTCACACCATCATAATTAGTTTCTCTCTGCACTCACCTGTCATTTCATTTTCATGCTCTTTTTGGACTGCAGTATCAATTCAGGAAATAAACACTAACTAAAAAAGAAAAAAAAAAATTAGTTACACCCATGTGTCCTGGTTTAGGGCAAATCTGGGAGAAAATCTTCAAAAGGGGCTACCCCAGAAAGCCAACCTATGCAGCTCCTCCCCCTCAACCAGTTTGGGAAAAATTTCCTCAGAGAGAAGTGGAAAAAAACCTGTTTATTTAACAGGCAAAGCACTCCCCAGCACACAAAATGAACAATACCAGATGACAAAACTAATTTGCCGCTCTAAAGAGATGACAAATTCAGAAAGTCTGTCTGGTGGGTGGTGTCTCTGTTTTCAGTCCCTCCAGTGCTGGGAAAGGCTGCTGCTGCCCACAGTAGGCCCTGGTGGGCCACAAAGTGCGAGCTCTCGGTGTTTCCCCAGGTCCCAGTCCAGAGCAGGTTTGACTGGATCCAAGAACAGGGAAAGAAAAACAGTCCAGGGAAAACTTGGACTGCCTCAGCTAGCTAAACTAACTAAAAAGCAAAGGAGGGCTCTGTTCTGCTCTGTCCGTGCCCAGACAACACAGTCCAGGGCAGAATGTGGAAGAGTGTTGCTTTTAGAGGAGTGAGTGCAGGCTGACAACAACTCTGTGGTTCTTCTTCTCCCCACCTTTGCTCTCAGAGCCCATCTTGACGTCACAGAATATAATATCCAGCATAAACAGAACAGACAGCTGGGGATAGAAGCATCATAAAGTCACCCTAGGACATCATGTTTCTTAAAACTATAATTTTTTCAAAGTAAAGCACAGGGATAGTCTGCCTCGGGTTAGATCTAGAGCTAATGGGAAATTGAGAGTTGGTTGGACATAGCAAGGAGGTCCCACGACTCCAGGAATTGAGGCAGAGCATCTCTCCAGCAGGCTGCAAAGTCTCCCAGTCAGTAGCAGCCCTGCTTGGGTTGCCTGTTGGACATACTTCCCCTCTTTACTGCCATCCTGAAAACACCATACAGACCAACACCCCAACCCTCTATATTTTGCTTTGTTTTCTAGCTGGAGAGTGCATCTGAAAGCTACCACTAATAGTCTTTCTTCTGGTATAGGTAAGGGACCATGCTAGGCCAGAAGAACAGTTAAGTGAAAGGAATGTGTGTAACAGCCTTAGGAGATAACCATAGATTATCTAGATATATGTCTCTATGCTTACCAAGATGCTTACACATTAGAAAGTGTAAACAATACTCAAAGTTTTAAAACAGCTATTTTAGGAGGAAAAAAAAGCCTTTCTAGAAAGACCTCCAACTAGCAACCAGGACCCAAACCACATACATTAAGAAACTGGAAGCCAGGCAGTATTTGGGTAGCAGCATGAAGTAATACAACTCAACCAGGTAAAATGATTCTTTGTCATCAAGGATAGAGTGCTGTGGATGTGGGTCAGGGAAGTGCTGTATTTACCACTACGAATAAATAAAATTCACAGATCTAACAGTTGTAAAGATATGCTTCCTCTTACTTTATACTTTAGCGCATCTTTTATTGCTTTCCCCTTTTTACTGGCTGAAATACTCCAACAAAGAGAAGTAAATGTTGGTCAGAACAAGAAAAGTAGGGTTCATATTTTTCTCCACTGTAATATAAAGAGTATATTACACAATTTCTAACATGGTCAACGTCTGCTTATTTTTCCAAGTTAGAAAAGAAGCCAGAAGTAGGCACATAGTTCAAATCAACATCTGGTCTGTGGCTGGTGCTGGTTTTGGCTTTTGTGACAATGGATTGTGCTTTAATGATTGTAGTCTGATAGAGAAGGATGGGATCATTCCATCTAAAAAGGGCAAGAGAATCTTTGGCAGCAGGCTGGTCAGTTTGGTGAGATAGGTTTTAAAATGAAGGAGTCAGATGATGAGGTCCAAAGTCGCAATGCTTGTGCCATCTCTTCCTCCTGGGCAATAGGTAATTTCAACCAGTGCGGTGACAGATGTTCCTTGACTGCTTCTCAAGATGAGAATCATAGGGCTAACCACATCAAGTGTGTGTATGGTTGCGGCGTTCTCTCTTTCTCCACAGTCCGGGGCAGCTCCAACGCCCTCCAGCGCCACCACCCCCCGGACTTCCGGGTTCGCCACTTCTCTCCTGCGTGCCGCTGGCACCGGCACGCGGGTTGGGGTCTGCCGGGTTCTCTCGCCCATGCTACAGGATCCGAGGTAAAGAGGGAAGGAATGTCCAGAACACCCACAAGGAAGGCAGGAAGGCTTTATTGTCACTGAGAGCTGTGGTGGGGGGGTAGCGACCTGCACTTCCCACTCCACGTGGGGGAAATGGCGCCGGAACCCGTGAGGGAGTGGGATGATATAGGGGATGTGATAGGGAGGGTAGATGCGCCCCCCCCCCCCCCCCCCCCCCCAGTCCGTGCGGGTGATGCGATGATGACGTAGGACAGTGACCAACCCGAGAACTGCAGGGGTGGGCACCAAGCCTTGGGCTGAGTGGGATTGTGGGGATGGGGTGGCGGACACGGGGGTTCCCGGGGCCGGATGGGGGAGTGGTCACAGGAGTGGCAGAGGGGAAAGCCCAACAGCAGGCAGCATGGGGCCAGACACCGCAGGGAGGGGAGCAACACGGGGGAAACGTGGGGGTACCCAGGACTCGGCTAGCTAACACAAATAAGAACCCCTAAAATCCAATCCCAGGATGCAACATATGGTTATGATGAATCCTCCAAAACCCTTTTCTGGGGAAGCTGGATGCTTGATTACCTTTCTGAAGTGGCTGTACATAAAAATACACACAGCATGGGGAATAAACAGCAAGAACTAGAAATCTCTATGTGCGGTAGCAGGGCCACAATCTCATTGCAATTACAAGACATGGTGGGATAGCTCACAAAATTACAATGTTGTCATGGGTGGCTATGTATTTTCTAGAAAGGACAGGTCAGTGAGGTGTGGAATTGCTCTTGGTGTGAGAGAGCAACTGGAATGTATCAAGCTCTACTCAAGCATAGATGAAAGAATTGAGAGCTTATGGGTAAGAATTAAGGTACAGGCTAATAGAGGTGACACTATTGTGAGTGTTCAATACAGGCTACCTGAATGAAGTTCATGGGGCTTTCTGTGAACAGCTAGAAGTAACCTCACAATCACAGGTCCTGATTCTCTTGGGGAACTTCAACCACCCTGGTATTGTTGGAGAGACAACACAACTCAGCACACACAAGAACTTTCTGCAGATCATTGAAGCTAACTTTCTGATGTAAGTTGTGGAGGAACCAACAAGGAAGGTGTATTGCTGGATCTTGTACTAACAAACCAGGAAGGACATGTTGAAGATGTGAATGTCAGGAGCAGACATGACTGCAGTGATCATGAGACAGTGGAAACTGGGACCCTGCATGGAGGAAGCAAAGCAATAAGCAGGACTAGAACTCCAAACTCCTAGAAAACTTCAACCATTTCAAAGACCTATTTAGAGGAATTCCCTAGGAGATAAGGGAGTCCAGGAGAGCTGGTCAATATTCAAGCATCACTTCCTCCAAGCTCAAGACCAGTGTATTCCCATGAATCAGAAATAGTTCATGGGCAAGAGACCTGTATGAATGAGCGGGGAGTTTCTAGTTAATCTGGGTTGGAAGAAAGAAATTTATGGAATATGGAAAAAGGAACAGGTCGCATGGGAGGGCTGTAGGAACATCGTTGGTATGAAGGGATGTGAAAAGGAAGGACAAGGCCTGCTTGGAATTGAGTCTGGCAAGGGATATCAAGGACTAGAAGGGCTTCTAAAAGTACATCAGCAGCAAAAGGAATACTATGGAAAATGTGGTGCCACTGCTAAATCAGATGGATGTCATGGTGAGGGAAGACACAGAGAAGGCAGAATTGCTGAATGCCTTATTTGCCTCAGTTTTTACTGCTGCTTCCTTAGGAAACCTAGATCGTGGAGGTAAGAGAGGGAGGCTGGAGAAGGGAAGATTTCCCCTTGGTTGTGGAGGGCTGGGTGAAATATCAGCTGAGGAGACTGAACACACATAAATCCATGAGCCTTGATAGGATACACCCATGGGTATTAGGGAGCTGGCAGATGTTGTTAGCTGCTGTCCATCACCTTTGAAAAATCATGGAGAACTGAAGAGGTGCCAAATGACTGGAGGAAAGCTGCCATTCAGCAGGACCTTGATAGGCTGAAAAGCTGAGCAGAGAAAATCCCAATGAGGCTCAACAAGGGCAAGTGCAGGGTCCTGCACCTGGGGAGGAATAACCCCAAGTACCAGCACAGGCTGGGGCTGCCCCACTAAAGAGCAGCTCTGTGGAGAAGGACCTGGGAGTCTTGGTGGATCACAGGGTGACAATGAGCCAGCAGTGTGGCCTTGTGGCCAGGAGGCCCAGTGGGATCCTGGGCTCCACTGGGAAGAGTGTGGCCAGCAGGTCAAGGGAACTGATCCTCCCCCTCTACTGGGCCCTGGTGAGGGCACATCTGGAGTGCTGTGTCCAGTTCTGGGCTCCTCAGTGCTAGAGAGACAAGGAGCACCTGGAGAGTGTCTGGCAAAGGGTCACAAAGATGATGAGGGGTCTGGAGCATCTCTCTTATGAGGAGAGACTGAGAGAGCTGGGCCTGTTTAGTCTAGAGAAGAGAAGACTGAGAGGGGATTTCATCAATGCATATAAATAACTGAAAGGTGGATGCCAAGAGGATGGTGCCAGACTCTTTGCAGTGGTGCCCAGATACAGGATGAGGAGCAATGGTCATAAACAAAACCACAAGAAGTTCCACCTCAGCTTGAGGAAGAACTTTATATTAAGGGTGGCAGAGCACTAGAACAAGCAGCCCAAGGAGGTCATGGATTCTCCCTCTCTGGAGACACTCAAAACCCAGCTGGACATGTTACTGTGCCACCTGCTCTGGGTGATCCTCCCTTGGTAGTGCAGTTGGACAAGATGATCTCCAGGAGTCCTTTCCAACCATAATGATTCTCTGATTCTGGGATTCAAGGATTCAGGATTAAGGCTCATGTCTTATGACCAGCACTCGGATAGTAGAAGTGTTCAATTAGATGTGAGGCATCTTGTAACAGAGGTCAGCATTGCAGATTTTTCAGGAAAAAAATTAAGAAAGAGGACACTTGCATATGAAAAGACAATGTTGAAAACAATTTTTGTCTCCCATTACTTTTGATAGACTGGCAAGCAGCAAGTAGTAAATGGGTAGTAGACAAGCTTTACCTTCCTTCAAGGAATTCAGAACCATCAACATGATACTGTACTTTTCTTTTATAAATAAAGCACTTCAGAAATTAACTTCATTTAAACTCCCTGTTTGGAGTTTGGTTGCTGCATAATTATAGTGTGAGGTTATGGTTACTGCTGCTGCAAGGTATGTAAATAAATGCAGATTTGCTCAAAAACTTCACTGCTAGCAGAAATGGGCAGGAGAGAGTTCCCACTCCTGCACAACCATTGCTGTACAGGGACTGATCTTGTAAGAAGTAAGAAATTACCCAAGTTTTTTGATACTGCTGACATACCTGATAGGCAGCAAGAGAAGATGGACTGACACAGTCATCTTGTTAAAACAGCTTTCCTTTGATTTAGTGGCAGATAATTCCCCATGATTTCAGTGGATATAGTTCTTTGCTAGAACTCATCGGAGAGAAGAGTGGTTTTTTAAAATGGTTTCGAAGACTGCTGTTTCATTTAGCTAGCCCACTTCAATACGTCTTGTAGCTACTGCTCAAATTACTGCAATTTTCTGATAAATTCAATAAGGAGTCCTGAGTCTAAGAGCTGCAAATGACAAAGGAGTGCTCCTGAGGTCATCCTGACTTGTAGCCAAACATAGAACTTCATTTATGAACCTATCTGTTGGTGCATCACCCAGCAGGGCTTTCTGCCCCAGTCTTCCTCCTGGAGCTTGCTGACCATTCATGGTGGGAGACCTTAGGACACCAAACAGAATGAGCTGGTAGGCAGAGGATTTTTCTTATTACAGGCTCAAGCATGTTGACCACAAAATTCAGGATGAGCAAAAGCAGCTACAAAAAGTAACATCAGCCATATCTCCCTTTCTTTCAACAAATCTTTCCTCTGAAAGAAGGAGGCCTAGGGGAGGACAGAGAGGGTGTAGACCCATCAACATCCTGAGCTGAGGCTCATCCCATGGTAGTGTGACTCTCTCAGGCTTCCCAACAGCTGCACAGAGAACAAAACCACAGTGCAGAGCAGGGCTAGGGTTGCTCTTGCAATACAACTGCAAGTGTATATAGACATGCTCTATGTACTGGTGCTCTCTTTATCACAGCTTTCTCCACAATTACTGAGGAGCAAGATAACATTAAATCATCTGTGTCATTAAAAATGACCATGTTGTTGGATGGATACAGTTCCAAAGATAGTGTCCAACAGCAACAAAAAAATTACACTGCCACCTCCTATTCTGGACTATCTTTTCTTTTCTGAAGGGCAGTGCTGCAGGCTGCTGCACAGAGATTAACTCTGGGTAGCACCTTAGTGTTTTTACTGCTGAAACATTTCTAAGCCCATGGGAATTCCTGCTTGTTACTAGTAGACATTGCAGCAACAGTCAAGCTGTAGACAGACTGAAAAAGCCTGAGTGGGTCACAAATGATTCAAAATCTGTGGGTTTTTTCCATGTAACAATCACCATAGCCAACTAAGAATAAAGATAAGAATAGAATCACCTGGGAGTTGAATCATAGCAATTTACTAGAGACTGTTCTGTGAGGAGCATGAAGGACAAAGGCACCAGAGAAATGGGTTTATCTAATGTTAATACAAAGTGGTAGCTCCCCACAGATTTTAACATTAAGCTGGAAAGGTTTCACTGCTTTTTCCTTGTTCTATCATCACTACCTTTTATTCTCCACTTCTTATTTTATTTGGACATTCCTTCTCCAGGCTCTACAAGGAGATCCAGAAGTGATCCCCACTGCTTTCCTTGCAGTGCATCCTAATCAGATCTGTGACCCAGAACTGCAGACATGAGGTCATCCCTACAAGTCGTTGATGTCATTCTCAGAATTACACTTTTTGTAAGATCTCCTTTTCAGTTGAGAAGGACACCCTGGAACTGCACCCATTACATTCCCACATCCTGTCTAACAAGCAGTGTGGTGCACACGCAGCAGCCCTACTGCCACCATTCTCCCGCTCTCCTGAGCTCATTTTGGTACACATGGCACACACCAAGCCAAGTTATTCTCAAATTCACTGTGGCCTGCAGCTTTTCCAAGTGAGAAGGGAAAATCTGCAATTCTCTGTGAAAATCAGGGAAATTATCAGCTGTGTGTGGTGTATATGAAATCCACTGCCCTTACCATTTTGGTTCAGCTTGTAGTTTTTCCACTTTTATAAATCTGCAATGTGAAATGAAGCTATGAGAACATACCACACAGACTCCAATGAAGAGGTAGTTAGTACAAAACTTGGCTGCACTAGAAAAATACATGTTCCTTGCCAATAATGTGGCATTGCAAAGGGCTTTACAGAGGACTGATCGGAATCTTTTCTTCCCAAAAGTACTGAGTGTGAGATACAAAGGCTTGCTTCTTTATAAGAATTAAACCCACATACAAATTAGGTATTTGGCCTTAGATTACCTCTCAGTTCTGGTGGGTTGCTGATTTAGCAGGCTTTTTCACTCCTAACATATATCATCATGAACTGCCTTCTGTTTCTGCCTAGGTGTTTACTGTATTACATTTATGCTCTAAGAGCATAGTTACTAGCAGGGTTGCCTTATATACATACATGGAAATATGTAGTTCAAAACACATCTAAGAAGCAGAAAGGAGCAGATAAGAATTGTGTCATTCATCCAAACAATAGCTGGTTACAGTGACCTACTCAATTTCTAGAAATCTAAACCTAATACACGAAAAATGGCAACAGAAAGCTGAAAGAGCAGGTAAAGGACTTTGGTATGTATAGAGCCAAAAGCAAAAGTTGATGTTTGACAATGCATCTGGCATTTACAGACAGATGCCCTCCACAAGATGTATATCTATGGAGCTGTGACGGCAGCTTTTAATCAGGATTTTTAATGCTTCAGGTGTATGTACAGTCGTCGGTGCCAGCTCAGCTCTGGCCTCTATAGCAACAGGACACTTCAGCTATGCTAGAAAGAAAGCAAAGAAAACCAAATTACATTGCAAATGCTTTGAGCACAAAACAATGCTCCACCACTGGCAAATGATCATGTCATTTCCAACTGCACCCTGTTGGCATACCCTGTTCCCAAACTTGTGCTTGACATTTTGACTTGATAAAGAAGCAAAAAATTGTTAAGTGATACCTGCAATGCATAATTTAGAAAATTTTTTCATCTAATTTTATTATGTTTTAAATTATATTCTAAAGTTCCCCTGTCTTGCTTGAAGAAAGAGAAGAATATATTTTTTTTAATTGCCATTATACAGAACACTCTGAGTTAATTTCTATGGAGAATATATCTTAAAATCATTCAATCACTAATTACATTTATGAGTGCAGAATTTGTCTGCCGTGTTTGCAAGCAGAATATCTGAAAGCTAGAAACACTTGTTTAAAATTATGTCTGTTTTTCACGTCAAACAGTAGATGCGTGCTCCATCATCATCATGCACAAGCAGTTGATTGACAACCAAAATGGAGGAAGAAAATTAATAACTGCTGTAAGTGCGCATGTCTCTGGGCTTTGAGCTTAGATGTCTAACTTCTAGAAAATTAGGTGACACCTGTCTAGTTCTCGCTCATGCAAATATGGAATATTGATTTAAAAAGAGGCTGTTACAAGCTCTACCTGGCTCCCATTGAAATCATTCAAGACATTCACTTCAGCTGCACCTCAGTGGAAGTATTTCCAGATGAGACAGCCTATACTTTTGGAAGTAGCTGTATTCCTCTTGTTTTTCCAAGTGTTTGCTGTAATGTCTAGCTAATCTCTTATGAAGATTCTGAAGATTTATGAGTTGCCATTGTTGGTTTCTCTGCGCTCACCAAAGGCCACAGCCTCTAGAGCTCACTTGGCTAACATTTTTGCAGCATGCATTTCTGGAATCCTGTTTGTTGAGAATACTATAGCATAACAGAAACTCTGAAATAACATCAGGAGACATTGCTCTTGCTTAACTTCAGATAATCACATGCTCTAATTCTGCTAAAGGAAAACTAATCATATTCAGCATATGAGAGAAAGAGCTGGGTGCAGTTGGAAATGACATGATCATTTGCATTGGAGATAAAAATGAAGGGCCATTAATTTTATAGCATTAAATGAAGAGAAGTATTAGACCTGTATAATTAACTTCAATGAATACATTTCAAAGACATTTTCAAAAATGTATGTAGGCAGTGCATATCTGTATATACTGTTGAGAGAAAGTAGTTATATTCATTGTAATCTTACAGACTGTATCTGTAAATATAAATATATAGACATACTTTGATAGATTTCTTGTTCTTTAAAATTTGTTTAATTGTTCAGGTCCATTAATGGATGTAATTTCAAAAATGGCAATATAAAGATTTCATTGCAATTATTGATCTCTAGTCATCTACAGTCCCCTGAATATAAGTGGTGATTTAAAACTGATGTGAATTTCACAGTACTGGTCATATTGTCCATCTCTATATCACCTTATCAGCTACTTTAAATGTACTTAACAATTTTATGTTAACATAGGCTTGGTTTTAAGTTTCAGAGTTTTAGGGGTGGGGGGTATTATTATTTTGTATTTTTTTTATACTGGGAAAAACTTACTTTAATTGGGAATAGGCACTACCAGCAACTAGTCAGTGGAGAGGTGCTCCAGAGAAGCCAAGAGACGTAAACAAAAATACCAAAAAAAAAAAAAAAATTTTAAGAGTTTACACATTAAAAAGAATTAAAGGAATGTGATGCTTTACCAGCTCTAACATTGGGAAGGTATGACAAAAATCTTTGGTGTGGTTTGTCAGAGATGCCACTGAGGTTTCTTCCAACATGTGTTGTACACTCAAGGTGGTACCTTGCAGAGACACTTCGTGTGTGCCCACCTCCTGATCTCCCTCCATCATAGCAAACCTTTCTCTCCCCATCTCCTCTACAAAGACAGTGACCTTGAACGTGTCTCTGCTGACCTGCCTGCTGCAGTCATCCCTCTTTAATTTAAAGCAAACATCCAGTTATTTATTGTGATTCTTTCCCTGGTGCTGGTAGAAGAAACTCCCCTCAAATATCCATTTTTCTCCTTGGAGTCTTGCCTCCCTCCTCTCTTTTACCCTAATTTGTACTTGCTGAAGGTCACACTGAGAATGTCTGTGAAGACACATGCCAGCTGGTCAGTTGTGAAGGTACAGGTGAGGGCTTGGAGCTGAAACTTTCCTTGTGCTGCTGACCTTGGCTCTCTGCATGCCCAGCTCCTGTGAGATGGCTTGGGCTGTGGTGTCCCCTGCTCTCTCTGGTCTGTATCTGGGCTTGGTCTGCCCTCAGTAGTGGTCGCTTCCTATTTCCATACCTGCCTGTTTTGCACTATCAGTGTGTGGTTTTATGTTAGGCTACCAGGGCCACAAATGATCCTCAGTGCACTGGCACATGGTGGCCTCATGTGAAGGAAAGGATGGACCTATCACTCTTCTTACTCTTTCTTTTTGAGGAAAATAATATTCAGGAATATCTCAATCTATAATCAAAATATCAAAAATACTAAACAAAAATAATCCAGATCAAATGTTTACAACCAAATGTATCTACCAGCCACAACATGAAAAGTGATAGCACAGGATTAGGAATGTACAATATTACAAAGTTTTTATACAAACTACTTATGTGCCAGAACTGTATTAAAACAAAGGGGAAAAAATAAAAAAGGAAAACACTATAAAAAAAAGTGAGCTCAGCAACCTGAAAGGACAGATTTGGGCACAGTTAACTAGTTTAAAATTGATTGTGACTATTTCCATATCTGGATGTAAAACAAGGGGCTCCAAAGAGCCCAACCTCATAGGAATAGGGTGGAGAAAAAGGACAGAGAAACAATTCTTTTGACATGGTCTTAACAACTCAACATAACATAGTCACACCTGATCTGAATTACGCCCTGTCTCCCTCTGACTCTGCTGTCCCTCAGTGCTTCCATGGGGGTCAATTACTAGAGGATTCACTTTGCTCCAGTGTGCTTCTCCTGAGCACCTACAAAAAAAGGAATAGCAATTTTGTCTGCTTTTCCATTACACTCCAGATCTCAAAGATTTCTCAGTTATACACAAGTTTTTTTTATTGTGCACTCAGAAATAAGTAAGTATATACTTTTTTCACTTCACAAAGTTTCACATAGACTGCTGGCTAGAGGGAGGTGAGGATTTTGAGAGAGTAGTACTTTTTCAGGGCCCAGAGATCCTTTGCTTTCTTGGAGACATTT
Source organism: Vidua chalybeata (assembly GCF_026979565.1). Lineage (NCBI taxonomy): Eukaryota > Metazoa > Chordata > Aves > Passeriformes > Viduidae > Vidua > Vidua chalybeata. Next base: position 31,064,342 of record NC_071570.1, read on the forward strand.
TTATCAGAAATGCCTTATTGGTTGGGTGACATTTAAGGTTTTTTTCCACAGCAGAGGTGTTAGCTATATCTATGTGGAGATGTTGTATATGACATGACCTTTTATTTTTAAATATGCTAGATTCGTGTCTAGTTCATATAGCTCTTTCCATGTTAAGCCGAAACACACAGCAAGGGACTTCCCTAGTGCTAACAGCAATGTTGCAGGTTGTTGGCATGTGCAGTACCATACTAAAGCCCAGTCAACAGCCTCTACCAATATAAATGAAACTGACTGTCCAAATACGATACTTAATCAACTTCCTAACTTCTTTAAGCATTAACTCTTCTTTAAGCATTAACTTTTGAATCGAAATGAAGAAATCCTCCCACATGACTTTTTATTGTATCTTTCCCCTGTTACATCTCAGAGATGCTGAAAAGCATATATTTATAGTCAGGCTTCCCGGGAAGGAATGTTTTTCAGGTCCTCCTCGCATGCCAGTGCACTGAGACGGCACGAGGAGCTGCTATTTGCTGTCAAAGTATTGGTGCATCCTGTTGCATTTTTAGGTTCTGCTCTAAATAGGTAACAATGAAGAGAAGTAGATGTGGAGGTAGAGTCAGGCAGAACAATCAAGAGCTTTGGTTTGACCTGTAAGTTTTATTCACGGCAAAGGCTGGGCAAGGTAGCAATGGTAAGGGGGACTAGTGGAGCAAGTCAGTGGTATGTCTTCTGGAGCAAGTGTTCACTTCAGCTTGGTGTGCTTAGGAGCTGCTTCTGTGCAAGACTCAAGTCCTGTCAGGGCTAGGATAAAATGGACTGTCAGGGTGACTGCTCTTAACTGCTTGCTCCTTACACCCAGAAAGCCAAAGCTCCAGCTGTGAAATTAGACCAGGAGCTTAAAGGTGTGGACAGAAGGTTTGTTACGACACTTTCCAGCATCTGCAAATGGGATGATCTGTCAGTGGATGAACAGCCAGTTATTTATGTATCATCCAGGAAAAGGACTGGTACAAGATACATTGGTGCCTGGCAGTGATATCAATTCATGTCTGCTCAAATTCCTCCCTGGGCATTCAGCCAGAGTAGGGTCATTGGAAGTAGTGTCTTCCCAGACGTGGTCCCATCCCCTGATGGGACCAGTGATGCATCCCTACTCCTCATGCACTTCCAGCTCTCTAATGGGGCCCCATTTCTCTGGTTGTTGAGTGTCTTGAGTGTCTTTGGACATTTGGTTAATGTTTGAAAAATGTTAGTAAATAGTTGAAACTAATTATCAAGTTGTTGGGATGAATGAGTTTTTCACAGGTGGACGTTTAGTGTGTGTTTCTGTGTGTTCTTGTCTGGAGACTCCTTGAAGTAAATTGTGCTGATGCAGCCTTAGATGCAGAGTTTTAAAGTGTGTGGCAAGTTTTCTCACTATGTTCCCTGTATGAGAGAATATTTTTCTAGTGAGGGGTTCATGTGCATGCAGAAACCTGTGTGTAAAATCTGGACTGAAGTCCAGACATGGTATATTTTCTAGTGTTTCTTGAGAATTTTCTGTCCAATGGCTTCTCATTTCTTTGGTAAATTACTCATTCCGTGCATATGGAAAAACATATATCTAAAAGACCAATGATCTGAAGGTTTTGGTTTATAGATTATGTAATTATTTATTTACCCAGAATTGGAATAATAAAAACTGGAATACACTGATACATATGTTTATTGTTACAACACCCCCCCACACACACATTACCAAGGTAGAAAGACAAACGGAGCCCCACCCCTGCAATCTCACTTAACGACACCTGCCTCATTATAGTCATCTTCTTCCATCAAGCCTTTTCCCACCTTTTCTTGGAATTAGTAACTTGCAACATTGGTACATATTTTACAGCATTTAGTAGTGATTATAAATTCTACTCTAGCTCACACATGTTTTCCTTAGATTGGGAAATTCTAATATTTTACCCCAAGCCAACACATTGCTTTTTGCTGATGTAAGCTTTTTAAAAATTATTTTATTCTTTGACACACATATTTAGTCAAGTAATTTTTATTTGTTTGTTTTTCCAATTAATTTATATTTAAGTTTCACAATCCCCGGGTTGCACTCCTGTTTCTGAGTGTGAAGAAACAGGTCATTACGAAAACATAATCTCTCTGATCAGTTGTGAGACCAGAAGTTATGCATACTCTTGAACAGAGATGTGAACTTGTTAGTACTAGGGCTCTCTGAGTACCCTGGCTGAGACTGGTCCTTGGTGCTGATTTTAACCTCCAGACAAATATTAGACATCTATACCTTTGTTGGAAGTATCAGATCTGCCAGGAAACTCAGCTTTTATCTCTGCAGTATTTAGATATTCAGTAATTGCTCAGCACCAAGAGCCTGACCAAGCCCACCCACTGCCAATGAAAGCTGTAGTACATCAAGTCTGTACAACACAATTATCTCTGTCCCCTGTTTCAATCAGGTGCTATTGGAGCCTTTCAAGATTCAGATCTCCCTATTTACCCCTTCCAATGAAAGATGTAATCGATAATAACAATTATTCTGACACAATGTTTTGAAATCTTATAACCCATGTATTAACTAAAAGAACTAACTTCTGCATAGCTGTAACACTCTGCTCATGTCCAAACCCTTCTGTTTTCAGCTGCTTCCAGAAAGAATTATTGAAGGTTGTGTGACACCTTTCCTTGAAGTGTTTACTTTATTCATACCCTTATCGCTATGTGACTTCTGAGATAGGGAGAACAGCTCAGCTACTGTTGGTACTTTGTGCCCATTTTAGGAGACAACTTCACATGATAGGAACTCTTTCTTTGCATTCTGTTTTTCAGGGGTTGTTTTGGGGTGTTTTTACAGACTTTTGTTTACTAGAACAGCAATGTGGGACAACTTTTCCTTTTTGCATTTTCCATAATAGAAGCAGTGAGTAGTCATGGTGAACAAAAGTAAGTTTACTATTTTGGTGACATTTTCCACCAAACTACATGAAAGATAACAAGACTATCTTGTCTAAACAAGGCTTCCATGCTTGAAAGTCTTGTTCAACAAACATACATGGCCTTTTTCAGACTGCAAAATGTCAAGGTTTCTACATCTGGTAATAATAGCTGTGATATGCATGATCACATTTGTGGTTGTATTGCCTTTTGTGTTGGAAACAATAGTCTGTGACATGACTACATTACTTAGCTTCATCAAAGAGTATAAACATATCTACAGTGATTTGGGATGTCACACCATGAGCCTGGTCTCATTTCATAGAATTATAGATTGGTTTGGGTTGGAAGTGACCTCAAAAATCATCCTTTTCCAACCCCCCTGTCATGGGCAGGGACATCTTCCACTACACCAGGTTACTTAGGGCCCCATTCAGCCTGGCCTTGAACACTGCCAGGGATGGGTCATGCACAACTTTTCTGAGCAACCTATTCCAGTGCCTCACCAACCACACAGTAAAGAATTTATTCCTAATATCTAATTTAGATGTATCCTCTTTAACTTTAATTTCATTTTTATTTCCAGCTATGTCAACGGCAATCAGAATCCATTTTTCATTTCAGATATTTTTGAGCCCATTGATAAATATATGAAATCTTCTCCTGGATTTCATTTTATTCCTATTGTCAAGTGCTCTACAAAGTGCTTTTGCAATAGCAAGATCTTTCCTACTATTACATTCAAGAGGCAAATCATAAACCTTAACAGAAAATGAAATCCCCTTAGTCTTGAATAACATCTATTTTGGCCATCATGATGAAAGTTATATAATCACTATGCACTGACACTAACCTCTCAGAAAAAAAAGTTCTGAAAGCTTTTGCATATAAGGACTAAGCATCCTGGTCTATGTACAAGTACCAATTTCCAGTTTTTACTGATACCTATGGCATATACATTGAAACTCTTCAAATAAGACCTGTCAGATGTATGAGCACAGCATCAGTATGATCTTCGGAGGCACCTGTGAGTAAGACAGACTTTTGCTCAGAGTGCGACCTCAATAGTTATCTCAATATTTAAGGTTTGCCTTCATGTGTCTTTGATATCCTGGATCAAAATTCCTTTTTTAGAAATAGATTACTCTGTAAGTATTCAGTTTCATTAGTCACCTCTTCTGCCTCTTTCCTTGCCATGCTCACATCACAGTTTCTAACACTGTGGGCACACATTCCCATTCTGTTGTTACTGAATGGCCATTGGAGAACAGCTTGTCAGGGTGGGCAGCATAGCCCTGAGGTGGGTTACTGAAAGTCAATTGTGAATTCCCAGCCTTGCAGGTCTTACAGACTGGAATGGAAAAAGTCATGTCAGATTCATGTGGTGCTGGTCACAGTGCTGCTTTGAACAGAAGGCTAGACTAGTGGTCACCTCCTGATCAGCATTCTTTCATTTCTTTTATGAGTTGTCCATCCACCCTGAGCTGTCATTCTGAATGCTTTGCACTGCAAAGGGTTGCAAAGGGCTTGCTTTGCAAAGGGTTTCCTGTGAGTGTAATGGTAGTGTTGTCATCCTCTCGAAGTTGAGCACTATGCAAATCCTTAGAAGTTTTTTGAAACTGTGTTATCCTTTGGAATTAATCCTTTTTTAAATGCTGAACACTGTCTGGACTTGTATATTTTGCCAAAGTGTATTTATGTCAGTGCTAGTTTTTATCAATTCCAACTTTGATCCTTATGACTCTTCTTGGCACTTGACTATTTTCATGCTGTTTCAGATCCCCCAGTGCACACACTGTACAGTACTCTCTGCTTCCCCTCAGCTTCAGGCAGAAGTACCCAACTATGTTTGCCTGGCAAATTCTCACTGTCTTGTCATAAGTTATTTATGGGTCCTCTATTTGTTCCACAGATTGTCTGGCACAAGGGCCTCATGCCCAATCAGGGGCACAGTTAACCATTCCAGCCCGCCAGCTAGATTGATCCCTTGGGGTTCAATCATTCAGAGGACTTCTGTTTTCTCCCTTTCTTCATCTTGTCTTGATCTAAAAACATAGAAACCATATGCTGAACAGTCTTATGAAAGCAAATATGCTTATGCAGGGCTCAGGATTTCTCGAATTTATGTATGACGTCTTTGTAGTTTGTCCTCTATGCATGAGTTCAATGAAGCCTGCTAAGAACATCAACTATCTGAGAACCACTCATTGCCAGAAATAAAGCTTCTTTCTGTTGAGTTACCTCCTTGTGGTTACAGCTTGCAGAGAGAGGGGAAAGTCCTGGTTAAATTATCTCCACTTGTTCTTGCCACAGTCAGCAATTTCATTATGCAGTTTTTAACTGATCCCTTTTGACACTGGAATTTGTATGAATTTTGCATTATAGGTAGTGGCAGGTCTTGTTCAGCAGCTGGACAGAATCAAGGTTTCTAGAAGCTTCTGCTTCATTTGGCCCAGTGAATGATGCAGGAGATGGTCCCACTGGTGCATTTCAGAGACCCCCAGAGGTACTGCTTCCCACTGAAAATACCCTTGCCCAGTCAGATGGTAGCTGATCTTGCCCTTTTGCCAAGACTGCAATGCCTGTTTGTAAGTTAAGGAGTTATTAATAAACTGGCAACTGGAAAGGTCCCTGACAGTCAGGTTTCTGTAGCACAAAGGCCAGGGATGAGATTGTGCAACCATGCTCTATGCTTCAGAATGTTCCCTTATGAAACTTGGTTCCAACTACCTTTGGCTTCCCTTATGCTTAGATACCCACTGAGTATGTCCCTTATTATGGCTGCAGAAATACTGTTGTAAGGTCATGTTTTATGTTTGGGGTAATTCAAACCTTTTTCTTTTTTTCCTGCAGGTATTGGTATTTTTTCTTTATTTTAGATGTTGAGTTATGCTGTGAAATTAGGGCTGAAAACAATCTCATGGCCTTGTTTTGCTTCTCTGGTAGACTAATTTCTTCATAATAAAGTTTTAGTTACTTTATGCATCCTCAGTTCAATCAAGTTTTTTCTTTTTTTTTAATCCCTCTGGCCCAAGAATTTACTTTTCAGGTCTGATCTGGATGCGTTTCAATTCCTAGATTTTTCTTTACTCAAATCACCATCATTGTTTTTTTTCCTGGCCAAAGAACTGAAAGATATTTCTTCTGATTGGTTGCTCTTCAGCTGAATGCCAGGAGTGTCCCTATAAATGGCATAGAGTACAAGTTAATAAGACAATGTACACTAATGGCAGCATTAGTGTATGCTGTTCTGAGGCCTCTGATGGCAGCTGGACTTCATAAAAACTGCATTATTGCTCAGTAAAATGTGTCACTAAGAAAAGAAAATGGGCTCACAAGCAGTGAGACTGCAAAGGCCATAGTTCCTTTGCTCTTTTTTGTTTGCATAAAACAAGGATTAATTTTGCCTAGTGGTACACTTAGATCTAGGCCAGCCTGCTACATTCTTGAGCAAGCACACTTTTATTATTTAGTCATCCATTTTCCTTTCAAAGACATTTTTTTAAAGAATTGAAAAAATAAAGTATCAAACTGTAGGGATTCTATGAAACTATAAAACACATGGATGTGATTCATTAGTAGTGTCACATAAATTATCTATGGAATTACATCAGAGATCATCTCGGATCCTTATGTCATTATGGTGATTACATACTAGTTTTACCAGAACCAAAATAAAGTTGGATGCCTAAATTATGATTTTATAAAACATAACTGACTTACATGTTTTTATTACATATGTCCTCTAGCTTGCAGTATACTACAGAATATAGGTAAACAAGATCTTCCCCCTAGACCTGGGTATGTGCTATGTTAACATCCTTTTACAAGATTTAGTTAGTTATTTTTCTTAATAATGATCAGTATGTTTGCCACTGTACCTAAGGTTCTTCATTATAATAGGAAAAGATGCTGTACACATCAGTGAATGAAATAACTATAAAACCCATTCATCAATTACTCTGCAGTGGCACCAGAGCCTAGCATGTGCATGCTGGTTTTTGCTCGCATTGCAGTGCAGCCTTCTGGAGGCGAGGGAAGGCACTGCGAGTGTGCAGAGCATGTGTGACTCCCTGCCCTGCACACACAGGTCTGTGTGTACATTCGCAGCACGCCCAATGTAATTGCAGAGAAACCCTTCACAGGGGGTGGATATAATAGTCTTCATTCTCTGTTCCCCAGAATGTCTTGTAATGTTTGGAGCCTCAAAGCAAACCCATCTTTTAAACAGCTACGCAAGTGTCAGCACTAGGAGTTTTTGATATGCAGATAAGTGAAATGCTGCGTAATATAAAATGATGGCACTGTTAATCCTATAGCACTGGTGATTCCCAGCCCCCTCTGCTATTGATACCAACATCATTGTCTCTGGCTTTAAACTTCATCAGTATGCAAACGGAGTGTCACTATGATGGGTGGTAACTTGGTTGAATGCACTTTCTACATTTCTGGCAAATGAGTATAATTATTTTCAGAGCTGCGGGCAACTCATGCATGTTTTATCCTCCATCTGGACCTGCATGGTATACAACAGTGATAAAAGATGATTTCTCCCCTTGGATGTTCATAGGTCATCATTGACATCGTCCCGATGAAATGGTCATCTATCCCCTAGCACTTCTATATTTGCCACAGCTTGACAACAAAATTATTTCCCTGTAGTACTAAAACACTTCAAATATTCAAGCCCTCTGTGCATATATTTGTGTTTTGAAGCATTCAGTGTTAACGTAATGTGGTAATTTATAAACTGCCAAATTAACTATGCAGAAATCTGAGCAGGGCCTTATGAGGTCTGCAAAGCAATAGAAAAGAAAGCAAAAGCTTTTTGCTTTCTATAATAATAATCATCATCATCATCATCTTATCAAGTGTCAGAGGCAGGTTTTACTCTCCCATTGTCAGTGCTTTTCAATCCTGGATTTAGTTACTGCATACTGAAGCTGAAGCTGGGATGCTTTGAATTGAACTATTATCACAATTGCAGGTCACAACAAACTGTACTGTTGTTGCTCAAGCAAAAAGGGGAAATATGGTCTTCCATAACTGACCATTCATAAGGGAAAAAGATGAAGGCAAAAAGGCTAGAATAGAATTTACTAAAAATAAATATTCATCTCCATGACAGAAAATAAATGAAGTCCACCTGAGCAAGAAGAATCAATATCTGCAAAGCTGAGATTGCTCACAAGAGAAGGAAAAAAGAGAAATCAAGCTTCCTTTGTTTCTTTGTTATAAAATCATTTTAATGATTAAAATTCATCACTATAATTGCCCTCTTTAGCAAGCACAGGCTGTTCTTACAGGCTCACCACTGATCCTCCAAGAGCCAGACAACAGGATTCATGTCACCTGTATCAAATGACGGACACCCCTCTCACCTTTACCACAGGAGCCTGATTCCCCCAGAATAAAGTAAGGGCTAATTTTGACAGACCCTGGAAGGGGACTTGGTGTCTTCTGATTCTCCATCCACAAAGCACAGGCCTGTCCAAGGGGCAGCCTGGCAGGGTGCAGGCAAGGTGGATGCACAGGCCCTGCACCCCTCATGGTGCAACCCTGCCAGACTGCGCTGCCTGTGCCACCACCCTCTGCTGGGCCGATGGCATCAGCACTCTTCATCATGGCTTTGCCAGGGTTACCATAGCAACTCTGTAATAGACTTGCCTTCATTCAATCCCAGAGGCCACATTGAAGTGCGATGCAAAATTTGCAGGAGTCTGAATTCCTTTCAAGTCATGACTCATGTGTCAGGAAACAAGTCAATGTGCAGGCAACAGTAAACACAGGGACAGGAAGAAACCTTTACTCTCCCATGCTGCGTGCTCCTGATTACATTCAAATGTCAAGACCCTTCCATTCCCCATTTCTATCTCATTTTCTGATTATTAATTCACTTTTTGGATGGAGACAGCAGTGGGACCAGGCAGCAGTGGTAGGCAGAGAACAGCTTGGCAGCCCCGAGGTGACCACACTCCACTTCTTGTGAAACCAGCGTGCTCCTGAGGGAAGCAACCCCAACCTGGGACATAGAGCATACCCGGAGGGGCCAGGACTGCCTCTGAGCACTCAGAAGAGCAGCTTGTAACTGAATATCATTCTCTTGTCTCAGCTGTTAGCTAAAGCAAAACTGGTTCACTGACAGATTGCTTGACTGTGGTAACAAGAATGAAACATCTCACAATCCTGACATCTGCAAGCCCCGGCCAGGCAAGGGACTTCTCTATATCACCAGTACAGCTGTGCTCCCTAACATAGCGAATATATTTCGTTATTTCTTTTATTTCAAATTCTCATGCTAATACACTTTTTCTTGGTTTAAGAAAATTAACTCTATTCCAGATGAAAAAAGTACACACTTCTACAGTTTTGCTCATTATTTTTTTACCCCCACAGTTACTCCAGAACTGGGGAAGCCATACATGTGTCGGAGGAGGCTAATCAATCCTGCCTTGGAGCTGCAGAGAGAAAGAAGCATCCTGGGAAAAGCATGGATGCTGTTACGTCTTAGACCCAAACACATTAGCAAGAATCTTTCCAGTCCTCATCCAGAGGGCGCATTTCTTTCCATACAGGGGCCCAAGGCACCTTCTGCACCCACCCCTCACTCATGAGATGCACCCCAACAGAAACCTGCCCAGGAGGAAGTCTTAACATGGTAGCAGAGCATCCCATGCTGGAACATCATGCTGTGTCCTCTGTAAACCAAAGGTACCCCAAACACAGGCTCACAGCCCTTCTTAGCTGATTTCCATGGAGACTGGACTGCTTACCTACTTCACTTACCTTGAAGCTTACTACTTCACTTACCTTGAAGTAGGTAAACTGCAACCCAGGCTCTCTGCACTAACATGGCAGAACTGACCAGGGAAAACCAGCACCTTCCCTGTACTTCTTTCCTGACTGGTTGCTTTTTTCTCATTTTGCTGAGCTCCTGGTATGCATGCCTGTTCTGGGAGCACCACTACTTGCAGGCTGAAACCCTCAGGGAGAAGGATGGCAGTGTCAGGCTCATGGGCTGTGGCTATTCTGCTGGCTGCCATGCATTTGATGCACACTCATCTGAAGGGGCACATTGGTCACACCACCACAGCCCACCCTGACCCTCCTCACTCCTCTCTGCCAGTGACCAGTGTCCCTAGTGCAGCAGACTGCTCCTCACTAATGGCTTCCCAGCAAGGCTTGCATGGAGCACGGAGAGACAACTTGGGATTCTGTAATGTTATTCTTTTTAAATATGGTTTTGTTTTCATGGCTGGTAGGATGGCTCTTTTTCTGTTTTATTTATCACTTGTCTTCCCTAGCTTGTATGCTGAAATTGGCACTTTATTTTCAGTTCAATCCCAGCCTAACATTAATGCAAGTGGCGATATAAGAATGGGAAAAAATTAAATGCTTATTATGCTCCATGAATCCACTGGTGATAGATTAAATATTTCCTTATACGTCATGGAAATAATTCTTGCAAGTCTGAAGACACATAATATTATCTAAAGCAGTCTATTCAGACATGCAAACTAAGTTGCCTCTGCTGTACTCTGAGGAAACAGGATTGGGCTAATGTGTTTTGTGTTAATGAGGCACATGTTAGATAGAGTGCATTCAGGTTCTGTTTATCTAGTTACAATTTTTCTTTGCAAGAGCTTTTCAATCTCCAGTTTCCTTGTAAAAATGTTCCTTGCAGCAGGTATCTGGGGGATGGGGGAAGGTCTAAGGAAGTTCAAGATTTTACAGATGAATACTGAGGAAAATAGATAGCAAGGTCAAGCTGAAAAAAAAGAAATTGATTCCAAGGGCAGCAGCACAATTGAAGAGGCCTAGTCTCCAGCAAAACATTTTCATTATCATTGTTCTGCTAAATCAGTTGTAATAGAAGGTAACAACGGAGGGGAAATGTTACGGGAACTGAACATAGCAAATTTTACTGGTGATTTATGATATATGTATTTTGATTGCTCCTATCTCACTATTCAACTTCTCTGCACAAAACTGCATTGTGGCAGACCCTGGTAATGGATTCCTTACAGCAGACCCTTGCCAGTTCAGGTCATTGATCCAGACATATGTGCTGGCTTAGAAGCAAGATGCTGCACCTACATCCTGCCATGAACATTTTCAGGAGTAAGCTATTTCTCACTTTAGTGTTCTCACCATTTTGAATATGTGCATAATGCAGTACTGTATATCAAAAAAACACCTACATAATACTGCAGATGTGACCCATTCTAGCAGGGAGAAATGGGAGAATAGCAGCACAGAGTTAACAGATTTTTTTGTTGTGGCTTTGCACTAATGATTACAATATTTTCAAGACACTATCACTAAATTCCACATGGAATGTATTTATATTAAGATGTATTTCATATTGCATTAAAAATAATCAGCTTCACTTGAATCACACAGATATCTGCCATGTGCTAAAAAAAAGTTTCTGCATGTAGCAATGTAGAAGAAATCACTTTTTTTTTCTGTTCACAGAAAGAGGCTGTGAAATTTTTCTAATCCATAAGAAAAAACTGAAATATTGAAGCAGTGGTTTTAGACATCTATAGGCCAGAAAAGAACCTAAATTTGCACAAGGCATACAGAGTAACTTGCAAAATAACTGATTTCACCTAAACAAATATGGGAAAATTTTGAATTTGATAGAAGGCGGGTTTTTTTTGGAAAGAGATAGAGCTGTCCAGATATTATGTCAGAGATTAATCAAAAACAAGGTCACCAAATGGGACAAGGAGCCTCCTGGATGTCTATGGGTCTTATTTTGCATATCTCTTTTACACATGACTTTGAATTGGTCCATTTCGTTGCACAAAACCACTGTGGTTTTGGTGGTCATTTCAAGTCATGCAAAAGTTTTTCTTGAAAAACAAAGAGAATGTCCTTAACAGGGGTGGAAAAGCTCACTCCAAAAAGCCAGAGAATGCAGTTTCAGGGATGCAGACCTGAGCCAGCAGGAGCAAGAAGCATTGACTCCTGCCAGGCATGGGCTGGACCGGGGCATGGCCTCTTCTCCTCCCCAGAGTCACCCAGTGATGCACACCTCCAAGGGCTGCTGCTCAGACACTGTTCTCTCCCAGTACCGCAGGGAAAACATCTTTGGCAAAGCCCCAAGGCCTCAGGAGCCCTTCCTGACATTATGTGAGAGATCTACACTTATGAGAAGGGGCTCACCTACAGGAACTGCGGATGGAATAAAGCCCTCCTTATGGACTGTTCAAATCAGCTAAGCTGGTTTCAGAGAGCATCTATCAATCTTTAGGCTTACCCACTCAGAAAACACTGGGTTCAAATGAAAAAAGTCCCTAACTCATTATACAATTTAAAATCTGTTTGCAGAACCTTTTGGAAGTTACCATTCTGTCAAGGACACTGACTAAATTGATTTAACAGTTATACACTTGTATAAACTAGATGTTTGCCACCATCTCCAGAATTACACAAAGACTTTCAGTACTACATTAAAAAAAATTAAATTCCCTTTTAAAGACTCCTAATTAACATTTTTTTCTTTTTAAACTCCATTACAGAAAGACTATACCTGAGTGCAAGACCATTTATGAGTGAAGAGCACTGCTTAAAACTATTTACCACTGAATTTTCCTGCACTCTACCTCAGCTCCTAATTTTGTTCTAAGTTATTCTGAACCTGTCTAAGTTATTCTGAACCTATGTACATTCTTTGCCCAGGCTCACACTTACACACATTTGAACACCAGTGCTCACTCAGGGGACAGAGCTTAGCAACTTATCGACCTTTGGGTGCTCCTTTCAGAGTAAAACACAAACAAGAGTGCTGCTGGTCTTTTCTACACTTTGTGGCATGAGAGCTTTTCCAGGCCTCTAAGCTTTTCTTGTGTGTGAAGGTGTCCCTGAGTTTTTAACATTTCTGTCTCACCTGTGGGATGGAGAGGTGAAAACTGAACACAGCCCTCCAGGTGAGAACATACTCTTATTTATGTGATTGAATTGTGGTCTCTTGGAGCTGTTTGTGGTGGATCCTTATAGCCTGGTAGGGTTGCTGACACTCACTGCTGCTGAGCTAAGGTCTGTTTGTCCACAGTGGTGGACACCTCTGTTTGTCCAGACTGGTGACTGCCTGAGACTTCTACACACTTTGGAAAATTATACTCTGGGTCTGTTTTCTCAACATCTGCACATAATTACAGATATCTCCATACAACACTATTTGTAAGCACAACGAATGAGCTGTCTTAGGTAGAGAATCAGTAAATTCATTGTAGATGTGCCCTGTAGACATGCCATGGGCATCTGAGGAATAATGTATGTGCATGAATGTTAGTTCTAGAGAGTGACTTGGTCCATCTTTTCATTATTAAATGGAAAAGCAGTATCCTAAATAAAATGTTAATGGTTTGAAAACTTGGGATTTTTTGTTTGGTTTTTGTTTCTTTTTTAATTCTTGTCCAGAAGGAAAATTTCAATTTCATGCAGAGCAAAAACTTATGGGGAAAAAAGGTTTTAGGACAATTGGGATACTTTTCATCTGTAGTTATCATGAGTTTGCCCAAATATTCTTGCTGTAGAATATAATTTTATAATAAATTGAAAATATAATAGAATAGTAACATTAAATGTTCAGGCCACGAAATTAAATTATAGTTATAAAGAAATGTTGCAGCATATTTAAAACTGCAATGTGCAGATTACTCAATTTTACCCTTTTCATAGCAAATTTCATTGAAATTGACAAGTTCATGTGAGACAATGTGATTCAAATAGTTTTACTTTATGGTTTCTAGAGCAGAAACCTATTCTATTGAAAACACTTTTTAAAGTTTCTGCTTTGCTATGTCAGCAGTTTACCTTCTATTCTTTATTCTCCCTTAGCCAGTGTCCCTTCTAAAAAGGAAGTTTTTCCTATGTGTATTTGTCCTCTTTATTTCTTTTGCAGCTTCTCTTGGTAGGCTTTACCAAGTCATCTAAAGTCCATATAATTTTTACCTCATAGGAATTTATTTCTACATTCTAGAAGGTTAGAGAGCCACCACTTCTTTTTGAAAAAATGTGCTAATTTGACTCCATTTGGTTCTTTAGTGGTTTTTTGTTTGTTTGTTTTAATTATAATTCAAAAAATTCAAAAACTATTATGCCAGATTTTCTAGGTTGTTCACATTTAGAGGTAAATATAGCATATTTCATGAATAAACATTAGCCAAATTTTCCAATTTCAGTTAAGTTGTGAGTGCTTCAGCTCAACATATTCTCTAAGCCTCCTTAAAGGTGCTGATGTTTGGCTTGCACTGAACCATGGCTTACTTCTTTAGAGTTCATCACTTAGCTTCAGTATGAAGTTTTCTGGAACACCCCTACCTCAAAAAGCACATCATTCTTAACATCTTAACATGTTTTCTGAGCAGGAAAACTATGTGGTTTTTTAAAATTATTTTTGTGGAAGCCAAAATTGAGAAAATTTAGTAGATCAATTTTGCCTACCCAATTTCAGATGCCACCAACTTTCATACATTCAAAGGCTGAGGTCTGTTGTCATACCCAGTACTGTTTTTTACCAGGGTAGGAACACTTAGAGCAAATCAGCAGCCTGAGCAGTGTTGGGCTCCTATAGGCACTGTGGAAAAGTGAAAGTAAGGTAGGATAATAATGACAGTGTCTTCTTGAAGTTCACAGGAAGCTTTCTCAAAAACTGGCAGAAAAAAGAGAAATTTACCAGCAAATAGGATGAACAGCACAGAATTATAATTATTTAAGATGGGAAATTACCTTGTCCAGTCACTTCCAAAAAACCAAAATGCAATAGCCTGACAGCATGACTTGCTTTGCACTTGTGCAAGTGCCTGGGCAATTGCAGGGAGATTACATGGAAGATGGCAGAAACAATTGCATGTACACTACAGATGTCATTCTTTATTAATCTCCTTATTCTGTAATTCTAAAAATTATGCACATTCCTACCTATTTATTAATATTTTGTTGAGAACAGAACTGAGCTTCATGGGAAAGAGTGCCTTTGAGGGAGTGCAGAAGCCCACCAGTTAACTCAGAGTGGGACCTGACATTAGATAGAAAAATACCTGGGTGAAGTGGTGACATCACCTCTTTAACCATTAATTCCCAGGAATAAATTCAGCATTGGACAGTGAACATAAAAACATTGTGGAAGACTTGTATCTGCTGTGATATAACATGGGGCTGGGACAGGGTCAAGTTAAGTGTGCATTACAGGCCTGAGGCAGCAGTATCTTAAAGAGATGAGTAACACCTACATCTTCAGCTCAAAGTAAAACCTCTGAAACACCTGTTGTGCAGGTTTTAGGCACCACTACTTAGACCTATTGATCTTCTTTATGTTTGGTATCTAGACACAATCAAAGGTGGCTTCAGTCATTTTCATTTAAAGGATTGGTCCAGTTTTAGAACTCCACTGCCTGCACTCTGGAAAACAGAAAGCTTCTCATAAAATTTAGGGCTCCCTTCACACACAGACTCCTGAATCACCGGAGTCTCTAAAATAAAGCTCCAAATCTCAGATTTTGTGGAGATGTGTGAATCAACCACCTCTCCTATCAGCAGCAACTGAGTTAAAGAGAATTTGCATTAATTGAACATTTGCCTTACACGGCTCACAAAGCTGTGATTCAAAGGGACGGAAAGACCTGAAATCTGAAAGCAGGTATATCAGAGAAGACTATGTAGGTAAGCAGGAAAAGGCATCACTGAAATGTCTAATATTCCTATTGCTACAACCCTCACAAGGGCTTTAGAAGTAAGATGAAACCCCACTAAAGAGCTCAATGAAGATGGAAACCAATTACACAGTTTTTACAGTG
Organism: Vidua chalybeata; assembly: GCF_026979565.1. NCBI lineage: Eukaryota > Metazoa > Chordata > Aves > Passeriformes > Viduidae > Vidua > Vidua chalybeata. The sequence continues at coordinate 31,080,070 of NC_071570.1, forward strand.
AATAAATAAGACAGTACATAAGACGTGCACACCTATGTTACCTGCCACCCCATCCATGTGAATACAGGGAACACTGGGATTGAGTTTTGGCAATAGCCTGCCAGTGAAATTTGCGACCGGCTGATGTGGAGTCAAAGTTTGAAAAGCAGTCCTATCTTCTATGAGAATAGAAAAATGCCATCTTCTGTCACTCTGACTTATCTCTCCTTCCCAACCTTTTAGAAAAGCCTCTTTACCCTTGTTCTGTTCTCCATCCATGTTGCTTGTCGGGGGTCACAAATACTGAAAGTAATTGAGAGATACTCTTGGGTCTCCCTTATTTTTGTGATAGGTCTTTCAGTCTTTTTGTGGGGTAGATTTTTTGGACACTTGCTACATCACAGGGTAATTGCTTTGGTGGAAGAAAAGATGTGTGTCAAGGAGACTGGCAGGGATTGTGATCTGTATGCTCTCACCTTGAGGATTTGTTTTGTCCACCTGCCAGATCCATAGACTGAGAGGACAGTGGTAGGAGAAGAGTGACTGTAGAGTTGCATCCCTTGTATGATGACAACTTCATAAATATAGCGACTTAACAGGCTTAGCAGGAAAGGCTGTAAATAGCAACACCTGAGAATATTGAAGAAATGCATACATATTATATATATCTGAGGTGACACCTGCCTGTCATCCAGACCAACTCCCCAGGCTCTTACGCAGTCACTGATGAAGCTGTTCCTTCTCGGCAGAATCATCACCAACCTTGGCAGGGCATTTGACGTGCACCCGATGAGGCAGCTGACCACAAGACAAGCTGTTTGATCAGATCAAGCCCCTTGTACTCCACATATCACAATAAAGGAACCAGCAGAAAACAAAGAAATTAAAAGCCAGTTCTCTGACAAAATGCTCATTCATGGCATCAGGTCTATTTCCTTTGTAGTCATAGGAAATTATTTGATTTTATTTCAGTGTAACAAGAATTACTGGAATAATTTATAATTATTCTTGAGAATAATTATAATTGACTAATTTACTAATAGCAACAATTTATTATATATAATTAATAAATATTATTTTAGGTATTATTTTATAGTATGTGATTTATATTATTATCAATATATAATATACAACAGTAAAATATTAATATTTACTAAAATAAAAAAATATTATGTAATGAGAGTTCATTATTCTGTTATTATGCTATAATTCTGTTATTCTATTATAACTACATAATAAGTTGCCCAATTGAAATTATTCTGATTTTTGATTACTCCTAGAGAAAACATAAAATGTAAACAATTAAGAGATATACATTCAATGCAAACATGGACAGTTTTCACCTGTGTAGTTTTAATTTATGTGAGAGATCACAAGAACAGTTTCCAGTCTTTTTTCTGTGTTAGTAGTGAGCAATCCCTTCAGATATAACTAAACTGCTGCCCAATCACATACATTTATATGCTTTTACATGTGTATCATCAGTTAATATCTACCATTTCACTGGTGTTCTAAACAATATACATGAAAAAATATATTTTTAGAATGCCTGATGGAGCTAATACCAGGCCAGCTGTCACTGGCTTGCCTGAGCATCAGCTGAGGGAGCACAAGGAGATAAGGCTGATAATTGAATTTTGCAGAACCCCCACTCCCAGCCAGACCACCTTTTGGGGAGGGGGTTGTAGTCTCCAGGATCCTTCAATAAGCATGCAAACCATTGGACCCTGGGGGAAAATAAGGTGGTTAAGGGCTAGAAGGTAATGAGCACAGTAGTAAATTTATTTTAAACATTCATTTTCTTTGGTTGTGTCACTAGATTTCTTTAGAGGGAAGTATGTGTGTGGTGTAGCTACACCAGGTGCTGAGCCTGTTGTGTCAGTCAGGCACATCCAAGCTGGCTACTGGGAAAGCTGGGATGGGACAGCATGAAGTCAAGTGCAGAATGCTGAATTGGTCCAGGCAGCCAGTCAAATATTGGGACAGTTAGCAAGCACTGTGCTTTGTGATGGAGAGAATCCATCTAGCTGCTGCCAGACACACAACTGGGGCATGACAATGTGGTATGGTAGTGTAGGTGACACATAACAGCAAGTAGGTGCAGAGTCATACAGAGAACCCAGATGTGATAAAAGGGCAAGAGGGACTTGGAAATGGGATGTAACACCCAGGGAAGTGTGACTCTGAAGTGGAGCTGAAGATAACACAAAACACCCCTGCAAGTAGCCTGCCATCATTTCCCTTCCTGGAGAGCTGTGCAGCTGGGCTGGTGAGGATTGGTGCAGCCACAGAAAGTGACAAAAAAAGCTAAATGTACAATGTCTTGCAGCATCCTGGAGGCTGCACGCCACACATTTCCCATGTTCTGCACCATATTTAACACCAATGTCCTTCTATACTCACAGGATGGAGCCAGTAAAACCTTGCATCCTCTGTGAAGCAGCCCAGCTGCACTGCATAAGGAGCAAGATAAAAAACAGTGAAATCATTCAAATCCCACCTGCAGCTGCTGAGCTGACTGTGGATATGTGGCTACATCCTCTCCCACACATAGAGTGTGCAGAATGTGGCTGTGCAACACGGAGTCCTGGGTCCCTGGGGTCTCTGCTGCCATCCACCCTCTGCCTCCCCAGGGACCAGATGAAGATCCCAGCTGGGGAGCAGCAGGGAGAGATGCCCCAGCCATTGCAATTAAAGCACAGTTGCTGTGGAAAAGGAAATACTGATCTGGTTGTGTAGTGCTTGAAATTAGGTAAACCCTTCCTCTCTCTTGGTGGAAGGAATGAGGTGACCCCACAGAGAAGGGGAGAAATCACTTTTGGCGTGTTAGAAGTTGTCCTCTGAAGAGGCCATGCAGTTGTATGTTGTGCCAGTCCTGGAATCTAGGGGTCAAGATTATTGAAAAGGCCTGCCTAGAAAAAGGCAACATCTTTAAATATTGCCCTTCACATGCTTAAAACTGAGCACAATAAGGCATCCACATGTCTTCAGCTATGAGAGGCTGAAAACTGGTACCTTGCCAAGGAAGTGTTAAGCCACCTCAGCTGTGCTGATGGTTCAGCTCTCAGGGTGATATTAGACTGCAGCACAGGCTCTGCTGTAAACATTTCCTAGTTCACTTTTTTTTTCTCAGTAAGCTCTGAAATCTGGCTGTTGTTTGCAAGATCCAGAGCTGGAGGGCAAGAAAACAAGTTGCTTCATTGATAGATTTATGCTTGGAGTTTCAGCTTCTGTCAGATTAAGCAAGTAGTGTATACGACAGCAGGTCCTGTCATGCAGCAAAGAAACCTAAAGTCCAGGACAAAAGAGGCACATAGTCCTTATGTAATTTTCTTCCCCTTTCAAAGTTCTATATTGATTTTATCAAGCTCTCCCGAGACAGAAAATTGTGACAAGGACAGAGGTGCACATGTGTATTTTACAGCAACATCTACACCTGGCTTTTTTCTATTTTTATAGGGTTTTTCCTCTCTTCCCTTGTGTTGTCAGACATTTAACAGGTTTGAGTGTTGCGGTTTTGTGTGGCACTGGTGCATAGCAATTGGGGATATGCTTGATAAGTCACTCCTGACACAGGTGATTGAACTGTGTAACTGGGCAGGCAGGGAAAGAGATCTTACCTAATGCAAACAGAATAGGCATTCATATTTTAAAATTAGTTGAACAGTGATATTAGGAAGAAATTTTTTATTACATGAGATTTCCACAGGTTTTTGCAAATGATTAGGAAACTTGACAACTGGCTATCTTGTATCTCATACATTTAAAAATAAAAATCCAGTGTGAAAATACACCCTGACATTAATGACCGCTCTATGCTCAGTTTATCATTTATAATGCAATAAAAGAGGATCAGATATACACAAGCATAAACTCTGCCACAACTGATAATGTAAAACACCCCTTCTATCATGTGCCTTTCCTTTTGGCAGTATACAAAACACACAGAAATGAACAATACATGCTTAAACAAAGAGGATCTTGAAAGCAGTGCATGTCAGATGTTTACTCTAGGTCCTTATTAGGGGGCTGAGTGGATCTGCTGATAAACACAAGTTACTTGGTGAGTAGGGAAATGTGAGAGAGAAGATGTTTTCAGGGATCAGACATCTCTTTTAAAGGCACAATGATGCTTTTTATGGTATGCACAGTAAGTTTCAGATAATGCTTTTTTATGGGATATGAAATGCTTTCTCCTAAGCAGTACTGTAGAAACAATGCTTTTCCTCTCCACTTAGTGCAAATACGCTTTATTCATTACACAATTAATCTGAGCCTGACTAGGATCGAAATTATATCAGAAGAGCACCTACAGAATTTGGATATGCAAACTTCTGATGTGCTGAAGAAAACAGAGAAAGAACTACTTGAGAAAGATATACTTGAAGAAAGATCTACTTGAGACAACTAGGAGGTGTTCCTTTGGTAGCTTTCACCTGAATCTAAGTCGGAAACATGGAATTTTTCAAGAAGGTTAAGTTATGTAATTTTAACTATTCTTATTCACTGCTGAGTTTACATCCAATCCAACTAGAGCCAGCAGAAGAAAAAGCACCTAATCAAACAGAAAGAGCCTTGGGGATTCAGTAATGGGTACAGAACGTCCAGGCTGTAGTCATTCTTTTGATTTGTGCTCAGATATGTTTTCTATTTGCCTGTCAAAGAATGCATGCCTTCCCTTTGGATTTCAAATAATCTGAATCTGGATAAAATCATTACAAAATGCCCTTCAAAACACTGAGCCTGCATTTGAAATGAACATGCAATGGCAAAGCTTAAGATGAAGATTAAAAACTTAAGCTACGTGCAGAGGAGCCAAAGCATAGACATCCTGCAGTGGATCTTCTTTACTCCCTTTCCTGACTTCTCAGCCCTTCCTTTCCAGTGAGCCACCACCACCTAGGAGTGTAAAGATGCAATACCTATCTAACCAAACAAAGCCAACACAACCAACATAATCCCTCCAGAGAGGAAACCTACTTCCTGGAAATGCCTGCTGTCTGCTCCCAGGGGTCACAGCACACTGTCCAGTGCAGCACACTGCAGCACTTCACAGGTATTCCCAAGAGGTTTTTCTATTCTCCCTGTGGCTCCTGCCAGTTTTTGCACGTCGTGCAACCACGTTGCTGTAAGTACACAAGCAGACTGAAACTAGCTGATTAACATGGTTGCTCTGCAAATATTCATTAGTCCTTGACAGGTATTCTCAGTTACTGATCTTAGAGTGAATGCAATCATTCCAGTTAAAGGCACAGAATATTAAAAACAGGAATGGCACATGTGGGTTCAACACCTCTGAGTGTTGCATCTTGGCTCCAGCTCCAGATTGCATGGGCAAACCTTTAACAGCAGCTTCTGAGTAGGACTTGGAAATATCACTAATAACTAGCACTAAAAAACAAACCATTCTTTTGCTTGTCAAATATAAGCATTATGTCTAAAAACCAACATTACAACACTGCTTGCTCTGATCACACCTGAGGGAAGGGAGGGACTTAGCATCATGCTTGGATAGTCACCTCAGCATTAAGGTGCTGCAAGACACCCTTCCTCTTTTCAGCTTTCCAGTGCAAACGGCAGCTCCCAAGCCATGCTAGCCATCAAGGGGACCAAGTGCATGGACTGCTCTTGTAGTGAGTGGCACAGTCAGTTCCTGAGCATGGCATAATTGCCTTCATCCTAAGAGCACCCCAGCCTCTAAAGTTGGCTGCAAAGGATCATCTCAAGCATCCGCTGTGCAGTTGCTGTTGACACGAAGTCCCAGGCTGAGAAAAGTGTTATTGAGCACATGGGAGGGAAGAGAAAGGTCAATGACACAGCCCAACTGAGAAATAAAATGAATATGCAATACATTGCACACGGGGTTTACTTTGTAGAGCATCCTACCAGCGGCCATGGAAAAAATACGCATTTTGAGTCTATGTCAAGCTCTGAGGTTTTTGTCTCAAAGACTCCTAAGGAACCCAATTAATACAATTTAAAGGGTCAAGAAACACCTTATCATGGCAAAACTAATCACATGTTTTAAAAATATTATTTATTTGCAGGCCTGTTTCTATTGGGTTTGTGATTAGGTAGTTCTTTAGTTTGGAATGACAGCTTTCTTCCTGTGTTCATTCTCCAGTAAAGTCACTGTCTTGTGCCTACAATACTCAGTCTACTAAATGTTACAGTCATGTCCCAAATTCAGCTTTACTCTTTTACAACAGGATGTAAACAACAGAGGATATAATGTTACATAAACTTCTAAATGTTTTCTGCCAAACCCTCTCATACTTTTTGATTTCTATGCCTGTTGATAACCCCTCCAGCCTTCCCCAGCCTAGGACTTCTTGACTCCTCTCCTTGACTCCTGCATAAGGCTGTACAGTTTCTTTCTCTATTCATCCTTTGCTGTCCCTCAAGAGCTCACCCTTCAAATATTTATTCCTAGGCTTGTCGTCTTTCCTATGTTACCAAGAGATGTGCTTGTCTTTGGATCAGATTATACCTATATCACTCAATTTGAACAAAGACCTAAATGCATCAGCTGGATGCCCTATTTCTTCCTGGTCCATTCTCACTCACAGTAACTTCTATCGTCCATCCTGTGGAAATCTCATTTCTGCCTTCCAAATATGATCTTCACCTTCCTCAAAATAAACCTATCACTGCAAAATACAAATAAAATAGACTTGCTTTGGCTCAGCCACAGGTCTCTGAAGCAAGCAGGCAGAGGTCAGTGGGAGTGGGAGTGGCAGTGTCCTGAAGGAACAAACAGCACAGGACATGGTTCTGGCAGAGCTGTGCCACAGTGGGGACTCATGGTGAGCCAGATAAAATCTTCAGGATTTGGTGTTTCATCCAGTTCTCATTAACATGCACTTGGAGTCCTGTCACTAGCTTAGAGAGAAACTGGGCCAAGTCTTACACCCTTTCAAAGTTATTTAAAATCTTGTTGCCATCAGCATCCATTTGCCATGTTCTAAATGTCAGGATTTAAAGTTGTTTTCCTCAGATATTAGTCACTAGCTTTCCATGATATATTCCATTTCATACCAATTCTAATTGTGCTGTTCTATAAGGATGTATGTTCTACAGGATCCATTGTCATATCCCCTTCTGATGGAATGGAGCACAAAATTCAACAAGATTTTAAAATTCTCTCTGCTAAAAATATGAATTAAATTCCTCCCACATACTCCCACTCTAATATTTCTCTAAAATCTATTTATCTTAGTCACGACCTTACAAGCATGAATAGAATGTGGTAAATATTTCACAGTGTAAGAATGTGTCTAAACTTTGGAATAAAGTTGATAGATCTGAAAAGGTATAATTTCCACACAGCATTCTGGTTTTATACAGTGATGAAATAATAAAGATGCCAGAGAAGGTATTTGTATTTTGCACTTTACTTGAAATTATTCCTCTCTGCTAATTGAGTACTGCAAGTTACTAAGTGTTCTCAGCCCCTCGGTGGAAGCTGAATAACATCAGTCCTTGCTTGTCAACATTCAATAATTTACAGGACTAAGCCCTTTAAAAAATAAGTAATTTCCAATGACAAAACCATCCACTTAGGGTAATTTTCTGCTCATATTCAAATCAAGATTTTCATTATCTTGAATAATAACAAGACAGGGCATTCAGGAAATGGTAATAAACTGGGAACACAGAAAAGGAGTATTCTTAACTGTGTTTTGCCATTTTGTGAAAAATCTGAATAACAATAAATAGAAAAGACAACAAGTATCCAAAACAAATAGGTTGGTTTAACATTGTTTGACTCTACTAGAATTGATTGGAATTTTCTAGAACATTCTTTACTTCTTCTTCAGGGATGAACAGTAAACAGTCTTAGATGATGATTTTATTAAGTTTGCATTCAAAACAAAAGTCAAATTGCCCAAGGAAAAGAAAAAGACTGTCAACATTGGACCATTCCTGTGTATGTTTTGGGATAGATCCAAGAACAATATGTTCTGGAAAAAAAGATGATATGCCAGAGAAGTTCAGTCCTGGCCAGCCATTCCCTAAACACTAGAAATGTGTAATCTGAGATACCAAAAATATGTCACCAGCATCTCCAGTATTTATTGATGCCATTTAGGAAGAATGAGGTCAGAGGCAATAAACTTGCGACATAATATTGTTCCATATTACTGCATATGGCAAAAAAGAACTGACTTTTTTCAACACTAAATGGCAGTGTTTATTACACCATATAAAAGTACTGAACCAAGGAATTATGTCTATTTTGTTTACATTTCTGGTAAATGGTAAATTCTGGTTTTAGTCTAGAAGGTGATCCAAGTTTCCATGCTTCAAAATAAGAAACTTATTTTTAAATGCATTTCTTTTTAATTTATAATTATCTTTGAAGGGCTTTCTATGCAGGGGACCATATAGAAAGCAACATAATCCACACTCCATTCAGGGGAACAATATACCACCAGCACATTAACATCATTTTGTTGACATGAGTTAGAGAAAAAATGCAAGCCACACACCTCTCACTCACCCAAAGTCTGTAGCAGCATGATTCTGCTGAGTTCACTGCAAAACATCTGTCTTGAGAAAAGGTGCTTGTTATACATGAGCTGTAAAAGAGCATCTTGAGAGGGTTTAGAAAGACCCCTACCAGAACTATGGATGTCCCTCTAGACTGAAAAACTTCTGCTCTGAAATTTGTTTCTGCAAGAGCATTCTTTCCTGAGCATCTCATATCATCCTCATATCAAAATCTTTCTCAGAAAACAACAACAACAATAATAACAAAAAAAAAAAAAAAACACAAAAAAACAAACAAACAAACAAAAAAAACCCACTAACAAACAAACAAAAAACCAAAGCAGCTTGTATAATCAAATAAATTTTGGTCTCAGATATTAAGTCACAGTTCAAGAAGCACAGAATGACAGAATGTTTCATCCGATAAGTTTTAGCTCTTTTCTAGGTATGGCTTTCAATCTATTCTACTTTTTTAAGGAAAGTTCGGTTCAGGATATGTTGTCTGATTTTTCATACATTATGTGGATAGGCTAGACCTGGCCTTAGAAAAAACTCCCAGTGTTGATGTCAGTAAGGCTGGGGTAGGAAGGAATGTAATTAGGCTTCAAATGGAAATTCTGTTTTTTTTTGTTTTTTTGGTTTTGTTTTTTTTTTTTAATGAAGTAGCTGCTGGCATTATTTCACATCTTCCTTTTCTCTTACCCAATTCCACCCGCCAGCAGCCCATGCGGTCTGTACAGGATGCACAGGCATGCATCCTGTTCTGGGACATCCTTCCTTATAGCTCAGTCTTTCTGAGTCTCTCTTGTAATGAAGATGTTGAAGAGCGCAGAGCCTAAAGTGGAGCCCCGTGGAACACCCCTAGTGACAGGTCATCACCACTCCGATGTCACCCCATTCACTGTTAACCTTTATGCCTGGCCCATGAACCACCTGCTCTCCCATCACATGGTGTGTTTATCCAGCTGTGTGCTAGACATTCTGTCCAGAAGGGGTTGATGAAGCCTTCCAAAGAATAGTACCTTGCATTTTACATTGACATTCTACTTTTTCAAAGCACTGTCCACAGCTGTCAGGATAACACTCAATTTTATCTTTATTTTCCAGGTTATCTGTTCTATTGAGGTGCTTTCAGAAAATTGATTAAACATGCTTAATTTTCCCCCCTGTAGTTTGGTATTGAAAATATTGAAGAGAACTGGACCAAGGACTGACTCCTGTGGAACTTCATCACCTAAAATTTGTTTTAGTAGCATCTCCTGGCAGTTTCTTGTCACCCAGATAATATTGCCCCCATTTTAAGGGCTGCCTCACCCAGGTCATTTTTACTTAGTCATTTTAGTTTACTTACAACCTGGCATGAAAATCTCCCTAACATAAAAATATTGAATTATTCCCATTTCTTTGCCTGAAAACTCTTCATCAAGTGGTGTAGGACTAACAGACATTGCTTACCCTTGACAAATCTATGCTTCCTTCTATGTACCAATACTTTAAAACCGTGTTAATTTTTTAAATTTTTTCAACGGTTTCCAAGAACTAAGAACAACCTGGAAGCTCCATAGTTCTGAACTCTATTTTAGCCCAGTTCATCAAGATAGATACCTTACTCTTGCCTGCCCTCTGACTTTGTTTTTTCCTGCTCACTCTCATTTTCCAGAGCAGGCTGTTAACAATAATACCGATAGCACTGAGACTACAGCCAATAATTGCCAACTCTTTTATTTCTCTCTGAGTGAGGATCAGTGAGCCCAGGAAGTGTGAAAACATCTGATTTGTATGAAAAAACCCAATCTTATTTACCTTCAAACTCATTGTTCATGAGCATTGCCTTGTGTCAATTCTTCATAGAGTGAAACCTGTTGGAATTATATTGGCTGAGGAAAATGTCCTGTGGCAGTCAGTATCAGCTCACTTTGGTGATTGACAAATTGAGTTACACAGGAGCTCTCCAATACTAACACTATCTGTTATTTGATTTTAATCAATAGATATCATGATATGCCTGTGGAAAGTGATGTTTAATTACTTTTAGATGAAGGCAGTACAAAAATATCTCTTATTTCAAAGTATCAAAATATGACCTGAGAAGATGGCAGATAAATTATTAGAATAGAGTCTTTGTATTGATAAACTTTTGAACTTTCATTGAACTTGTATACTAAGAATAGGCAGTTTTTCCAGGCAGAAAATTCACTAGACAACCTACAATTTTTCTTTCATATATTTAAGAAAGATGCTAAATCTGGTAAGAAAATAATAGTAATTTATGCCTTTGATAAGGATTGTAGTTCTATAATCAGAGAGAAGCAGCCATCATCATCAGTTGCTCTCTGAATCACAGCCCTATTAAAGAGGTAGATACCATCTTAACTGGATAAAGCCTCAATATTTTGGCTTAGGTGACCAAGAAGCTTCCTGTGAAAAGAAAACATCACTATCAGCCCTTTGCTGAATTACTCCTGCCTAAGGACTTGGCACAGAACTATGAAATCCTCCTTCCCCCTCCTCTTCCTCCTCATATTTCTTAAGATAAGACAGTCATATTTCCTCATGCATGAGTAAACTAGCTCTAGCTCAGGCCCTAGCTCAGCTGTCCTAATAGCTGCAAACCCAGTTTCCTCAGGCTGGGAAAATTTGAGATCCAACATCCTGCTCTAAATAAACTGATACAAACTAAAAATTTATATATAGTTCATGATACAGGTGATTTTTTACAATAACCCTCTGTGAAGGAAGACTGAACACATTAAAAAGTATCATCTGTCAGTGTACAGGACACAAACAAGGACACAGTAAGATTTCCTGATGATCTTTGTTTCATGCAACTTAAAACACAACACAAGGAAATGAGTCAAGGAGAAGGACATGTGAAGGAATGATTTGCAGAAAAGTTATCTCATCTGGCCATTTGGGGTATGTCATCATGTCTTTTTGACTGTCATTGGAGCAAGTCCATTTTTGACTCTCATTGGAGCAATGAGATCTATAGTTGGGCAGCAATGTTCAGGTGAAGGTGTCACATGTAGAGGGTATGAGCATGGACCAGTGTTCATCCTGTGAAAACCAGCAAATTCTGTAACAACAGGAGTGGCTACCAGGAGTTCTGTTTTCCCCACTTCCTCTGGGTCCAGCTCATCACTTACACAAATCAGTGAGGTTAGAGAAAATTTGGGGTCATATGAAAAGTACTGGCAGCTAATCTCAGCCCTTTGTTTGTCTCACTGGCCCTTTTAGGGAAAGGAAGTGATGGATGATCCCAGGCTAGGTACAGCAAGACTTTCCTATCTCCATTGAAGCACCATAACTGAGCTCTCTTTTGCCAGCTACCCCACTCCATTCCCTCTGATCCGTCATGCTTGGAACATGAGAATCTTACTCTCAATGCTCTGATGCTCTGAAGCACCTGAAGACTTCCATGCATCTCTCTCTTCAGAAATATATCCTTTTCCATCCTCATCTTTCTGGTACAGTTATACAATAACTTCCACCTATGACCTCTAACTGAACTTTTTTCAAAATTAAAATCTCCCATTAGCTTAAACAGCCCTTGTATCAGTTCTATGTTAACCATTTTTAAGGTGCCAAGGTTGCTTCACTTAAAGAAGTCCTTTACAACAAGCACTGCACAGACTGCTTTTTCTCTTTTTCTGTAATTAGAAATGAAATCTCATAATTTATTTTTTTTTTTTTTTTAGCTTTTAGAAAGAAGTGTTGCATAAATTTCTGTGAGGTCAGAGGTATGAGATCATATCAATCTGGCAAAACAGCATTCCATGCAGTGGATTAGCTATTCTAAGGATGCTTAGTACACAAAGAGAAAGCAGCACTGCCAACATGGGAGCATGTGTATCCTGAAACAGATGTGTGGTTGATGAACTATAAACTTTTGATACGAAACACGCCTCTGACGAAGGTATTCCCAGGGTGACTTTCTTCCAAAGACCCTTATCCTCTTCTCCAAAAATTATTTCTCTTTGTTCTGATCTGTCTTTTATTTGTCTTATGTGTGCACTGCAGAAAGGGCTCACAGCTCTGCTGCTTCTTTGAGTTTCTTAAAAGGGGTCATGTTAGGGATCAGCCCCAGCAAGGAGGCCAAGGGGCTCACCACAGCCCACATCTGAGCAAACACTCTGATGCACCAGAAGTGGGTGAATGCCTGCAAACCGCTTGCAGGTAATGGTCCCTGAACAGTGCTGAATGCCACCTGCTCTGTGCTGGGCCCATAGTGAGACCTCTGCTGAGCACAGGACCCCTTCTCAGCACCTGGAAACACTCCCAGGCACAGCTGGTTTTACCCAACAATAATGTTTTTCCTCTTTCTCAAAGCTTCATGCTCAATTACTGACAATGCTCCACTCTGGATCTCCCCAAAAGGAACATCTTTAATAGTTTACTGTTAAATCTGATCACTGCTGGTCAGAAAGCCATTTGCAAGCTGTACTAAATATTACCCAAAAAATCTTTTCCCAAGTGTTAACTCCATGGGTAGGAGACAGGCTGACAGTACCTTTTATGCTGCTTTTCTTGCCAACTGTGTTGCTTTAACAGTCTTGTGGCAAGGTTAAAGGCTAAAAACAGTCATGCAAACTGAAGTTTTCCTGCTACAGTTAGAAACTGGCACAGAGAGCATCTTCCTTCTTCATTCAATAATGAGTTTAAACTTTACTGTCTAGCACCATTTGTCAAAAATGTTCCTGTAGGACAGTTTTTCACTGGAAAAGAAGAAACAGTTGGAATCCAAGCCTTCAGCAAAGCTGTGAGTGGGTGTGCCATGTGAAAGACAATACATAGGAAAAGTCAAACCCAGAGGGAAATCCTCTCAAAAATTAAATAATTTCCATCTTATCTAAGTAAAATTATATAGAATGAAGTTGAAATAAAATGGTCTTTCAATTTTTTCTTAAACTTTACCTTTGAAGCTAAGTCAAACAAAAATATTAGACATGCCATCTTTTTTTCCTGGTTGCAGTTCTGTTACAGAGTTGCTGCCGCTTGGGCAGTGGAGAATGAAAGCTTGACTACTTCTTGCATGGCAACTGATGTGCAGAGATGCTCAGGGACAGCAGTCTGAAAATATCTTGGACACATATCCGAAGAATTTTTTATCATTTTATCTCTAAAAAATTTGAAATGAGGCAAGTCTATTAGGCTTGATTTTAAAATAGAAAACATGTTAGTATAAAAGAGTTATTCACATATGGCATCAGCTTCACAGAACATCCCTACCAAAGACAGACTCTGGGCATCCTCTCCTATTCCACTCATTTTATTAGAAAATCCCTTTCTCCATGCTCCTTCTTCCAGCACTTTTCCCCAAGGAAATCTGGATCAAGACATTTCTTTCTGCCTTCTTCATAGTATCCTCAAACTCCAGACCCAGGAGTCTATTCCCTTTAACAATATTGAGTAATCTAATTGCAATATGGACTATACATGCAAATTTTAGTGATAAGCTTGAAATTAGTTTCTCATTGAAGGTAAGCAGCAGTGTCCCTTGAAGCAAAAAACAATTTCTTTGTAGCAGATCAATAGCACAAGGGAAAGCATTGTTAAATTGAGTACTTACCTTATTGTGTATGCTGGCAAACTTAAGTACAGAAGCTTCTAGACAAAGGTATGCTGGAGAGAGTGATAATAATGTGATAAAAACCTCATCTGTGACAGCAGCTTGTTTTAATCAGATTGTGTGGGAATCAACTTAAATCCTAAAAATCATAGAACTCAAACCATTTGGTTCTCACTCAAACTGTGTAGTCATCAGCAGGTTTAGGTCATTGAAGAGACTATCTCTAGGTTTTAGAAGTCAGCAAAAGAGATGTAAAACTAAAGAAGATACTGAAAGAAAAAAAAAAAGCCTTTTTTTCCCTCAGAACATTGTTCTAGTTCACTTTTGCAAATCCATATGCTGAGGCCAAAACACAGGAATTTCTGTGCTACCCTATATGAGATCAGTGCAGCCTGGAGCTGCAGAATGCTAAGTAAGGCACCAACAGCTCACTCAGCTTCCTTACATAACACCCAACCAAAGTGGGTGAATCAGACACCAAGTCAGGAGGCTCTTTTCTATTCTCAGCTCTTTTCATAACTGTTCCTGTGGCTTTTGGCAGATTCTTCATCTGAGCTGAAGGGTGGCTAGGACCAATGTTTTTAAACAGGGGGACAAACAGTTAAACATTCAATTTTGGGTGATATTACATCTGTGACACCGAAGAAACAGGGTACCTCTGAACATTAGCTGTTTATTTTGAAGTTTAAGTATGGATTTATACAGCAAGCTTACATTCCCAAGCTGTGTACCTCTGCCTTTTTATCTCCAAATCAAGGGGAATGTATGAAATAACCACAGCCATGTAGCACACACTGCGGGAGCAAATATCACACCTAATCCTTCTACAGGGGTACAAATAAGCTTTACAATATCATTGCATGGAATAACTGGAATTGCTGGCCTGGGAGTCTTTCCCAGACTGGTATTCTTTATCCAGTCTGAACAGTCTAATGATGCTCACTAGGAAATTCACTCCTGCATCCTCTGGTTTGGACAAGCCCTCATCCTCACATGGTGCAATGAATCAAGATGGGCACACATATGGAACCCAGACAAATGTGTCCCATTTCACATGTTCCACTGCAGCATATGGAGGACATGGTACTACAGCCCACAAGATGTAATTCTTCAAAGTCTAGGGAAGAAAAATATCTTGAGGCTGATTCACCCTGCAGTTGAGAAACCCAGTTACAGCTAAGATTTCTGAAAATCTCCCTTACTTGCCATATGATTTGCTATTACAGACATATGCAGACACATACTTAGCTTAACTTTTGTTGGATTATCCTGTCCAATATCCTTCCTCCATTCTGTGTTAATGCAATGTGTGCAAAGAGCAGTGATTTTCCCCTCTTTCAGACAGAATGACAGTGAAAGAGGTATGGTATCATTTTCATCAGAATCTAGGAAAGACACGATGACCTGCTGATTTGCACAATCTCTAGCTGTTGGCCAAGTTCAAAGTCCTGCTCTGGTAAACTTTTTCTCATTTATAGGAGTGAAATAGCTTCAGCATGAGAAACTAAGAGAACAGTATTTGTGATACAGCTTCAGAGATCTAGGAAAGCTTTACAAAAATAATAGTTGTGAGCAGGTACATAGTACAAATGACATTAGCATGAAAAAGGAGAAAAATATCTGCCTTGGATAAGCTTAGAGACTATGAGGAAAGTTAAATATCTTCACATGTCATGTCCAGCTTAATAAGCTCAGGGAACAGGCTGAGTTATTATCACTATTTGTGCAGTTATGCACAAAATGGGAGTTATGCACTGCCCAGTTATGGTGAGGAACCAGAAGTTCCAAAAGGACTTTTGAAGAAGGAGAAACAGGGAAGGAGAGGCAGGTTTGCTTGGTTTCAGCACCTGTGCAAAACACTGTAATGCAAGATTTTTAAAGAAGGCATGGGCATGATTTGAGCTGGATTTACCTTGCATTGTAAAACATTACTGCATTGTAAACGTTTTTTAGTATTCCCATAAAGAACCAAAACAGACCCTGACAGAACACTACATGTGTTCCCAGCTTGTACATCAAAGAAAGGCTTTAATAATTCTGCTGTGACTTGGTCATGGCTGCTGGGTTTGTTTCCATCCCCTCTGTGTTTTTCATTGAGTACGTGCAGGAAAGCTGCTAAACTCCGCAACCTGGAAGGAAATCCTCCAGGAAGCACCCTGAGCCCACTGCCATCAGCATTCTTGCTGCAGAACTCAGTGCTGGGTGTGGGGTCATGCATGGGCATGACAGAGCTGCACCACATGGCATGTATGTTCAATCAAAAGAACTCATATTTTGAGCACTAAATATTTAAAACAAGTAACACAAGAACAAGTTGTACCTCATTAATTATTCACAGTAATTTGGTGTTTTTAAAAGAGAATATTTGATAAACTGGGTCTTGTTTATGCACAATTTGTAATTAGAAAGAGATGAAAATCATCAGTACATTATTAATTTTAAATTATGTTTTCACTTGTAATATCAGGTTGTCTGAGCTGTTTCCTCAGAACTCCTTTATTTAGGAGCTCAGAACTTCTTACTTACTCAGAGCTCAGAATTTAGAATGCCTCCCCAAAGATCTCCCCAGTGCTGTTCCAGAGAGTCCTGTGCACCCAAGGAAGCCCAGGCCCCATCTCTAATGTGAGACCCCTGGTGAGTCACAGAGCCATGGAGCCATTCCCCACTGCAAGGGCAGTGTTGTGGCACTGCCTGCTCCGTCTGCAGACCTGGTGTCTCCAGGGTGATGGAGTTTGGGAGCAGGGGAAGCAAGATCCAACAGCATGGTGCCACTTGAGAAGGCGGGAACATGAGAGCAGCTCCCTTTCCAACCCTCCCCTGCTCCTCCACTGACAGAAAGCAGCCCCAGCCCACTGCCAGGCTGCAGGCTCCCCTGCAAGTTGGTGTTTGACCAGTGGTGATACATGATGGGCTGGTGAGTCATAGCCCTGCTCTTAGCAGGCGAGGGGGGAATCAGGTCAGCAGGGCAGTGAAGGGGTCTGTTTCTTCCCCTGCTTGGTTATAATCTATAATTTGTACATGCAGAACCTGCTGTTTTGGTTTTTTTAATAACTCGTGATTGGAAATACACCTTTTTTTTCTTCATCCATTTTCAGTGGCAAAATTTAAAAGGACAGAACTGTGAAGGAAGAGAGATATTGGAAGAAATTAATTCTGACATTCAAGTTTCTTCTTCCACCTCTAGCCCAATTTTTACAAGGATAGACTTTCACAAAATACTGAAATTATTAAAAACAAACAAACAAACTATGAAACACAACAACAACAAAAAAAGACCTTTCAGAATATCAGTGGAAATCAACTCAGTAGTTTTCTGCAAAAATATTTAAGAACACTTTCATCAACATTTTACCTCTGCTGAAGGAGGGCTCAAAATGATTCTTACTGTATATAGAGGAAAACCCAAAAAGTCATGTCATAATGCCAGTCATAGTATCATCACCTTTCCACTCCTTTCATGTGGGAATTACTCTATCTTTATTCACCTCTGTCTTTGACAATTTCCAAAATATGACAGAATATTGTCTTTTCCTGTGCAATGATTTAGACTTTGTAATACACTCCTAAAATTGGTTACAAACCCAAAACCATTTTATTTACTAGCCATTTATCTGATCTCATCCTTCTACAAAGTTGTTCTGTTGAGATTAAAGGTATCATTTTATGTTGCATAGAGCTGAAGTAGGTTAACATAGCTGATATATATACCATTCATCTTTCATGAACCTGAGGACACTGAACCAGCAGAAAACTTACTCATCCTCATGCATCTTGCACTGCTGAATTTATAGCTACAAGTTAAATGCATATAACACATTTGAGGACTTTCTTAACAAAATAAATATACAGAAGTGCTGTCAGTTCTATCAAAAACATATTCTGTATGGTGTTGCATACAAGCCTTCAGGGATGGGTAGTAGTTTCTCTTTACAAAAGCTGTAAGGACTACTGATCTTGCAGAGGTATATAGTAATTCTAAGACATTTTAAAACTCCAACTGCCCGAACCATAACTGTTCTTAGTGTTTTGTCTCAAAAAGTATTTTATGGGTATCCTTCCTTTGTAATCTACCCTACTCTAGAGCAAGCAGAGGCTGAGAAGACAGGCTGGGAAGAATAGCTTTGTCTGCTCAGCCCTCTGTTATTAAACAAACTGTATGAGTACAGTACCAATAATACTTGGAAAGAGCTTTCATCTTAATGGGATCAGACATGAAATTATACCATTCATGACAAAATACCATCTGTCTTTGAAATAAAAAAAACATATCAAGCAGGTTTGCATATTGCATATATTTCCAGACTTCCCCAGTTCAAGTTCTTGCCTAGCACCTGTGAGTGTTGGGGCTCTTGTACAGGCACTCAGCTAACAACTGCAGAATCTACGAGTTCATCAGCTCATTATCATTCTTTTGCCACTTTCATGACAATATTTTTTAATGTGGCATGCTATAATGGTAACTACTTATTTTATATAATCTGCTTTGTAACCCAGAAAAGCAGTCTTTTATGGGATAAATTAGAGCCAGAAATACTATAATCTGCCTAATGTTATCTAAATATAGCCACTTTTGACATCTCTTTTTGTATTAGTATTGTGGTTGTATGACATTTTAGCAAGGAAAAAGACTGTGAAAGAATAAGCTAAGTGGATCTTAATTTACTGAGCACCCAGTGACATCTATGATGTGGGATTGGGAGCAATTATTGTGCTATTTGTTTATTTCTTTATTTATACAGCATCTCTCTGAAGAGCCTACTGCATGTTCTGTTGGGTAGCTCATCTTTTCATCTGTAAGATAGCTGATATTTGGCTGGACATACACACCTGCATTAAAAGGCTTAGAATGAAGAAAAGTCATCTCATCTTTGGGTCCTGACATACAAGTATTAGAAAATTTGGTTTAAAAAAAAGGTGGAAATAGGCCAAAACTCCTCAATGTGTGGATAGTCTGGAGAAAGGAAGTACACAAGTAAGGGGTGAACATTGGCCAGAGAGGCTTTATTGTCTGGCACAGGACTGAATTTTTCTGAACTGTTGGATAAGGACATTGAGGACTGAGCAGCTTGTGAGAATTTGATTTATATCAAGAAGATATAAAGGAAGAAGCAAATTCCACACTTCTGGAGTAGTACCTTTGTCAGCTATCAGGTGGGATGTTATAAATGGATGAATATCTACAAGTTTTCTAGAGAGATAAACTCTACCAGGGATGTGTCTCTTTTGAGTCATTGATTTTCCAAATGTGGATTAAGAAGTAAATGAAATAACTAATGGCACATGTTAGTTATTCTAGTATATGATGGATGCCAAATTTCTTTGTCAAATAAACACCAGACGTACTAGAGATAACACTGTGTCAGATGTGGGTTTGATTGGTGCTCAGAAAATTGTAGTACTGTTGGTCATATATAATTAACTTGGATTGACTGAAAATGAGAATATGTAGTTAAAAAAAAAAACAGAAGAGTGATATAAAAATAGGTCCAGAACATTGTCAATTTAAAAAGGAAATCTGCAATAAAAACAAGTTATTGATAAAGTGTGAAATAGTGAAGAAATTAAACATGTGGAATCCAGAAATATTCTTGAATAAAAGATACAGAAGTTATTGAAAATGAGAAAGATTGGAAAGACTTTAGAAATGGCCAGATAAGCTGTCATTTTCAAAAACTATTAGAAGTCAGCGAAGAGGGAAAAAAAAAGAAGAATACTAGTAGGCACATTTTGGGGTTCAAAATTCATGTTTAGCTATACTTTACAGAGAAAATAATGAATAAACTATGAAAAGTGAAGAAATCATATATGTAAAAAGGAAAAAATAGTGGAGTAGTAGGTTTGCTTTGCAGCTACACAGGGGACAGACCAGAGAAGTTAGGGTTCAAATTCAGATAGTTTGTGCTAGTTTTAATAGAAAGAAGAGGTTGAACAGTGAGATAGGAACAGGATGGAATGAAAATGAAGATTTAGGAACAAAGCTCACCACAGCTGGGATTAAACTAAAACTCACATCACATAACGGATCCAAGACAAGGAGAAGAGCTGTCTCTTGACATGGGGGGCATGGTCGGTCACCACCATTGCAGTAAAAGACCTGTCATATGAAATTGCAGGTCCAGAAACAAGGAATTTTTGTAAATCCTTCCAGTAAAAGTAATGTTGAATGGCTGCAGAACAGCATCCATAGACTCTGACATCAAGGACCAAAGAAAAGGGACTTGAACAACAGGACTCTCAGACTCATTTCAATACTAAGAAAGGCTTTAGACAGAAGACCATGTAACAGATACCTTGGGAAGGTGACTCCTGATAGAACAACTTATTATCCTGTTTTACTGAAGCAGTAGATTTTTTAAATAACCTTGATTAAATATTTAGTAAAACAATAAAATGTGATAATTACATATTATTTAATAATGCACCACATAGGAATGCACCACATATTAGAATGGTGAAAATAGGAGTGAGTAAAATTTCAATACATGCTTTAAACTAGACAGAAGGGAGATAAAACAGTGGATCTCTAAAAAGAAAACTACAGGTACATAGATTTGCCAGTGCAGCCTCTGATCAATACATTTCAGAACAGATATTAATTCATTCTCTTACCATGGCACAGAAAACAGGGCAGTGGAATGAATGTCAATCAGAGCATCACAGAGGAAAAATTCTGAAGTGAGACTGATACTACAAAACAGGATTAAAATTAACCATCTCAATGCAAGATCAGGAACCTGGACATTATGCACATTTCTACTGAAAACAGGGAGCTTTTCACCTGGAAATAATGTAACAGGAGAAAAATTTAGATACTCCAATCTTTCTGAGAATGACAATGCGCTGTTACTGCTACTGTGTGGGTCTGTGGAAGAAGAACAGCAAATGCAAACCAAAGTTTTGTAAGGAATGGTGACACCACTAGACAAGACCCTGGGGAAATGACATCCACACACAGGCTTCTGTCTTGCAAGGAATTAAAAAGCAGAAACAGGTGTGAGGAAAGACAACTGGAAGCACTGTACAGTTTGAGGAGTTGAAGCAACTATGTTCTTAGTGGAGGTACAGAGCATAATACCAGGGCTGATTAAGTATCAGTAATGGGAGGTTTTTATGATTTCTACCTTCTCACAGTTCCTGATCATCCTTTGTGCCTCTGTTTACACATCCATGCATGCAAACACACAAAACTTATGCTTTTCCTCACTGGAAAAATGAAACTGATTCAACTAAATTACAGTTTGGTGTCAATGCAAACTCTAAAGTAATAGATAATGATTTCTTTATGTTTCCCATTTTAAAGCCCAGGACATCCCAACCTGGCCCCCACCTCTGATGTATTTCCTTTCCCAGCATGGCTGTTCTGTGATTGCACTGCAGCTCTGCTGTGCAGCTCTGGCATGAGCTTGTGTGTTTCTTCCAGCCCAAGATGGGCAGGTTGACAGCTCATAAAATAGGTAATGTCTCTTCCATGGTTGAAGCACGGCTGGAGCTGGCTGGAGTTGCCTACACATGGTGACAACACGCACAACAGTGCGTGTGCATTGATGAAAAGCATTAGCTGTCTCACCTTGAGTGACACATTAGCTGAGCTGGACAGTCAAGTGCATGTGGAGATTGAACAACCAGCCTCCAGGAATGTCCCAGTGCAGCCAGAGTTGCACTTGCAGAGGTCACCTCTGATGAAAACAGAGCTATATATTCAGCATCTATGTATTTTCAGTGTATATATATATATATATACATCTATATATTCAGCATCTTTCTTTGACTCAAATAATTAAACACTGTGTAAGTGCACACAGCCTTGCAATCAAGAACAATTCTGCCATCCCGTTTCCATATGCACAAAACTTTCATTCCTCTCTTGACAGGGAAGTAAGTCTCTTGCCATTTACTTTGATGTAGTCAAATTGATGTATGTTGTTAAATGTTACCTAGCAGCTGACATTAAATTGGAATGTACTAAAGAGAAAATGGCTAGCAATATTACTTCCTCAATTTGTACAAGGACTTATTTTAAAACAGAATGAATTGTAACTGGTTCTGAAAACCTGCAACTTTCAATTGCCAGAGTGTTTCTATACTTTAATTCTTCATAGAAAAATTGTTATTTGCATAATGCTTCTGAGAAGGAGAAAAATATGGTTTCAGTTTTCATATATTGTAGCACTGTAGAGAATGATCTCATTTCTTGTAATGTTGTATCCTGTCCCCAAACCAATAAATATTTCAAGTATTTAATGCATTTATCAACTCCCCTGTAAAAAGTACAGAAGAACCTATGCAATGGTGTCAAAGATATCTCATGTATTGAGGGAGTCTGAGCAATCTCTTGGGTGATTCTCCACCTTGAAATTTAGCTTTACATCTTATCCAACAGCAGGGCAAGAAGTGAATTAATTCTGTATTCTCCCAGGAAACCATATGCTGGTTTTGCTTGTAGAAATTCAATTCTTCTAGCAGATAGATGTTGTACATTTTTGCACCATGTAAAATTTCACAGGTTATTCTTATCAAGAAAATATGAGAACATTATTAAAGATGCGATATGTGATTTAATAACAAAAACACACCTTTAGTTAAATTGGTCCAGGCACATTTATTCCTTTCCTTACAAGTAATGGCTTGTACTAGTAAATACTAAATATAAAAGAAACTGCTTCACTCATTTTCTTTAAGTTTAAGATATTTAAGGGAGAGTAATTAGGTCAGACAACTTAATATGAAATTTCATAGGACTAAGCTATTTGATTTATATACCCCACTGAAAAATACCATCTACTCTGGATTCTTACACTGGAAATTCTTGTATTAAAAAAAAAAAAAAAAGGCTTTTTTTTGTTTTTTTTCCCCCCATGCATATAGACAAGTGGGCATTTGCACTTACAGGCATCAACAATACAGATAAGGATCACAAGACCATTTTAAAAGCACCTTATGGTGTTGGGAATAACTGCAATACAATTAGCATCAAATGTATGGTCAGAATGAATGTCATCTACCGAGACATCAATGGCAGGAACTTTGGCCAGAACACATAACATTACATTGACTAGGAACAACACACCAGCCAAAAAAAATGGGTTTTGGTATCAGAAAAGCAGGGTTTGAATCTGAACCACCAGCAAGGTACACACTTGTGAAATGCAGCAGAAAGGAGCTCAATAACTTTAGCAGACAAAATGAAGACTAAAGGAGATTTTTTATGAATAAGGGGTTAGAGAAATGCTATTTAAGGTAAGGGACAATCAGGGGCAAGAACCAATGTATGTTACATTTACAGGCATAAATATGAGATAGTAATAAGGTGGAATCTTGCCCAGGGGAACAAGGTAGCTAAACGACCCTCTCATATAAATACTGAGGACAAGAAATGAAATATTGCTACATAGAAAGATCAACCACTTTAAAATTCAGCAAAATTATGCATCCTTGACAACTGATATTCAAGAGAGATCTGAAACAAGTATAATAAAGTTGTTGTATATGAGAAAAGAAGCTGTAAAGATCTGTGATTAAAATAATAAGACTGATTGTTGTTTTAACCTGAGGAACATTACTTAGAGGTTTATTCTTGAGTTTTAATTTGAAAAAGATTGTTGGAACTTTCTTGTTAGTATACCCTCTTCCATTGAGCATCATGTGTAATGTCTACTGGTGTCTTTTAGACAGATTGAACAAAAGCTCTATAAACTGGAAATCAGAATCTGAATTTTATTATTTTTAGTTATTATTTTTAAGATCAACTATTAAGGAGGTTTTGTATTTGCTATGTATCAGATTTTTAAATCTGATACTTAAAATAGATATCATTAAATTTAGTCCTTCATTTTTCCTAGTAGCATATCTAATGGCATTTCCAGTGTTAGGAACTAATTCCATGATTCTTTATGACCTAATGACACAGATCTCTTTTGTTGTTTTTCCTCTGTTCCTTTTTTCTTTTGAATCTAGCATAAGTTCATTGTCACTAGTAGCAATCAATCCCCTGCATCAGGCATCTAATTCAAAAAGGTGTTCAAAATCCTTGAACTCTTCCATATCCATGTTTTTGGCACTGAAGTTCAAGGTTTTGAAAGGGACTAGAGACTGGCAAAGGTTCTTCGAGCTACCCTTGCTGTCATAGCAACCCATAAACTTCGTAGAGGAACCAAGTGTGATGTGAAAGGTCTCTGCAGAGCTCCCATGAGCTGGGTGGAGAGAATGGAAATCTCCCACTCTGGTATGCAGAATGTGAAGCTGAGTGCTCTGTCTGATTTGCATTGCCACCAAGGTGCACTCTCTATAGTTGGGAATTTGGCAAGTGTTCATTACATAGAGCAATCCTGTAAAGAGCTCCTGTTTTTCTGGGTTTTTTTTTTCTTCTCTGAAGAATAAGGTGCTTTTATTTATTTAACTGCAGAAATTAAGACATACTTCTTTAACCTAGGTTTAACCCAGGCTCTACACTCATTACTAGACTCTTAAATGAAGCCAGGAAAGGCCTATGGGTGCTGTATCCTGTCAAACTTGATCTCTACCTGCACAGCAATCTGCCATCATCCATCTTCAGCTTTCACAAAATAAAAACTCAGTAGGAGATAGTAAGAAGAGGCAAGAAAAAAATAAGGAGAAGGCTCTAAAGGAGCATATGGCAAAGGTGACTTATTTCAGAAGAAATGCAATAGTAGTACAGGCTGTTGAATAGTTTTTAAAGAGACTCCTGTCATCTGCTTTTAATTCAAACCTGCCACATACTTATATTTTTTTATGTCCTAAAGCCTCTGCATCTGCAAAATGGCATATTGCTGCAAGTATTTATCAGATGCTGGTGCAATGACCACTATAATTGGTGATCCAGCTTTTCTGGATCATACTACACAGTAAAACACAGGGACAAAAAGCCCTGGAAGGTAACCTTTGTCTACCTAAATAGGGACTAATTTAGGTGGTAAAAATAGTGATTGTTGTCTGTTTAAGTGTGCAACTGCTCTTTGGATACAGTTGTTGGGGACTTGTTACAACACACTTCAGTTTATCAGTCCATAGCAGGACATTTTCCCCTGAAGTTTCATTTGATTTATTTCTCAGACACAACAATGAACACTGAGCATCTTCTCTACACATCCCCTGTGCTCAGAAGCATATCTTCCCTTTTGTGTTGATGTGCTCACTGTCACCTGAAGCTGCTCCCCTACATCCTTTTTGGTGAGTGTATGAGAATAGAGGGAAACTGGGTACTAGGGAGGCTTTTCCCAATCATATAAACACATTCCTGTTATTTTTATATGGTCAGTATATGTTGCTTAAGGTGCATGTAAGTAGAATGATGGGAAGTTCCTGGTTAGAGGAAATTGGAATAAATAATAAATATATCTTCATGGAAATGGCCCAGGGGAAGACAAGAGGTCTAGGAAGAAATGCAGTGAACTATTGCCTGCCAGCCTGTTTCAACCCTACCTGCCCCTGAAAATCAAATAGCAGTAGGGCTGCAGCTCAAAAATCCCCAGGTCCTCTGGGACCCCCAGAGATTGCCTGATGCAGGGCTCCCACATCCCTTGCATCCTGACAACAGCCCCAGCATGCCTACCTTATGAATATCCTCATTACACACAAACCTGGCCTTTCCGTCCTCCACAGCACAAATGCTTCCTTGTGGGATGTGAGTTTTCATCTCAGCAGGGGTGGAAGCGAAGAGAGTGGGATTTGTGATCCCTGGGGAGAGACCAGCCCTACAGGAGCATCACAGTTTTGTGGTGCTGCACCCCTCAGCACTGGGCAGAAAGCCACAGCCCCTCAGTCAGCTCCAAAAGTGTCAAACTACTTCAGGCAAAATCATCGTAATCCCCAGGTAAACTCTGATCTCCTCTTTATCAGGTTTGGCTGGAAAACAAAACAAATAATTAAAAAAAACAAAACACAAGACCTAAATGTTATCTATGTCCTTAATTATCCTGTTCTAGTGAGTATTTTATTCCCTGTCTGGTCAGAACATTAATTGTCTTCCTAAATACAGCAAAAGTTAAATCCTAAGCACCCAAGACTACAGAAACAGTATAGTGATCAAGCTTAAATGAACATATTAATTTTATTCATGAACGCTTTATACAACTCCATATAATAGAAATCAAACAAAAAACCTGTTTCCAGCTTTTAAAGCTGCAATAAAAAAGCTTTAACATTATTAAGGATAATTTATTAAGTTTAGAACTACTTTTTTGCAGTAATGAGACTGCTGTGGGATTATCTGGTTTCTCATGAAGCACCTCAGCTTGTTAAATAAGTTAATAAATGACTATGCATTAATCAAAGTGACAAGGTTATGAAGAGCTGAGTATGTAAGACAATTCTGATGAAAATATTAATCAGTATTTAATTAGAAACTTAGGGGCCATAAATAAAAAATCATGGGAGAGACATTTATGCAAATTGCTTTGAGTTGTATTTGCTTTAGGAAAAAACCCTTCCTTTCTTTCACCGTTCTCTCCTTTCTCTTTTTAATTTCTTTCCACACTATACATAGCAGAGTTGCAGTGACATCACATGGATATAAATAAGCTTATACTGGGTTTAATTTTTCCCAGTTAAGAAGGTCTACATTTGAATTGTGCTTTTCCCTCCCTTGCTTGAATGGAAGATAATGTTTTTCAGATTCCTAACTTCCAGACAAGTATAAAGAACAAAAAACCCCTGAGAACTGAAAAGGGATAGGATTTCCATTTCTGCTATTTTACTCAAGATACATGTCACCTTTCTTACACAGCAGATTTTATTATTTGTTACACTAATGCAAGAACATTACCTTCAGTAAACCTATTTTTTCTATTCACTGGTCTTTTTCTGTCATGGCTTATTTATGTATGAACATGACTGACTGAAGCCAATGTTATCCACAACTGACAAGTGCTAGACCTACAGTTCAATCAGCCCCTTCTTTGAGATAATGTCAAGGGTTTGAAGTAATGGGACAAAAAAAAGTGGAGAGAGAGAAAATCAGGGTCAAATTGATCCAATTCTTTGCATATAAAAAGGATTCTGCCTAATAACACCAAGCTCTTATTTGCTCTCCACACCCAATACAGCTTAAAGAGGTCTAAACCTGGCTTTCAAGTAAATGTGTGACTGACATGAAAATACTGAAGTTTTAAGTGGTTTCTTCAGATGTTTCCTTCCAAAGTGTTTCATTGCATTGTAGTGTAAACCCAAGATAAAAAAGCACCTGGTACCCAGGGTTTTTTGCTTATTTTTAGTGAGATGTTTAGAATGAAGCACCCAGCAATGACACAAAATTAGTTCTTCTTTTAATTTTATTTTATATTTGTTTAACAAATAATTTGCATCTGTTAATAAAATTAAACCTGATAAATGAATGATGCAGCTCCTTTCAGTGATGCTCCCAATTCCCATTTCCAATATAGCAAACTGAGTACCTGAATATATTTCTTTACATTAAGTCTCCACAGAACACTGCAGTTAACATAAATATTCCTTCAAATTTACCAGCTGCTTCTGTGCTGCAATATATATCAGTTCTGGAATTTAATAACATAGTTTACTGAACTTCCAGAAGATAAAGAGCTGAGCAGTAGTCACTAAAGACTCAAAAGAAATTGTGGTATCTTCAAGCATTAAGACAGCAAATCTTACCTTTATGTATTTCCTCCATCTCCCAGTTAATAAGCCTCAGAGTTTTATGTGAACACAGATCTATCCTTTTTTTTTTCCTTTTCCATTTTTGGTAGATTGAGACAGACCTACACATTTCAGCATTAAGAGAGGTTTTAGGTTTTTTACCTCTGTATCACATTTTCCAGCCACCTTTACATTTACTTTACATATTGAATGACCCAAAAACCAAATTTATCACCTTCCCTCTCTAGTACAAACTCAAAAGTAGGAGGCCAAGTCTTCTGTGTGGGCCGTGAACTGCATGTTGGCTGGTTCTGTGGTAATTCTAGTATATTCTAACTTTTCTGTGAACCCAGTAAAAAGGATAGCATGTTCAGTAGAGTCTTTTTTGCTTTCAGGCTCTGGTGTACTTGGGGTCTAGCAGCCCTGGCTGGTACCCCCTGATCAGCATAGCCTCAGAGCTCAAAGATGTGAAAGCACCCATGACAATTCTTATCTGCACCTTTTCCCATGAATGAATATGGGGTCCAGAGTGCTCTGGAGAAGAAAAACACAAGAGGTAAAATGAAAGCACTGGGGTACATAGCTGTCTTTTGAGGTGAGCTTTGGCACAATTCCACACATTCCTAGCAAAGTCCAGGTTTATCTGCAATGTGCTCAAACACAGGTTGATAGTGTAGGCATCAGAAATGGATGCAAAGAAGACTTGGACGGTCTCTACTAAGCCCCTAACATCCCCAAGAGTGTCAGGCTGCAACAGGCAGGATTAGGTATGCTTCAGCGGTAGGGAATCTTTGTACACACAGTGTTTTGGAAATTTCTCCCTTCTATTATGGCCTTTCCTGTAAGCTTACATGATCAGTGACAATTCTTACTCTAAAAGACCTGGTGCTTCTGTGTGGCTCTCCATAGACAAGCATTTAACCTCTCTCATATTCTTGCTCAGCTCATGAAAGGTGTCTATGATGTGAGTAAGCAAAAGCAGGATACTGAGCTTGGTCCTGCAGCTTTGTAAACAGCAAACTTTCTGTCTCCTGGGCTCAGTCTGGGTCTTTCCATCAAACCAAAAACCAGTGTATACAGCCCTCTAGAAGGAAGCATATTGGTCATGATCAGTATGGTCATATGCTGTGGATGTTTTCTACCTGGGCTTTCAGCAAACCTTTTGATACAGACTCCCACAGGACTCTCCTGGAAAAGCTGGCAGCCTGGGTTGGACAGGTGACTCTTCATTGGGTAAAAACTGTTGGGTGGCCAGGCCATGGTGGTGCATGGAGTTACATTCAGCTGGTGAACAGTCAAGAGTGATGTTCCCCAGGGTTCAATACTGGGGCCAGCTCTGTTTAATATCTTTATTGATAATCTGGATGAGGGGAGAGAATGCACTGTCACTTTGTAGATGACACCAAGCTGGGTGGGAGTGCTGATCTGCTGGAGGGCAGGGAGGCTCTGCAGAGGGATCTGGGCAGGCTGGATCATGGGCTGAGGCCAGTGGTGTGAGGTTCAACAAGGAACCTGCCCTTGGGTCACAGCAACCTTGGGTCCTGCCCTTGGGTCACAGCAACCCCGGCAGCTCCACAGGACAGGGCAGAGTGGCTGGAAAGTGCCCGGTGGAACAGCTGTCTAAACACAAGCCAGGGTGTGCCCAGGTGGCCAAGAAGGCCAATGGCAGCCTGGCCTGGATCAGCAATGGTGTGGCCAGCAGGACCAGGGCAGGGATTGTCCCCCATACTGGGCACTGGTGAGGCCACACCTCCAGTGCTGTGTCCAGCTCTGGGCCCCTCACTGCAAGAAAGACACTGAGGAGCTGGAGTGAGTCCAGAACTGGGAAGAGTCTGGATCCCAAGTCCTGTGAGGAGCAGCTAAGGGAGCTAGGGGTGTTTAGCCCAAAAAAGGAGGCTCATGGATCTTACCATTCCCTAGAAGTACCTGAAGGGAGGCTGTAGCCAGGTGGGGGTCAGTCTCTTCTCCCAGGAAACCAGCGACAGGATAAGATGACATGGCCTCAAATTGTCCCAAGGCAGTTCAGGTGTACATAAAAAATTTCTTCATGGAAAGGATTGTAAAGTATTGAAACAGGCTGCCCAAGGAGGTGATGGAATCTCCATCCCTGAAGGTGTTCCAGAAATGACCGGAAGTGGCACTTAGTGGTATGGTCTAGTTAACTGCTTGGTGATCGGTCAAAGATTGTGCCTGATGGTCTTGGAGATCTTTTCCAACATAAATGATTATGTAATTCTGTGACTTGTTCTGTATGTTATCTTCATAGTAGATAGACTCCATCAATAAGTATCTCTTCATAAGCAGCACACACTTGGGTTTCTAGATCTGAGTACTAGAACCTCAGACTGCTCTTGCCTTATGAAGAACAATGATTGCCTAGGTGACATTTGATTGAGTCATTAGTAGGTCTTCTGAAACTGGCTGTACGGAATGACAGAATGGATACTTAACAAACCTAACACTACTTCATTTTCTGGCGAGGCCACGTCTGTCTATGTCTTTCCAACAGAACAGGGAGAAGAAGAAAAGTGCAATCAGAAAAATAACCTATCTTTAGTGTACTACTCAGGTACAATTGCCTTCAAACACAGAAGTGAATGGGGTTGCACAGCAAGTACTTCCCAATCCCATGTGCCTGTGTTAGCAGGACACCTCAGAAAATTTTACACAGACAAATAAATTATACCTTTCCTGAGTTTATGTATCCACACTGATGGCTAGTCAGAAATTAGTAATTACGTTTCACCTTCCAGAAAATATTTCAGTAAACAGTGGAATTTGGCAAGCTTCCATGGTTTAAAATCTTATTGGGAAGAAAACACCTAATGTACAACACATGAAAGTGCACATTTGTTAGTGCCTGTTTTTTTTGTGTTTGAGTTTTGTGAGCATTGGAGGATGAAAGCAAAATCTGGAATGCTTCAGTAAAGGAAATAAAGATAATCTCTCAAGTTCTTCACTTCTGTTCAGGCAAATGATAGAAGTGATCTGGGTACAACACCAAGCAAAAACTGCTGTTCTGCAGCTACTCTAAAGTGTAAGGTAATCAAGGCTCATTAACCTCACCAGGAGAAGATTTGATACAGTGATCACACCATGGCTGGGACGTGGTCTGTTTGAGTCAGGAACTGCAGGAGAATTTCAACACAGACATCCCTCTGCACTATGATGCTGGAGAAGTTGAAATACTGAAAATGGACCATTTCAGTTCCTCTATATAGTGTTTCTGCATTTTCCAGGTTTAACCAGTGAATTCTCTCTCATAGGACTTCCTAGAAACAGGCAGAAGCAAAGTTCACATACATGGCTTCACGGAGGGGAAGATGTAGACAGGACTTTTCCCACATCTGAAGGCTCTGTGTGCCTAGCTGCATGCTTTCTTACTCTATTGCTCATCCACAAGTGTGTATATATATCACAGTTTAGAAAAGTTAGTCTTTATCTCTCTCCTACCAATTCCAATTATATAGTCATGGGTTGAAGTGGCATCCCACTGGGATGTTTTGTGTGCTTACTGATTTTGCCTGGTCCAATTTTTACTTATGCTGTGAATGCAGTGAAAAGTATTCAAAGGTTGGGCAAGAGCACAGACAGAGGTGGTACAACCACAGAGTCACAGACCTCAGCTTGCTTTGATAGTTTGCTGATATTAAATATCTTCGCACTACCATGTTAGGAGGTATGCTGAGCCCTTTTTACATACACTTTTCCTTGCATTTTTTCCTTTTATTTTTTATTTTTTCATAATCCTTTTCTATACATGCTCTTTAATCTGCTTCCCAGACCCTGAGTATGCACAGAGGTAGCAGGGAGAGTTTGTATGAACACATAAAGATGGATTTCAGGCTCCTGATCCCTTCCTAATCACTGCATTCTACAAGGTGCAGCCTGATGAATGGCTAGATAAGACAAAATATAACAGAAAATCCTGAAAGTGTAAGAAGAAAATTCTGACACGTGAGAATGCCTGCTTTGGAGTGGAAAAACTTACTGGGGGGAAGAAAACCAGTGGAAAAGTGGCTGGGGAGGCATGTTCCAGAAATTATAGCAAATGGCCTTTTTTGGAGGCAAGGGAGCTCCTCAAGAAGTCATTAGCAATCTGGAGAAAAACAAGTATGTTCCCAGGACTAGAAACAGTAAGTATGGTGAGCCTGCCTCCAGTGGCTGGCTGGTGGCGCAGGGAGGTGCAGGCAGGTAGCAAAGGTCTCTGCCCAGGTGCCCAGTGCCCGCCCAGCTGTGCAAGGATGGTGAAGAGGCTCTGGCACGTTGCAGGCAGCACCACATGCCAAGGATGAGCTGGGGGTGCTGCCTGACTCCAGTCCTGCCCCATGGGGTTTGTTCTGCACACAGTTAAAATCACTGCAATAGTGTGCAGGCAAACACTGGTTTAGGATGTATCTGTGGTGGGGTCACCATGAAGTATTTTACATTTCTGAAGAAAGCATTCATGAGAAAGTAAAGAGCAAGTTATTAGCCCTTTAAATACAAATAAAGCTTTTCTAAACCACATCAAATAGAGATGGGCTTGGGTAACACTATTTGCACTTTGTAATTTTATCTGAACTTCTAAGGTATCTTGCTCAAGGCTCCTCTATCCTATCTGGTGGTCTGAGACCCAGAAACTTCTTCATTTCAAAAAATAACCTCTTAAAGAGGACCTAAGAGTGTTTTCATTTTCTAAATATTATTCTGAATTCTATTTCTTAAGTTTCTTCATCTATAAAATGGGAGTATAATTTTTTTCACAACTTATTGGGGTTCATCAATGGATGACCGTGCATGTATATAGCTATACGTGCAAGGCCATATTCTATTAAACTTACTCGTGACCCATTTTTAGCTGTGAAAAGTGTTCCTTTTTTTCCACCAGAGTTGCCCAAAGGTGAACAAAACAGGTGAACAAAAGTGAGCTCATCCTCACAGTAAGTTGAAACCTTTGTGCTAAGTGCAGCAGGGTTACGGCAGACCTCAGCTCTGTCACCTTTGAAAGGTCTAATACCTGCCTTTGTCTGGAAAAGCTGTAAGTAATAGGGCTGAGGTCTGTAGGAATCTAAAGAAATAATTCAAAACCACAGTAACTTTCATAAGGAATAATCTTCTTTCTCTATATTTTAAGAGACCTATGAAACCCCAGAGAAGCCTTGGAGGTCTTTCCTCAATAAATTGAACTCTTCTAGAGCAATTCTGAAGCTTTTGAGTTTTGGCTCAACTCTGACCCTTATTTGCCAGCACTGCAGGACACTGAGCTTGCCCCAGTGCTTAAAATGAGAAAGATTTCTTTTTCTTCTGTGATGGGAACCATGGCACCATAGTTACTACTTTTCTGCTCCAGAAGAATTACTCCAATAAGGCAAAGCTCATAATCACTGGCAGCAGCCTAAGGGCAAAACATTTCTAATTTTTCAGGAGAAATCACTGCATCTTGCAGGATTGCTGGCTGTTATTTTGTTTAAATACCAGAGATGTCCACTGAGAAGATGACCTTGAAAGCACTACCATAAAACGTTATTTTTCAAAATATTTTAAAATGTTTTTTGCTGGTGAGAGGAGCCACTTAATCATTTAAGATACTGCAGGTCTTTCAGCATATTGATCCCTTTTCCAAGACCATCACCAAGGTTTTGAATGCGCTGGCAGAATTTTATTGAGACAGTCAAGATAAGTAGGTTGAAATATCAACCTATTTCTCTTGCAAACATTAGGAGGGCCAATGTTGTCATCCTTGGGGTTGGAGCCAGATTGGACACTGGAAAGAGAAAATACACAAAGTGAAAACTCCTGTGGTTTGGGAAGTATTCCCCGGAGGATTGTCTCAGCTACTGAGTCTGGCTGAGTTGCACGTGGGCTTTTCATAGAGGATTTCCAAATGATTCCTCTGCATTCTGACTCATGGCTGTGTTCATGAACATGTGAGTTTTACCTAACCAGAAAATGTAGCATTCTCTCCTCCGCAGGCTCAGACCTGACCCTTTGCTATCCCCGCATGAATCCTCTCTCTGTGTCTTGAAGGAGTGATTCACCATGACAAAGGCTGTCAGATCCAAACCAGTAACTGCCACCTCTCTAGGTATGGCTTAGATGAAGTATGTTTCCATGCAGTTACAGCTGGCACCCAGCCAGCTGCAGCAGAGTTTTGCAGTGCCAGGGAGAAGCTGCATGTCAACTCAGAGTTGCACAACACTGTAAGATTTGAAGGCTTTCTAGCTGCAAATGTTGATAAATATAAACATTTTACACTTTGATAAAATAGTTATTGACAGAGACTCTTAGCAAATATGATTGATTATTGTCAGTCTGGCATTGAGTAAGGGACTGTCTTTTATGGTATGTTCCTACTGTTTAAAGGAACAGTTCTTAAGGTTCTGGCTTACACAAATAAGAAGCTGACTCCATTGCAGATCTGCTCTCAGCATTACTGAAACTAAAGCCTCCAATGAACACAGCTTTCGTGGAAGACAAGGCTTGAAGGGACATGGAGATCAGACCCTGCTGTCCCAGGCAAATGTATCAAAATTTATTGTTTTATAAACAGAATAAGCAAAATGTAAAAACAGATTTATGTCCCAAAGAGAATGAATGGATGTTAAATACTTCAATACAATGGCAACAACAACAACAACAACAAAAAAATGCTGCTAATTGCTTGCTCAGTTTTTTTCCAGGCATGGATATTAGACATTCATTTTGAAGTCAGTATTTTCTCTTAGCTGTGACTGTTTTCCATCTTGGCAGTAAAGCACTCTGCTTCCCAAGGTATTTACAGAGAATGGCCATGTCCCTTTATCCACTGGCAAAGACAAGAAGCTGGGAGTCTGGCCCTTTGGATAGGCTACCACTGCCCTGGCAGTTCTAGGAGCCTCCTTCTGCCCAGCTCCCATCTGAGCTCCTTCCTAAACAGAGGAGACCAGACTTAGGTACTCATTTCCAGATGGGATATCTGCAGTGTTGCACCCTCTGACATGCAAAAGATATTTCATTCTAATGACACCACTAGGCTAGGGTTGCATGTTTTTTTGTTGTTTTTTTTTTTTTCCACAGGCCTGTTTTATTTGTAGCTACTTTATGCTGAGCAGAGGGTCTTAGGACTTTCTTTTGTCACAGTGAACAACCTTATAGCAGAAACATTTGTTCCCTGTGAGTGAGATGCAACAGCAAATTGTACACCACATCAGTTGGTTCCAACCACAATTTCATCTGGTTCTTCCTCTGAGATCCCACTATCCCCTTCAGTGCCAACAATGCTTCCTACACCTCCAGCAGCCCCCAGCCAGCCCACTGTAATTGCTCATTCCTAATTTGAACAAAGAATGTCTTCACAAAAATAGCAAGAGGAAGCCTAGATTACTGACTGCATTTTTACACTCCTTTCATTCTCATTTGCAACCTTTTCACCACACACTCCTTTCATTCTCATTTGCAACCTTTTCACCATACACACCTCCCCTACTTCCTCCTTCACTACATTAACATGCATTCTGTTCCTCCCCACATCTTCCAGCCAAGCAGACTTTTGTCACCAAACTGATGGCCATTACCATGACTTGGAATTTATATTTTTATTGTATAATCAAAGTTCATAAGCAATCTCACAAAAACCATTCATCGCCTGCCAGATCTAGGGAAAAATATCTTTGTCTTATGCAACAGAAATTTAAAAAAAACAAACAAACAAAACTATACCCAGCTCTTCTGCCTCCTCAGGTTTATTTCATATATATATCATATATATATCTTTTAAAACCAAAAAAAATAAACCAAAGCAAAACCACCACACAAAACCTCCCACAATAACAGAACAATGTCTGCCACTAAAGACATTTAGCCACACTCAGCTGGAAAGTTAAGTTTCTGAAAATTTATGAGCCCGCTAGGAATGAACTAGTCCCTGGAGAGAGTGAGGTTAAGCCTCACTTGCCAGGGGTGGCTTTTCTCATCCGTCCAGTGTCAGTAAACAATCCTGCTGGCTCAGAGCAGAGAGGAAAGAGAGAGGGATGGAGCTCCTCACAAGGACAAAGAAAAGGTAATGGCAAGGAAAATTGAATTTTGGAAACTTTTACAGATACTAAAAAAATGAGTTCAGGATCAGTCTGCTTAGGGCCACCTTCTGCACACCACAATTTTTTTGGTAGTATTCTTGTATCCTCCAAAGAGCAATCTGTAAGAGATGAAGCAGAGCGCTGCAGCAGTGGGCCGATGAGCACTGTCAGCAAGGAAACATAGGAAAGTCCCACCTGCACCATCTTGTACCAGTCCTACATGCAGCACTGGGGCTCTTCCCACCTGCCAGCAAACCCCAGCCATGCTTCTTGCTCCATGGACCCTCGGGTGGGAGCTACATCGAGGTTTGCCATCAGCTGCACGTCTGGTGGTGGCAGAGTACCTGAGCTGTTGGCACCCACCCTGGCGCTCGCAGGACAGGTCTCATGTCAGTGTTACACTGCAACACCTGCCACAGGGGCTTTGGACAACGTGGACACACAGGAACAAAGCCACTGCAGAGGCTTGTATGTATTGGTCTGTAAGACTTCTGCAGACATGGTCTGACTGATGTTCAACCTGAGTGCCCCAGAGGCACAGACATTCCCTGATACCTGCTGGGACCCATGCCTGCTCCTTCTGTGACACTTCATCACCCAAGAAAGCCAGGCTGGAAAGGGCTATATCTCATGGCACCTGTATACACTCAGAGAGTCACACACAGGCAAGTTGTTCCTCGGCCTGGAGGGTCAGGGCTTCCCTGTAGGATCAGTATCTCCCTTCCAGATGATGGTGGTGGGTGTGTGCTCTTTGCCTCTTCCCTGAACAAACCAGCAGAGTGGACTCAAAACAAGAAGCCCATCTCCCAGGAGATTCATCTGCTGCATGCAGGTCAGGGGTAGTTGACACCCTGGTCAGGGGCTTGTGTGACAAGCTTGGTGCATTAAATATAGGTACATGAATGTATGTGGCATCATGCCTCCTGCCCTGTTGCTTGAGGTGTCAAGTGGGGCCTCCATTAGTTTACAAGGGATTGCTGTTGCAAAACATGTCAGCATGAGCACTGTTCTCAGCACAGCTTCATTGCTTCTTCCTTGCTTTGCTGTGGTGAGAAACATAACATGAAAAAATCAAAGAGCAAATTGTCACATACTCTAAAAGCAGGAAGGCTTCTAGTCTAATCTCCTCTGAATTATCACAGATGTTACATTTCCTCTAGATATTGTTTCAAGTCTGGAATCTGAGCATATGAAGCAGTGGATGAGTTCTTCTGAGTGCCACAGCAGCACCAGCATTTTCCAAGCTGTACATCTGTCATCCTGGAGCAAGTCTTTGTGTAAGTGGCAAATGGTCATGATGCTGTAAATTCCTTTCTGGGTCTTTGTAGTTATTGTTGTGCATGTCCTGTTTTTCATAATTATGTGATAGCTGGGTCAGTGTGAACTCCAGCAATGAAGAGCAGAGAGTAATACAGCAGATCTGGCACAAAAGGAATCCTGTAATGAGATGTATGCATTCAAGGTTTACTTGTTCAGCAGTTGTTTTTTCCACTCATACATCTTCTCCTGTTATACAATGGTTATCTTCATAGAATAAACTTTCGTTTAGAATAAACTTTAAACTGGATTTTAGTTAGACAAAAATGACTTAACCTATAATTAACCACTGAAATGTATATTATTATCATCCTACCCACCTGTACACAGAACACAAAACCAGCATGAAGTGCCCTGTGCTTTCCATTCCTTGTGCCACTGAAAATACTACAGGAAAATTTATTCCCCTAGTATTGTATATAGAATGAAAGACAGAATGGCATAGAAAAGAAAAATTAAGAAAAACTTCATGCTGAAATAAGCTAAAATACAAAATGTAAGGGGCTGATACTGGTCAAAAGACAATTCTGAAAGCTAAAATTTACAGAAAATTTAGACAAAAAACTTTATTGATTTGTTTTCAGTATGAAAAACTGAAAAAAAAATGCACCATAACAAAAAGGTTGCTGTGCCACAAGGCTGACTAGAGCCCCTGCTGCTATCATAATTGCAGAATAGTTGTGTACGTACTAAAACAGGACATTCCTGTATCCCATATAACTCAGTATTGAAAATATCTGCCTGCAAAAATGTTTGCAATTATATAAACTATGTTTAAAAAATTGCAGAAGAGAATTTGTTTTTTCCTCTGTATATTTTCTATATTGTAAGTGGCTTATTTGAATGATGGTATATTGTGATTTGTAGCAGAGGATTTTGTGTCTGGAATAATGAATTTTCTCCTAATATGCTCACTTTAAGCATCCACTGAGAAAAAAGTGTATCACACTGTAGTGATGTACTGCAACAGCAGAGAATTTCATATTAATCATATCATGTGATGCCAAAGGCCCTTCTGGCATTGTCTGAGATGCTGCTGTAGAGTCACTAATTTTGCATTGTTCGTGTTGATAACTTTATCTGAATACAAATGTAAATACTATAAACAAATTCCAAATTAAAATATGACAGGAAATCCTCCCTCCTCCTGAAAAAGAAAGCTGATATTTAATTTTTAGACAAGCAGTTTTCTTCTTAATATCTTCACACACATAGTTCACAAACAGCTTATCACAGGCTAAGCTGAGATGAGAACAAATAGGATGCTGCCAGCTGCTCTGGGTAGCCACTGATGGGGATGCTCTTACTCCAGGGGAAATATACACAAGTCTCTCTCCCTGCTCAGAGAAGGAGTTACTCCACATAGTCCATAGGCAAGAGCATGCTCTCAGCTTGTAATCAAGAAACAGCTGACGTGGTCTATCTGCATGCCAAAAATTGCTCCAGAAGAGCTTTGTACTGGACCTTATTCCAGGCAGAGATTTACCCTGGCGCCAAGGGGGATTTAATTTCTCTTCTTGTTCCCTGTCTGTTGCCCCTTCCCCCTGCCCTGCACAGTATGAGTCTGTATCCAATTCCCCAGTTTCAAATATCCATGAAGGTGAGCACAGCACCGGTGACACAGGAGGCCCAGTGGAGCCACAGGGGAGAAGGAATGGAAATGGAAGATGCTGGTGCCTCTTTCTGGCTGAAGATGTGTGCCACCAGCCTTTCCCCATCATGTGAGCCACCATGCAAGGGTATAGAATAGCATTCAGAATGAGGCGTGCTTGCACCAGCCCACACACCTTCACAGTCTATTCACATACAGAGTTATGTTAACACCAGTGTGTTCCTAGGTGTCTCATTAAAACAATACAAACTTTAAAAAGCAGAGATTAAGCTAAATCACTTAAAGCAGTTACGTCCTTTTATGACTATGCAGAGCTGTTCCTTACCATTTGGAGCTGAAAAACACCAAATTATGGGCTACATATACATTCTTGGCATACTGTTCTTCTTTCACAGTCAGTAAATATTTTTCTAATCTTCATCTAAATTTGCTCAATATGCTGTTCCCACACTGCTGATAACAAACCTTTGGAAACTAGTACTCTGCAATAACAGCTTTTCAGTGTTCCCTCTTCAAAATGCAAGCCTGGATTGTGGTGAGGGAAAGATCTTGCCTTAAAAGTGTGCCAGCACTGCGGGGACATTACTGTGGCAATCAGTGCTGAGATCAGCTGCTCCTGCAGCCACCTATGGGCACAGCAGTCTGACAGTAGTTTGACTTGGGTATAGCCAGCAGGGTGCCACAGCAACATGAAACTCAACATGAAAGCCCTGGGTGAGCAGTGAGGTTCACAGCTAACCTGGTTAGAGCTCTCAGGTTCTTCAATCACTCTGCTTGCTTTATCCAATCTTATTGAAATTGGTCAAAGTCATCACAGGATCATCAAAGCTAGAAATGCACTGAAGGAATACCCGTAGGAAGGAGGATAGCCTGTTCCAAATTTGACAGTGATAACTTCCTGGTGAGGAAAAGGATGTTACTAAGAAAAAATAGAGAAAAAAAAGGTGTTGATTGCTTCAGCTTAAAAACCCCACAATAAAATATTGCATTGTTTTGAAGTTTACTCTTTTCTTCCCTTCTTCCCAAAATATCATAGCTATTTTAAACTAGGAGATAGAAGTTACAAAAGGGAGAGATTTTCTTCACAACTTTTGCCTTTTAGAAAGCAGACATTTCTTTTTCTTTTTACACCATGTTTTGATGTTGTTTAAAAAACAAGCTTTTGAAAATGAAAGGAGGGTTGATATTAAGGATTCCATACCTAGTCTTATATTTCCATTCTTGTTAACCCTGTTAACCCTGACAGAATGACTTTCATAGTTTCAATACTGGCTGTCCTTCAACAAGATAAAATTCTGCTAAGCCTTAAACTCTGCCGGTCTCTCTCCATGTTGAAAGTTCAAAGAAAGGATAGACCATGCCTTTGTAATTTCCCCAAAATAAACTGGAATAATTTTAAATTTTATTTTTCTTCTCAACTTAAAATTATTCATTACCCCCATGGAGAGAGTTTCAAAGGAACAGTTTTGGTTAGGTAGCAAACTTTAGGGGTAGGAGTATGGGATATTCTTTGCACTTTTATAGAAGACTCATGGGTCCTTTCTGTATTTCTGTGGCTTCCTCAGAGTTTGCTGTTTTATTCCTGTTCAGTCCCAGGCTGAATTTCTCCAAGCAAGGACAAGTTCCAGAGCTGCTCAGGATACCACGTTTTCTAAGAGGTTTCCATGCTGCCCACAATTTTAGTGACAGAGCAGCTGAGAATTTTCCAGAACTGGCCATGGGAGCTCTGGCCCAGACTCCTGGGACAACAATAGTATTAAAGCCCTCTTAAAGGCAGTAGCATAGGTTTTTCCAAAACCCCAAGCTCTTCCCCTCAGACACTTTTCTTCCTCAATAAAAATCCAAACTCCCTTCCTTCAGCTACAGCTTCTTAAATAAGGCATTACTGGCCAGAACAAATTCAGTATCAAAACTTAAGTGAAGGTCACAGCTACTCTATAATGCAAATCAAAACAAAATTTATAGACATGGCTTCTTCATCAAACCACTTGGTACACCATTCTTCATTTTGACATGCCTTTTACAGGCATGGGCGTAAAAGGTCCCGTAGTGGCTGCGTGGCACTTCAGCCTGTGACAACACGCATTCAGATAACAAACATGCTTTCTCCCAGCAGAAAGAAGCTGGAGGCTGGAGGGAAGGGAAACAAAATCATCCAGCTTTTCCCATCCAACTCTGTGGTTCTAGTAAAAACACAACCTGATCCAGATTTCTGAAGTGTTTTGAATAAAACCTAACAGCTACGCACCCACAGTTCTTTGGAGTTCTGTAACAACCAAAGTAAAATAAAGTTCGCCTCATGCTACAACATCTCAAAAGTTCAAGGGCATTCATAAAAATAACCTGGATACTTCAAACCACCTATGATTTCAGATCACCAAAGCCTGAGAAAAAAATAACTGCATCAACCTGTCCCTTGCATTTTTCCAGTAAAAATAAAAGCCTGTATCAATGCTGGATGCCAGCAAATTGTGCAGGCTGAATAACTGAAAGGAAAACCTTTTTTATAGACTTGCAGTTCAGAGCTTTTTGGAAGCAGCAACTCAGCAGGGTAGTCCATAAGAATTGTAAATCCATTTACTGCATGTTTTAGATCAATTTCACTCTGAGTTCTTGTACAATATTTCAAACCTGCTGAACCCTCGAGACATTTTTTTCCTGTGGTGCCTTTAGAAAAAATCTCTCAATCATCAGGAAACATTGTGTGTTTTCCTTCAGAGCCGTGACTTGTGACTGGTATTTTAAATACAATTAAAACTAAGGAGCTGAATGTTGAAAATAAAGCAGTAAGTAGATCTTTCACAAGTTCCTTCCTTTCTTGCCATACCGTTGCTTTTGTCTTATTTTCAAACAAATGACTGATTCAATTTCTTGTTATTGTTCTTTTTTCCACTGCCAGGTCTTAATTGCAGCCTGAAATACTGCATTGATGCATTGTTAATTTTGTCCTGCCTGCATGGACAAAATTAACAATGCATCAAAAATTAATAAAACTATGTGCAGTTTTTTACTTCAGTTCACTTATCTGCCAAGTTATGGCTTGGCAAACGTCTTACCAGGGTCTGATTTTTCTTGTTTACATCTAAGTCTACTGTCACTGCCTGCTGCTCTTCAGTAATTTTCCTGAAGTTTTGCCTTGCATCCATAGGAACATTTTGAAAGCAACATGGAAATTTGCTACGACAGCTGTGAGCTTTAGCCCCTCTCCTCTATATCATAATATGGCAAATAAAATTCCAAGAAAATATTGGTCATGAGTTATTTTTGCATCAATGGTTCAAGGGGTTTTATTCATATGATTACTTTGAGGGTGTCTTAAGGGATGAAAGAGTTATTGCTCTGCAATATTTGAATAAGTGCTACAGCTCGGAGTAAAACCACCAAATGCATGCAAAGCTGTATCATCCAGACTGATACATGTAAGCACCTACAACTGCCTGTAACAATCAATTTAGGTTATAAACTGTATGTTGCTGTGAACTCAAGGCTGGTCTGCCCACGAAGGTAGTGTGAAGGGGGGCACAGGCTGGAGTCTGAGTGCCCACAGCCCAGCAGCCGCCACCAGGGTCATCATGAGCTGCAGACACCAGGCGGGTGCCATGCCAACAGGTTCCCAGCGACTGCAGTCAGCTCCCAAGGAGCCGACCTGGAAAATGGAAATCACTCAGAAGGTGACTCTACAGTGAAGGTAGCCTGTGGGTGAAGCTTGTGTGTTCTGGAAGCTGCTTCATCACTGTGAATGATACCTACCACCCACTAGTAATTGCTGGACTTGGGTTACTGTTGTTAGCACACAATGAATTCATATTACACAGACCCACAGGTCTCTGAACATCTGGTGCTGGTTTCCACTAGAGCTAGGTCAGCTTCTTCTATTAAATAACACATTTAATTTTGTCACCCATATTACATCAGCACACAGATTTCAGTGTTTTCAGTATTTAGAATTATTCACTGAATAATGCATGGGAACATCTTGCAGACTGTGTATTTACTTGTGAATGCTGTGCCACAACTACTGCTTGCTCAATAGCTGGACTGTGTGATTGGTCACCAAAGTAAAATAGAATTTTTATCCCCAGACCAAGAAGTATTTTCAAGTTGCATGTTTTAAAAATGAGGAAAATCAGTCACATGCACTTTTTACCAATACCTGTAACATTTCCAATTCCTTTGCACATCCTTAAGAAAATAAATTTTATGTGTTTACATGTGCCATCAATAAAATGTGAAACAAAACTACAATTGTAGGTAAATAAATAAAGTCAGCTTTTAGCCTAGCGGCAGAATGCTTACCTAGGAAATGGGAAATCTGTGATCAACTTCCTTTTCAGCCTGAAGGCAATGCAGTCACATCCCTGCAGCTCCTGCAGGTCCATTCCTCCCTAGCTGAGTCTCCAGGTAGGGACATCCTTTACACAACACTTTGAAAATTTTCCTCTTATGAGTCAAAATTATGAGTTTCCTGAAGCTAGGGGCTGGCAACAAAAAAAAAAAAAAACAACAAACAAACAAACAAAAAAACCAAAAAAACTCAAACAAACAAAAAACAAACAAACAAACAAAAAAAAACCAAACCAAAACCAAACCAAAAAAAAAAAAACAACCCCCCCAAAAAACTACCCAAAAAAAAGGAAAAACAAACAAAAAAACCCCTAAAACAACAACAAAACACAACAAACAACCAAAAAACCAACCCAAACAGTAAAAAACACAAAAACACACCAAAGAAGGGAAAAAACCCTAACCAGCAAAACCCAGCCAACAAAACAAACCCAAATCCAATCAATCAGCCAACCAACCAAAAAAAAATCTAACTACCAAAACTAGTAAAAATAAAGAAAATCTGATTTTGTAACTTTGTAATTGGTTGGTGGGAAACCTAGACCCAAGGCATTTTTCTGGAGAAACCCTCTGAGCTGCACTGGCATAGTGAAAAACATCTTCTAAGCAGCAAGATCTGCTCACCCCAGGACAAAGGAGGTCACTGTTCTCTGTGTCCTGAGGGGATGTAGAACAGCCAGGGTACAGCTCTGATTCAGGCACTAGGAAGGAGCAGGTAGAGAGGAGAATATCTGGCTTAGTATCTCCCCCAATTGACTCCTGATTGCTGCTTAGCCAATGTTGGAAATTTGGAGCTGTGTTATCCTTCCCATTG
This sequence comes from Vidua chalybeata, assembly GCF_026979565.1. Classification (NCBI taxonomy): domain Eukaryota; kingdom Metazoa; phylum Chordata; class Aves; order Passeriformes; family Viduidae; genus Vidua; species Vidua chalybeata. Next base: position 31,123,845 of record NC_071570.1, read on the forward strand.
ATTGACCAAACAACTCCTGTTTTGACTCTGAAACAGCCTGCCCATGATGGACACCTAGATCTTTAGATAGTGCATGGCCTATACAAAAGTCCCAAACTCTGTACCTGTCCCCTTGGCCCTATCTTCAATTACTTCCCTCTTCTGGTAATAATTCTCATGTGACTCTCCCTGGAAGCAGAGGGGAAATGCAGGACATTGTGGGGCCTCAGAAGACCTGATAGGAACCTTGCCTCCCTCCAGCTCTGCGTGCATCGAAGGGGACAGGGAGGACTCCAAGGCTAGAGACAAGGAAAGGTATGAAGTCATCCTTCACATTTCCAATGAGAAAGTAAGGTTAAGTTTGCAACAAATACCTTTCTGAAAGGAGGGGGAAGGTCTTCCAGACCTGCTATAAAAACAGAAAAGCCAAAGGTGAGGAAATGCCAGGGAGAAGCTCTGAAGGTAAAAGTTTTATAGAGAGGGAGAAGTATAAGCAATATTTGATATATAAGTTTTTATTATAAAAAAGCAACAAAACAGTGGAATGTGACAAAACCCAAACCCTTTGCAAGATCCCATGTTTCTTACAAAAGTTTTTGATTTTGTAAGTACCAGGAGTTTAGCCTCAAAAAATTATGGTGGTTTCTGCACTATATTCTGTGCTTTGTTACCCAAAACATCCAACTATAAGAGACAGTGACAGAGAGAAAGACATATTGAAAAACATGTCTGTATTTTTTCTCCAAGTGTGCTTGACTCATTTGAACGAGAAGGTACAATATGGTGTCAGTTTTTCTGTCTTGAATAACTGAACTCACACATATTTTCCATTGTCTACCTTCACCTGTGGTATCCACTGAACAAGAAATATTGAACATGAGGACAATGCTGTGCAGCAGAAGGTGCTGTCAGAGGAGCAGAGCTACTCAGTGATTTGCCCTTGCAGCAAATCCATATCCACAGAGATTTCCTGGTATTGCTCCCTCTGTCATTGGATGGGTTTCTTTTCACAGTCATACCTTTGCTTTATGGCAGTTAGTCCTTCCTTCTGCCTCTATGCTTTCCTCCATCTTTTTTTCCCTGCTTCATCTTGGCTTACATCTTCCCTTCTGCACTTTGGATTTCTCTTTGCTTATTGTACTTCAGAAGAATGGTAAGCCTCCTATAGGGAAAGGTTCAACTTGACTCATTCCTTCCTCAAAGGGGATGGAATGAGTCATTCCCTGGTCATGTTGCCCTCCCTTATCTCCCAAGAACCAGAAGAATACATTGGATAACCTCAGTTAAATATGTGTTAAACAAAATCAAATTTTACAAGGCTTCACTGCTTTTTGTACAGACCCTAAAATCTCAGTGTAATGTAAGCATGGTAGTAGCTGATTCCCTTCTCTAGGCCTGCCGCTGAGCAAAAGCCAGAAGACACAGTAGCCACCCCAGAGCTATTCTTGTGGCCGAGGACCCCTCTCAGATGAGTATCCCAGTGAAAATGGGGAGTGAAGGGCAAAGGAAGCATCCCAAAACACTCTTCATTCTGCTTCAGAGACAGTGGAAGAAATCCCTTCTCCAAGGGCTGGGAACAGTAGGACAATCACAACTTACATAACTTCTGCTGGTGAAGCTACAGTGACATTACAAGGCATGTCAAACTTGTTGGCAGCACAAAGCCCACATCTCCATTTAGCTGGAGGAGTCCTGCCCAGCCACTTGCCACCCACCTAGGATAATCAAATGCATTACCTCAAGCACATTATTCCTGCTTTTTTGGTGGCATTGAGATGTATTGTGTGTCAACATTAAAATGCAAATACTCATGCAGGCCTGGATGCTCTCCTGCTTAGTTGGGGACACAAGCACTAAGAAGCTGCTTGAGCAGTGCCGGTTCTAGTCACTTTGTCTCCCTTCACTGAGAAAAGTCCTAGAACACAACCCTGTGCACAGAGACGAAGATGCTTTTAAATTGCCACCTGCACTTGGTTTCAAAACACAAGTGCAAAGGAATGCTCCCAAGTTCAGGCCCCTCAAGGCTTTTATTTGAAGACAGCTCCTTGTATGCCCCCATTTCCCATCTGTAGCACAAAACCCACCAGCTGCTGACAAGCACAACCAAGAAAAATATGTACTGAAATTAATAACATTTGGAAGTGAAGCAGCAGGCTCCAGCCTAATAACTGAACACAGGTCTCTGACAAATGGCAGGCCTGATTCAGATGAGCTGCCTTGGGTCATTTGCTCACAGAATTGGTGGGGCTGGGAGCTGAGGTCATGATCATCACTTCTGGAAAGAACACCACACACACAGCTCACCTGCCCCTGGGCACAGGAATTAGAGGCTGCTGTGGCAGAGCTTAAGAACTGGATGTGAACAGGTACTGCCAACCACACCTGTGCCCCCAGTGTGGCTGGCTGCCTGCTTGAGAATGTCACTGAGCTGTAGCTGACTCAAATGTCCTCTCTCTCCAAGGATCACTGAAGTCAAATGCAGCATCAAGTCAATTATCCACTCCTGGACTCAAAATAGGCCTTTCCCTTGAGCTGTGTGAGTTATAGATTCAGTCAGTTTGTTGCTGACACTGAGAAGATGTTTTTTGTTACAAGTCAACCTAAACCAGTTAATCTGGTTTTTGGTAGGGGAGCATTCCCTTACCATTAAAATGTTTAAAAAGTGGATTAAAATGTTTAATTCAACCTCAAAACAAGATTTCTTGAGAGGGAGTGAGGGAAGGAGAATTGTGTCTTTTCTTAAAATTAGGCAACAAAAGATAGAGGGGGAGTTGAAAAAGGTTACAGTGGCTGTCTTAACATGAAACAAATAAAGTTGCTTTACAAGTCATTTTCCTTCCCAATTTTAATGCAGTTCCCTATTCAGCATGAGAACAAGATGACTCTTTCTATGATTCATTCTCATATGAAATTCAAAGAGTTTAAAAATGTGCCTGATTTTTGAAAGTTTCTACATAATTTTAAAGCTCAGGCTAGTGTTCAGTTAGAAAGCTGAGTTCCAGCAAAGACTGCTGACCTCCGGCAAGGAGAGAAATCCTAGGGTATAGCATGGTCTAACAGCAGGACCAGTGTGCAGCAGGGAATGCAACCTCAGAATACCTTGTGCAATGCTGGATGGGGCCGAGGAGTTGGAAAAATAAAGAAAGGGAATCAGAAGGTTTAAAGAAACACAGGATATGCAAGAGGCACCAACAGAGTGATTCAGTGTGATTTTCTGGTAACTGAAGTTGCAGGAAGGGTCAAGAGGCAACACCCACCCACAAACTTTCAACTCCTGAAACATTCAGAGAAGGGAGGGGTGGTGGGACAGGGGTCAAAGATTTAAGGTTAAAGTTCTTATCTCTAAGTAGCATGGCTATTTGAAGAATCCATGAACTATTTTCCTGCCTCCCTGTCTCAAGAATGTATATTTCTACTCTTTGTGGAGAGATGTTCAACCGTATGTGCTTCTACACCTATGAGAAAATTAGACTAAAAAGACCCAGGTAACCCTGTTAAATTACATTACCTGTTAAAGCAAATTATTAACAATAATAAACATACTACATCACTGTATGCCTTTTAATGGCATACACAAATGAGTTCAGGATGTATCCCAGGTTTCCTCAGTCTTGAATATGATCTAAGAGCAGGAGCAGAGTTCACAGCCTTAGCCAAAACAGCCAACAGGTCTGAGATGGGCCTGACACTCAATGGTGACCAAAGAATATGCAGCACAGCTGTCTAGTCTATGAAGGTATGTCTACCCTGTAGACACAAGAATTACATATTTGGGGTAGAAATATGAGCTCTTGGACAAATTTTCAGCAGGAAAGGATATTGCTAAGTAGAAACAGAGGATGAAGTTTCAGCTGGGGATGCAAAAGCACAGTAGCCCTGTAATGCCAAACAGTGTTGCTGGTCAGGTTGAGCAGCTGCATCTCAGGCTGGGGGAAGACTCTTTCTCCCCAGAAGGGAGTACAGCATGAAAACATGCTTAGTCCTGTCCCTGGGCCTGCAGCAATGTGAGCTGTTTCTCCAAAACTATATTCCTAAATTCTGTCCTACCTTCTCGACTGAAGTCAAAACTGGTTTGCCAAAGTCCTATTTGCATCACCCTTGCTAAGGGATTCTGTGCAAGGTCTGTAGTGTAAGTGAAGAACAGATGCAGAATATTTAATGTTGAGTACAAGTATAAATTTTAGGCAGTAAGAAATATTTCTTTATCCTATATGTGGATAGTATTTCAGTAGAGTAAATAAGAAAACACCCTCGAAAGTAAAGACTAGAATAAAATATGCCAAAAGCAGGGTCTCAAAAGATTGTTAGTAAATTCTCTACTTCAAAGCAGTAATGGGGAAACTACATCATCCCTCTGCCATTGCATACAAAGGGTCTCTGAATGGGATCAATGAATAGGCAAGTGCAGCCAACCTTCTTGCAATTGCCTGCAGGTTAAGAATTTGGAAGTTGGTGGAAAATTTGATATTGAGTCTGAACATTCACTCACATCTGGACTTAAATGTAAGAGCCTAAAGAAAGCATTCCTCTAAATTTTAAATCACAATGAACTTGATGAAGATCTTGAGATGATCTATAGGAAAAGGTCAGAAAAGCTGTAAATGTTTATTTCCATGAGCTTAAAACAAGTGCTTTCAATCCAGTTTTACACTTTCATCTATGTTTTCACTCAGAGTCTCTGCAGAACCCTTCTAGGGCTTTTCTGTCCTAGAAAATCTTTAGCATGCATGCACTGAAAGGCAATGTATGTGGCGTATAGCCCATAAGGGACCAGGGTAATGGAATCTGCAAGCAACTTCATTGCAATTGCTAATTCCAGCACAACAGCAGAAAAATCAGATGGGCAAGAAAGGGGAAGCTTGGACCCATTTAGAAACATTAACTCTTTGGCAGGAAGGCTAAGGGCTATCCTGCTTTCAGCAACATATAATGAAAGATACCTCAACTGCTGAGAAACTATAATGGACAACAAAAGAAGAACATAATGGACAACAAAACCTCAACAAAAGAAGAATATAATGGACAACAAAACCTCATGTGAATCATGTTAAAAACTGTGTGCAGGAGATATGCACCTGGGAAGTCATCATACTGCATTGCAAGCACCTATTATTTGGGAAGGGAAAAAAAATTAGAGAAAAATATGAGAATAGACAAGCCAGAGTGTTATACTCTTTTCACAGAAAAGAGATGTTAGCAGGTTTTGAGTCACTTGTGAAGGGTGGCAGAGACTTCAGTGGCAATGGGTAAAAGGGGATATTTTATCTGTCATTTGGGCTAGTTGGCTGCACACATTGCAAAACACAGATGTGCCTGCCCTGCAGCATGCCTAGGAATAACTCACTAGGCATGCCTGAGCTTCAGCTGTGCTCACTCTAGGCTATGAGCAGTATTGCCAAGCTGTATTTGAACTCTGTTTAAATGGTTGGTGATTTGTATGGCCAAACTGCCAGCGTGGGAGCCCAGCACCAAGAACTGTGCAGGAATTTGGAACTGTTGTGTCTAAAGCCAGGTGAAGTGTACACCCTCATTCTTGAAGCTAGCTGCTAAAATCATCTGGTATAGGGAGAAAAATAATGATGGGTACCATGGCAAGGTCTAATATTAATAATGACATGTGCTTGTACATCTGAGAAAGAGATATTTAAAACAGAAAGGAACTTCATGTTAAAACTGCAAGAGGATTAAAAAAAAAAACAAAAAACAAAAAAAAAAAAAAAAAAAAAAAAACAAAAAAAAAAACCAAAAAAACAACCCAAAACCTCAAAACCTCACAAAACCTGAGTTTAACCCTGGTCACACTGACATGTGGTTCCTCACAGCACTATTACATATTACTTGCTGTGTGCACTTTCTTGACTGAACTGAATTTTGAAGTAGTTACATAACAAACAGCCCCAAACTACCTCTCCAGTGACACCTTCTTTTGTCTGAGCCCAGTTATTCTCAGCAGTGTGAGTGCTATTTAAAAGGCCATAGCAAGCATACTTGGAGAGCATGTGCTTTCTGTAGTTTAGACCCACGACAGGTGAATTCTTGGTTTAGCTTCTTCTAAATCCTCATCCTCTTTTTTTCCATCCATGCTCTAACGCATGGTCTACAAAGCAAAGCAAGTAACCTGCAATGTAGGAGGAAGCAAACAGTAAGTGTTCATGACACAAATGTCAGGTTGAAGAGGATCAAGTCCAGGCATGAATGGCTGCATATTTATAATTTGTTGAAGTGATGCTGCCTCTCAGGAGTATTTGCCATTCCCAGTTCAGGAAGGCACATGTTTGCTTATTTGGGCTTGCACGCAGAAATGAAGTTAATAGGTAATATTTGGAAAACAACTACTCAAATAGGTCACCACATTTCTACAATGTCTACTGAATATAGGTAACAGCTATTTTTTTAAGCTATTGAGTACTTTGTTCCATCTGGCCAGTTTCTATGGAATACTTCTCTTTGTAGTGGCTACTGAAAGTGAATGATGATAGCATTCTCCCAGGTCAAAAGCAAACCTCACAATGCCTACTGTAAATTCAAGGGACTCTCATGCTGCAACAACAGGTCCACAAAGCTAGGTTCTGTAGCTAACACTACTTTATTATCTAGGGCATCTCAAGTAAAAAGAAGATGGGCATAGGGTGAAAGAGAATTGGAATTACTTTCAAATAAAGGTAGAAGTTCTTAGTATTATGGTGCTGGACAAGACAAACATCTCTTGACTTCAAAGAATGAAGAGTTTCATATCTCAAGCATTTAATACCAAATATTTGGCAGGATTTTTATCTTAGTACAACTATTTATAGTGGCTCTAATGCTATGTAAAAGACTGTAGCAACACATCCCCAGGGGTTTGTATTACTATTTGGCTTCATAGGTCGTACACTACTCCAAATAAATCATGAACTTCTTCAGATGTGTCAGAGGCATTCCATTTCCTCAACTGCAAATGACAAACGATGAATAATACATGTTGTTTACTTTTTTCCCTACTCCAAATTCTTATGTAGCTCTCCAGTGATTCCAATTGCTGCATTTGGTCTGGTTTTCTGCATGTGTCCTACACAATGACTATGAATCTCTCAGATTTCATGTATGACAACCATTCTGTTTCAGTGCCACACATACTGTATTCTGCTCATTTACTCTGTGAATGTAGTGGTTTTTCTTTCCCATTTTAATGTACAGAAACATTTGAAAATAAGGGAAACATTATACAGAAATGATTATTCATTGTTCTGTTGAACTTAGGCACCAAAGTAATCATGTGAGTAAACATGGAGCAAGACCACCTTGTTGGTAGTTTGTGCTGAAGACTGTGATTTCACCCTTGTTTCCCAAGCTAAATAAAGCTAGGGCAAATATTAAAACATTCAAAAAAGTTGCAAACTATGTTTGTGGTAATTATAAATTAAATATTTTTACTCATGATGCTTATTAAAAGAACATCAGTGGAGGACCTCCTTGCATTTTGGGTAGGACTGGCTGCAATAACTGGAGACATACATCAATATAATCAAGAGAGAAGCTATAAATTTTCTTGCACTCAGTGGAGGCTGTCATGCAAAAATGAGTTAGTAAGCCAGTAAGACTACCCCAGTCATAATACAAGTTTCATTAGCCTGTGTTGACTTTGGTCTTTCTGAGCACAGTTCACATCACTCGTGAATCAGTGTAACAAAGCAAAACTACACATTGTCCCAGAACACAGCCTAGGGGTCTTTGGGCATGGCTCTTTTGTTGACTTCCTGCTGTGGGAGGAATCTTTTGGGTGCAGTCAGCTTCCTTTCCCTGTAAGATCTTGACTGTTGGGTCATGTATGGGTGAGCATAACACCCCCAAGTGACAGAGACACCCCTTTGTCTCATCCTGGGAACTCTTATGTGAGCTTAAGGTCACACTGTTGGTTCTCTATCTTAAAAAAGAGATACTGCTAAAGGATCACCTAGGGACTGATTATGCTTCAGCAAAAAAGGCATTAAATAACCTATAGCATCCTCCAATCTGCCAACACCTGGCTCACAAATCATCACTAAGGGCAAGCTCTGCTTCCTCAGGAGAGACTTGTAGTGCCATTTGGGAAAAGTAGACTCCTGTGTGGATAACTGTTGGGAACAATCTCTTTTGCACATGACTTCAACTGGAGATCTTTTGAATCAGGAATGACAATACATGCTTCAGGTCAACAGACTTTAAAACATTTTGAGCGAACAGACAAGATTCCTCAGTTGCCCCAGGTTTCTGGTTTACAGTGCCATATTTAGTACTGAATATATTATGTAAGAAATTTGCTTTACCTGTAAGAAATTTGCCAAAGAGTGCAGGATGAAGGAAAATTTCCAATCATACCAACCTATTTAGAAGCCATATCAAAGTGCTTCTCTCATGTCTCAATCTTGCTGTCACTTGGAAGATTCCTGTCAGCACTCAAACCAGGGATGCCCAAAGCTTAAACCTTAAGACTGCCCTGACTGGCTGCCCTCTGCTGTGTCCTGTAGATTACAGAGGGCTACCCTGGAAAAACAAAACAAAACACCTGATTAAATTATGCTAATTAAAAAGTCTCTACAAAGCAAACCATGGAACTTTTTTTGCCTTTTCAGAAAATGCTGCTCAATAGCAGTTATTTCCCATGGTCAGTTCTGCTATGAGCTGAGAGCAGCAAACTGCCATAGTTTAGGAACAAGAAATTAAACTTGGTTTTTTTCTGGAAAGGCATACAGGAGGGAAACAGTAGTCAAAATCATCTGGAGAAATTACCTCAGCTAGGCTATATTTGAGACAATTGACTGTAATGTCATCCTAGCAGAAAATAGTTTAGAAGACCAACTAGTCACTCAGTACAACTGAATCAGAAGCATCACTTAGTTTTACTGAGCCCAGACTATGTTTAAACTGAATTCCCAATCTGCACTTTAACAATAGACTTCAGAGGGCCATAGTTGGGGAATGCGGTCAATGCAGAGGTCTTTCCTATCAATATTACCTGAGTCGTGTTGCAAACGCAATAGGATACCAATATTTTGTAACTATATCCATTATTACAGCAGTTTCTACAGAGCAGATAAGATCAAAACAAAAGCTTGCTGACCCTCTTGCATTTCAAGATTCCATCATCTTTATTACAGAAATCCCTGAATGCAGCTTACTTCCCATTACATATTTAAATCCATGTTGTCTCTGACACTCTTTAATTCTCTCAAGATCTGAAAGCACTTTTTCTATACTTTTTAATTTTACATGGTACTTTGAGACAAGTTAATAATAGGATCCAGCTCATCCATTGTCCCACTGTTGAGGAGAAAAATACATGGATAGCAAGCCTAGTACTAACAGCAATGCTATTCAAATAAAGTTGATTTTCTCCAGCTGTGTCAGGAAGTTAAACAACTTGCTGCTTCTGATCCCTCCAATTTTATTCTGCTCTGTGGAAGACAGTAATCAAACTCACAAGTATTATAAATGTATTATCTCATTTTCCTTCCAAATGCTACATAAATTGTTATTGCAATTTACATCTGAGGTTCATATGCTACCACATGGATACTATCTGTGCAATGGAGACATAGACTGATTAGCCAGAATATATTGCTCAGCAGAAGCCATTCTCCTTTCTTGAACAGTTAACAGGCTCAGGAGGGAAAGGAGCCACCAGGGAAGTGCCATATAGTTTTAAATAGGAGAAATCTTTTTCTTTCTGTGCCAATTCTAGTACCTACTTTGAAAGCAGGTGATTCAAGGAGACATGGGCCACACTGTGGTCTTCAGACACCAGTGTAATAAAAACATTTACCTGACAATTTCAATTCAGGTATTATTAATTATCAAAGGAAGTCACAAAGCAGTTTGCAATGAGTGATTTATTTGGGTAACACACCACTGCTTTATTTGCAATTAGTCTAAAACAAAACAGTATGTTTGTCATCATTATTTACAGTTCTGAAGTTTACTGAAGTAAACTCCCACCTTTCACAAAAGTACAGCCATGTGTAAAGATTGGATACATTTCACAGAGTTTGCTTTTTGTTTCCACCTGAGTTACATGTTCTGAGTCCCCTTTGGGATACCATTATAGTGAAGAATAGGGCCCTAACCTGAGAAAGTCATATCTACCTGGATTGATGCAGAAGGAAGGCAGGTTAGAGGGAAACCTAAAAAACCCAGAGTCTTTGGGAGGAAAATCTAATAAATAAGATCATGGAGCTTCAGGATCTTGAGTTAAATGTTCTGGTGCCCTTTTGGAGAAGAAAGAGTATTAGATTCCCATGCATGGACTGCAGACTTTTAGGAAAATGGTGACTTTGCAGAGACTGTCTAGGTAATGCTCCAGACCACTGCTCTCACCTAACGTTTGCACCAAGGCATTTCTCATGCACATAGATCTGAAATCATAACTAGGAGTACTGCACCTGAGCCCCTGTCTGGCTTATTGAAAGGACAGAGCTGCCACAGTCATGAACTGAGGTCACCCAAGTTCATCTCACCCTGTGCTGTGCTGTCCCGGCTTGCAGCTTGTGTCCTTGGCCTGAGGTTCTGAAGATGGCTTTGTTCTCCAATCTGCCCATCAACTGACTCGGTACCTGCCTCCCCAAGCCTTCTGGGACCTGCTGAAAGTTTCTGGGAGGTTGGCGGGAGAGATTTGCTAAAGATATGAAAGGAATTGTGTGATACTGCACCTCCATCAGAGGGGAAAGCAGTCCATCTTATATCAGACTGTTTTCTACTGCCCCAGTTGTAAAAACTACTGATCACACCACAGCTCAGAAGACACAGTCAAGCCATTCTATTTTCTCTATCACTGGGATTTTCTTTTTAATTTTTTTTTAATGGTTTGGTTTGTAAGGGGACCTTGAGGATTATGGAGTTTCAACCCCCCTGCTGTGGCCAAGGACACCTTCAAATAAACCAGGTTGCTCTGGTCTTGAACACTTCCAGGGATAGGGCATCCACAACTTCCCTGGGTAGCCTGTTCCAGTGCCTCACCAGTGCCTCACAATTTTTTCCTAATATCTAATCTAAACCTACTTTTTTTTTTTTTTTTTTTTTTTTTTTTAAGCATTCCTTCAGTATCTTCCTTCCCATCGGTAGCTGGTTGAGCATCTCACCCCAAAGCAACACGGTCCCCTTTTTATTTCCCTGTGAAAGTGTGCCCCCAGAGTCTGACCATGAACAACACTCCCTGCCTTGTCTTCAAGCCTCTTCAGGCATATTTTTCACCCTACCGTCAACATAGTTTCATCTCACATGGTTCACTTGGGGCACCAGGCTGCAGTGGGCTGCTGGCACACACCAGGAGACTTTGTGACAGCGAACATCATGTTCTGTGGGGGACAACAAGGAAATACAACAACCAACCACTGAAAAACATATGTTTTTTCTATATATCATGCAAAAACATGGAAAGACTGTGGTAGTGACCCCAGGAAAGGCTCAGACATGTCCAACAGAATAGCAGCACTCCTGTGTTTAAGGCTGCTGTTTGCTGCTTGTGCTGCTTTGCAGAGTATGTTATCCCCTGGGATCACAGCTCAAGTCTGAGCTGCATCACTTTATCCAGGTTACAAATCTGCTTTGCCATCTCAAGTGTGACAGACAAGCTTCACGCCCCTGAGCAGCTGTGAAATGCTGCACAGCTTCCCTGTTCCAGTCCCAAGCTGGCTGCAGCTTGTTAGCAAAAGAGAAAGATCCCCTCCAAAAGTGCTCACAACAGCTTGGGTGAAAGGTTTGAGCGACAGCCAATGTTAAATGCCTATTGTTGCCTATAAGAAAGTCAGAAGCCAAATGAAATCTTTAAGAAAATGAGTAAGACACATTAATGACTAGAAGCTAAACTTATCATGGGAGGAATTTTAACAAAAGCAGGTGTAGTGATTGCACCCGGCACACAAAGAACTAAAACAGTGCTACATATTTGGATTTATTTCAGGACATAAAGAAGTAGGGAAGAAGCTGGAAAAAATATGCACTGTATCACACACACATAGGAAAAACTACATGTACTGAAAAGGGCTGTCATTTCCGTATTGCAATTGTAAAAGCTTTTAGATATCAAACACATTACTTTGCCACATACTGGCACCAACTGAAGTGTCAGACAACACCCAGGGTTTCTTAGATGCCATTGAAGATTCAATTGGTTTGAAGAACAGAAATGACAAGCTTCACTTCAGGCAGAAGCCAATATATCCTCTTCCAGAAAAAAAGGCAGATGTCTGCTTTAAACCCTTTTATGGTGGTGCCTGTTAGTATCAACATGCTTAAGGGTGTGTTACTATTTTCATTATAAGCCCCTGCTTTGAAGTGTTTTATAACTCAGCTAAAAACATATGGCACTTGCAGGGACAGACACAAACAGACACAGTCCTGTTTCTGTATCAGAACTTTAAAGAAGTGTGCATGCATACACACATACCTAAAACAATGATGGCATCCTAGTCTTTAATGCAGTTCTGTAGCCAAAATTATCTAAACAAAAAGAATTCATTGTCTTCAGTCACTAACATCATAGCTCTTTACTTTTACTGCTCTCATGCTGTAGTCTGTTGTAATTTGTTTTATAAACTTTAAAAGCAGCTGCTAGACAACAACCACTTCTTCTGAGGGTTCTAATATTACTGCTGCCTGAGCTTCACCTGAGGAGGGAATCTCCCTTTCCTCCCCATGCACATTTCTGCAGCAGGTGAGTGAGCCATTTGGTAAACAAGCAAGCAGTAGTCTGAAAACCTACTTTAGTAGGCACTTAAAACAGCTACCTTTAAATAGGAAAGTTTTTTTAAGAACTTGGATGAAAAGAGCTTTGATACATTTGCAGAATATCAGTGAGTGAAAGAGCTGCCAAGAAGCAATTTATTGAAGTTTTATTTTTCACTCCTATTCTGCTTTTTATTTTAAGCTGTTATAATGAAAACAAAGGAAATTAAATGAAAAGTTTCCGATTTATGAAAACCTGGAGGTTCTCTCTCCAGCTTCCCTGGCACACTCCCTGCAGCCTGTTTCTGAGATGTGCTGTGTCTCACATGGGCATGGCTCTCTCCAGGCAGAGCAGGACAGGCTCCTCCCAGGTTCCATCAATGGAGCTTTGCAGAAAGGGGTGGAAGTGGGGATCACCCCAGCAGCTCTGGGCAGATGTCCCTAGGGTGATACACTTTGCAAGGACTCCCACCAGCTGCTGAAGGAACAGGCTGTGGGCTGTGCAGTCCACTAGGCTTCTACACCCTCTTGATACTGAAGTACTTTATGGATGTTAACCATCAACCTCACTGACTGTGTGAATGCACAGAGAACCTCAGCTGTAAGGTTCTGTATCTTACTAAAATAGAGCTAAATCCAAAGACAATTTCAGACTTTCAGGTCTTCGTGTTTAGGGATCCTTGCCATAGGACTTCTACTGCCTAGTGTATAGGTTAAGAATCTGTGGGGAAAAAAGCCCAAAAAACATGTATTTAGTATTCTTGAATTACAGCTTCCAGAGATCTGTGTCTTGTATGTGCTTTCTGCAACATTAAAGGGGCTCTGCAGTTATGCTGCTGAACATTACATAAATGTAGCAAGCTGACAACCACGACTGTTTAGAAAAGCCAGACATCAAGGATGCATTGCACTAGGCAAGGAATATTCTTTGCAGCGAAATTCCAAAACTCTATGCTTTCTGAATTTAACCACAAATCCAGAGTGTTGCAATTCAATAAGTATTTTAATTATTCCCAATTCTTACCTACAGAAACTTGCCAGAACTGCTGGCAAGTTGCAACATCTGCAGAAAGCCAAGAGCTGCACAGAAAAGCGTTGACTCCAAAAAAAGGCAGCAGTCAGTCAGGCTATGTTGGGAGGACCCAACATAGGGAGTAGCTCAACCTGCTGCCTGAATCTTACCACCATTTGTACAGCAGAGAAACAATGAGTAGTAGTGAAAGGATAGGAAAGAAGATAAGAAAAGATAGGAAGACCATTCTCTCCAGGGCTACCTGTGCCCACGGCTTATCAAGATATGGACTTAAGGACAGAAACAAACATGTTGACTCATTTTTTTGTTCCCCTTGCTGTCTTCTGGCCTGGTGTTCTGGTTTGAAAGCAAAACCAGTGAGAGACTCCAAGTCAGAAATACAATTTATTGGGAAAAGGGGAAAAAAATAAGACAAAAATACATGCAATGATACAAAAGGAAGACCACTGACAAAGTCAGAATACAACTTGACACCCGCTTTGGCCAGCGTGCTGGTAGCAGTCCAAATTGGAGTGGCTGCAGTCTTCTTGGAGTGGCAGATGTGGTTGCTGTGTCTTCTCGGAAACCTGTGGAAAGGCTGCCTTTCTGTCTAGAAATTCCTGGATTTATCCAGGTGGGAATGCCTAGCTTCTCCCCCTGGGTGGAGCATCTCACAATGGGCTGATGTTATTTTGAGTCACAAGGTGTGTTCTTAATCACCTGTTAAACAGAACTGGCTCCTGGAGAGTGTTATCTCTGAGTCATGTGGCAAGACATTGATGGGCCTATTAACAGGAGATAAGGAAAACTGTCCAGATGCAACTGCTACTTGGATGGTAATAGGAAACATCTTGGTGCTCAGTCTTGGACACCTGGTCATAGCACTTCCTTGCAGGATGTTCATGCATATGGATATCAGCTAGCCAACTCAGATGGTCCATACATTGTTCCACAAATGCTTCACCCAACTGCAACATCTGAAGAAAAACTTTGGCCCATGGATAATAGCCGTGTTAGGGCTTGGACATCCACATACACACATGCACATTATCCCCACACCATGAGGTGAGTCTACATTTGTCTCTCCTGAACACACTCACTTGTAAGTGCACACTTGAGTGGCAGCAAAAACAAAACTGCTGTGAAATTAGCAGCAAATTCAGGTCCTGAACTCAGCAGATACTAAAGCTCAAGCTTCTGATCAGAGCTCTCATTCCAGCTGCACTTCTCAAGCACCTGTCCAAATGCTAGAAATGTCTTTCATTTTATTTCCTGTCACCAGAAAACAGAAATTTGGGATTGATGCTGGTAATAGATAACCTAGATGTATTTTAAGTAATGCAGGGTGAGCAACGAGATAGCCCAGTGTGATTGCCAGTGTGGCAAGTGTGAAAGAAACAAATTGCTCTCCAGTTCAGCAGCACAAACAAGTGCATAAACTAGTGTTTTCATACTGGGCTCAACAGAGTCCGTGCCATTTTAATTCATCCAATTAGGTCTCTCACACAAACTCACAAACTTTATACAGACCATTCAGGTACTAAAAAACTGGCAACTAAAAGACAAAATCATCCTGTCTGGTTTGCCTGAACTTTTCTAAAAGTGGAGAATTTGTGCCTTGGCTGTGTATATGCTTAATGATGGATGCACTTCAAGCTCTTGCCAGTAATTATGGTTTTCTTGACTTTATTCTTTCTGATGAAAGACCAAATCTTGTGAATTATTGCCTTTTAAAAAATTTTGTTTTTTAGCTTCTGGCTCTTATTGCCTGCATTTGCTGTGCAAGGAAGTCCAAATGCTCACAAAATGAATGACATCAAACTCTGATTAGTGCCATATTGCCTCCTCATGAGCAGTGGCCACTTCTTCCACAAATGAGGATAGCACATACAGCCCCTAATTACCTGTGAGGGGCAGTAACTTACCAGTGTTAGGCTCAAGGTTTACATACAAAGTCAAAGCAAACCCAATCTGGACAAACTCTACTTGGTACACTATAACATTGTATACACCATGCGACTGGTGGGAAAAAAAAAAAAAAAAAAAAAAAAAAAAAGAATGCTGAGATATGGAAAAAGTCCTGGATCATTTCATATAGAGAATATAGTGATACCTGAAAAAATGCAGGCTGTGAAACCAAAGCAACCATGCAATAGTTAAGTCTTTCTCACATGGAGTTTCCTTCACATAAAATACTGAGAGGTTCAGAGCAGATGAAAACTCTTGAGTACAGTCTCCCTCTACAACCACCACTCCATAAGGCAATGCTTAAGTTTCTTTTTCAGTATTTGGTATCATCTCACATTAAAATTTCCAAACATGTCTATTAGGCTTCTCAGTTTCTAATTATATGATTTAGACAAAGAATATGAAAGACCTGCTAAATTGCTAAGTAGCAGCCAAGCCAAAGGCCTTGTAGCACATAGTGGTTTTAAATTGGATTCCAGATTTGCAAGACTGGTTGGAGAGGCCCATTTTTCAAAACTGAAAGTCCCCAGAATTGGCAGCATGACAGAAGTGGAGACAACCTCCTGAAAGATGCAAAAATTGCAGGCTGCTGGAGGAAAAAGTATGTACTAGGTCAGACATTTGTATTGACACAGAGAATTGGTGGAACAAACACATCCTGAGTTACCAGGCAGTTTTCCCATGCTGCATCTATGCCATACCTGGAATCAAGTCATCAGGTGGCTAGAGAGAAAAAGGTTTTAAACTAAGAAAAGAAAACACCACCTAAAAATACCTTACCTCTCTCCCACTAAACCCACCTGGAGAGGGGTGATGGTTGTCACAATGGTATTAGTGAGAGCTGCCTTTCACACCTTCATGTTCATAAATGCAACAGGCAGAGTATGAGTGTGATGAAATTCCCCTTCAAGTGCATTTGCTCATTTCAGGGACAAGTTAGCGTGTCTTCCATTTTGGTGTTTATTTGGGATATTTTTAATTAATCTACTCATCTACTAAACATGTTTGAAGCATCACTTAGAGGCACAAAAGAAATGTTTTCTTCAGAACCCAGAATTTTCATTCATTTAAGTGACCAACTGCTGTTTATAGTTTTACAAATGGGATCTTGCTGGGAAAGCATTTCATGTAATTTTCCCTGTTGCAACCTTGGCCTCCTAAATTGGCTTGGTTGTGTTGCTCAGGGCTCCTCAAGATATTGGCAAGATGGCCCAAGCAAGGCCAGCCTTTGTCCCACACCCTGCCTTTTCAGAGGCAACAGAAGGCTTCAGGGACACCATTGGGAAAGTGATGAGTTGCCATCTGCCTGTTGCCTAGGCACTGGAAAAGCCCGGCACTATAGTGTTACAAGTAAACATTATGCTGCTTAATGCAATATAGTTTGTCTGGAAATGAAGGCCACAAATCCCAAATGATTTTTCCTGCCCACTAACCAGGCAGAATTTGGCAGTACTTGCTACTTTTTTTCTTCTAACAGGCTTCTCAAAAGTGTCCGCCAACATTAGCCTTGATGTAATTCCAGCAGCTTCACTAGAGGAATATTTAGCTCTGTCCTTAATTACCCTCATCCATTTTTTGACTTTGCAGAATCCTTCTGTGAACAGTGACGTGCCTTTGATGTCTGAGACACCAAACCAAGACTTCCCTGTGGTTAGACAAACAATTCCAAGGTCAGAGTGGTGAAAAGGCAGAGAGTGTTGATTTTGCACGTCAGATGTGGCTGCTCCTTTAGGCCTTACTGAGCTCACCAGCCCCTGCATCAGCCTCGCCCTTCCCATTCACTGCTCCACAGATTCTTCCAACACCATGGACCATGGTTACCAATAGCTCTGTTGCTCATTTTGCATCATCAAACCATAAGTACATCACCTTTCATGTAAACATTTTTCCAAATACAAAGCTCTTTAAACTACATATGCAAAAGGACAAAAGCTAAAGAGGAAGAAAAAAATCCCAGCAATTAAATGCATTTGTCACAAAACTCAGCAAAAGATGACTCACTGGGCGGCTTCATGATTGTGGTACTTCCTAGTCATTATTGCTCTCTACCTAAAAAGCTATAGAAATCAGTCAAGGTTGGCTTTAGAAATAACTTGTGCTTTGTAGTCAATATATGTTAATAGAAATCTTAGATCCTATGACCTTGGAGTTGTCTGCAAATACAGCAGCTGATGTGATTTTCTTTTTAAGACAGATTTTTTTTCTCAGAGTACACAATTCTCTATTTTTAATAAAAGCAGGGACACAGACAACACCATAAATATGGATTGCAAACATTTCAGCTGACAGGTAGGTAGCACACTTGATGCTAACTGCCCAGGGTGTTAGCCAAGGCAAGATTGACCTCCCCATGTGCAGTATGGAGAGTACACTTCTCCACAGGAGGCAGATCCCACCAACCTCTTCTCACAAGTAAAGATATATCTGACACTTTGGTGTCTCTCCAATTAAGATTCTTACAAAGCTTTTCATTTCACATTCAGTAGTCTTGCCTGCTGCAATGCAAGGGCTGGCAAAACACTTTGTGGTTTATCTTCCTTGTTTCCCCACTTATTCTTGCACAAAGTACATACTTTACACAGGGCAAGCATTTAAATAGTGGAAAAATATTTGCCTCTGAATACTTTATCTCTAGTCAAAACTGCAGAACAAGAGGATATCTAAGGGTTCTTAATTCAGGTAAAGGTATCAGCTATATTGCTACTTTCCCAAATCATACCCTCCATTAAAATTAAATGAACTCCTAGAACTTTTGTTATTAAAGCAGAAATGGAAGATTGTATGATTTTCAGTAAAAAAACCCCCTCATTTTTACAAAATCACTGCGATGATGGCATCTCAGTGAAAACAAATTACTGCAAATTCACTCTAACTACACCTCAGAAGATAAAATTTCCATGTAAGCAGCACCCCAGTTTTGTTGCATTTGTTACTTACACCCACTTACATGAAAATCTGAATTGCTAAAAAAAAAAAAAAAAAAAACCAAAACCAAAATGGAAAGGAAAAGCTTGAATTAATTTGACAGAACACTAAAGAGATATTAAAGAGTGACTTTCAGACTTTTGAAAGCCTCTAACAAGAGCCCTGAGGCTTTTCTTTGACATATTGAGATATGTTTACTAGAGAGACTGGCCAAGTCTCTGTTAAGTCTTTGAGGGCTTGTAACGTGGTGTGAATTGCCCTGCACAGCACCAGTGCAGGCACAGAAGAGATTTTACTCCGTCAAGAAAATAAACCAAATAGAATTCCATCAGTTCCGCAAGAAGCAGCGACGTGCTTGTCTAAACCAGGTGACGACTACCTCGACTGTATTTAATTCTAATGCCTGGTCTTCAAAAAGGCTTCAATTTTACAATCTGCATAATCCAGAATTACCCTTACTGTGGCATTATTTGTAAAAGTAGAAAAAAAAACAAAAAAAAACACCTCAACTAAAACAACCACATAAAAAAGCAACCATGCAAACCCTATTACAAAATGAAATTATACTTCCTCTTTTCCTTCCTGTGCTACTGTCCATGACAGATAATTCATCTAGGACAAAGTAATGAACCAAAAATGTAATAAGAATTCAATTCCTGGAAGGAATTGAAGTCACAGAATGTCACAGAATGTTAGCACCATTAGATCAGGACATCTTAGCTGTTAGCAAGACTTGGTAAAAGACTCGTATTTTACATGATAAGTTGTGCAAAGATTCAGACCTATTCCTTCTTAATCTTCAGTGACGCGAGCCTCACTGTCAGAATTCACGTTTACACTGGTACTTACTCTGTTAGTTGTTTGCTGCATACTAATTATCTTTTCAGCTGAGAATACTAAAAAAAAAGGAATTGAAAATTATCAGATCAAGTATGACATCAAGTAACATTCCTAAGATGATTAAATAGTGGTAAAGCAGAAAGCTCCTCTTCAATTTGCAATCATGTCATATTCCATTATTCTCCAAGGGCTAGAAAAGTCACACAATTCCTATGGAGTAAGGGCTCCAAAAAATAGAAATATCACCTATCAGCTGATGAGCAAAAACTTCACACTGTGTAGAATGAGCTGCATGACTCAAAATACACAAAACAATTTAGAAAAACCAATTGATAAACAGGACTAATTGTCCTTGAATACATCCACAGCACATCTCAACTCTCATGGCCACCCAAATAACCCAGAGTGGAAACACAGACTCAGTCCAGAATCCTACTGGGATGGTACACCAATGCTTACTGTTTCATGTACAGAACACACCTCTTCAGACACAGGCAGCATTTGGCCCCTTCTCTCCTTACCAGGTCTTCTTCCACCAGCAGCTGTGAACACTATGATTCCTTAGCAGAACTTTTGAGGAACACAAGATTTATTTCCTGGACTTGGTGGTTGCATTGCATACCACCACATTGCAATGAAATCGTTAGATGGGCATTCATGATCTATGAACACAATTCAAATCCAGTAACAGACACCATTAAAGGAGGCAGAATCAACTTTCAAAAAACTAATTTTAATCAAAACAAAAAAAACTGTTGATCATTAACAAGTTTATAAAACAGTGATTTAGTTACATAAATAAATTGATATCAGTGTATCAAATCTTAATTACTTTCAACTTCATGAGCATGTTTACATGGGTGATGAAATACAACCTTTTTACCTATTATAATAAATAAAATGGAGAGCATGAAATAGTTTTTCTAAACAAAAATACCTACAAACATACCTCTAGCATGTTCTCTAATGAAGGGAACAAGAGACACTGGACAACTTTTGCACCAAAACATAAAAACTGCTTTAAAAAGCACAAGGATACAGAACCATCAGCTAAAGTAAAGACACTATACTGTAACCAAAGTTGGTATTTAATAATATAATGAACAGTTTGGTAGTTAGATCTCCAGTTTGGTTATTTTAAAGCATTAAGACAAGGCAAGATAGAAGGCTGCTTTTGTTTGAGTAATTCTAGAGAAAATAAAATAAATTCAAAAAACAAACTGAAAAGTAGAACAGTCATACCTACACAACTTTCTGTCCTGCACAAAGTCAAAATACCTATGCAGAATATATATATATAATATATATATATGTTATTTGTGCACAAAGGTTAGCTTATTATTAGCTCACTGCAAAGGCATAACGTATTATGTCAATAATTTTGGAAAACATTTTGCGTTTTGTGTCAAAAAGGATATTCTTTAAGTTTTCTAGGCTATGAGGCACAAACCCCAGTTCTGGCATACTGTATTCTTAATGCTAAGGCTTGCTGCTCTGGCTGTTTATTTTTTGTTGTCCCTCTTTACGATAGTGCCTGTTACAAGCATGTGTGTATGTGTGTATACATATATATGTATACACAGGTTGTATAAATATATATATATATAAAATTTTCCCCAATAGGTATCAGTCCAACCATGCAATCCAAAAGGTGGCTCTGCATAGATACCCAGCATATAGTTCACCACCTGAGCCAACCCTGAAGCAAGGCGCACTTTAGTCCTTCTGACAGTTTTTCTTTTTTTGTTTAAAACCAAGCTATTGCAGCTTCAAGTATTTTGCATTACATAGATTTTTTTTATAAATTAGTTAATGTTATATTTTTTAATATTCAGACATATACTATAATATATATACAGTACAATAAATGCTCTCATTCTTTTTTTAATTTTTTTGATAAATCCCTGAGAATGTATGTTGACAGTCGCTAAGTTTCCACATGCACAAGCATTGTGTGCCATGCTTCTGGATGAACAGCACTGCAAAGCCACGTGGTCAGCCTTTTAACTATTAGTATTTCATTTGTTGGTTTGTTTAAATATGCTGAAATGTAAGGATGAGTTACAAAGGAGTAAAGCTGAATCCATTCGAGGTACTTATCACAGGATGGAGGTGTTTTGTTTGGTTTTTAAAGCCATTGCAATATATATTTGTTTTTGAGGCTGTGAACATATACAGAAATAACAGGAGAGCGATGTGGGCTTTTGCCACTTGACAACATATACTCAGTGTAAACCAAACCTTTTTTAACCTCTCTCTCTCATACAAAAGAGAAAAAAGAAAAGAAAATTAAACACACAAACTTTCACAACATGACAGTTTAGTTTGCAAACTCAATATAACTATACACATATAATACCGGTGTGGCTTTGTTTCTTTAAGTTAAAAAGGATACAAAGGCAGGCTCAAGTAAAAACAAACCACCCCTCCCCCCCCAGTCCCCCATTCACGCATTTTCATCAACCAAACCGTTCACGAACCAGCATCATCAGTTTCTTTTTGCCTTTGTAGATTTGTTTTAGGTTGTCAATAAACTGTGTAAACTGGATGTGACCATCATGAGCCATTAGGAAAGTCTCTCTTGCCTTGCTGAGGAACTCTATAAACTCACTATAGTGTCGTGGGCTGATGTGAGTGAGACGTGAATGAGTTGTATTAATGTAGGCTCCGATTGTGGCATCCAAGAGTTGCCGTAAAGGGGCTTTGTCCAGTGACATGAGCTTCCCAGAGTTCCTCCTTCCATGAAGTCCCACCATGCCAGGAGTGGTCAAAGTACACCTTCGCAAAATGTCTGACAGTACTGTTGCACACTTGACACTTTTGACCACCAGAGGTATTATAGCTGCTAGCTCATTTTTCCCAAGGGAGTGGCTGAGCGCACATGCCCACAGAACGTCATTAATGGCAGGGTGTGTGTCCTGATTGTAACTCAGGTTGAGATGTGTCATGGCCAAAGTGGCCAGCTTGTAGGCCCGCATGGGGTAACCACGGTGCTCCATGTACCGTGCTATGGTAAAAAGCTGCGAGTAGCTCATGCCAGCTGTAGCAGCATCTAGAACGATTTGGTAAGCGGTCTCAAAAGCTATGTGATCCTTTTCACATAGGGTCAGTGCAGAAAGGGCACAGTTTTGAGGATCCTTCATGGCACACTGTAGAGCAAGTGTCCTAGCACTGCCGGCCAGCTTCTCCTGCTGATGGCAGTCCAGATGCAGACGGACGATGGTGCTGTT
Source organism: Vidua chalybeata (assembly GCF_026979565.1). NCBI lineage: Eukaryota > Metazoa > Chordata > Aves > Passeriformes > Viduidae > Vidua > Vidua chalybeata. Next base: position 31,146,477 of record NC_071570.1, read on the forward strand.
GGACATCACTGTTGTAGCAACAATACTAGTGGCTTCTGTTGGAGTGAAAAGTGTAAACCAGTTTTGCATGATACTATCCAGTGCGTAAACACCTGGGGAGAGAAAGAAAGGATTAGTCACAACCGATAGAACCCACCAGACAGAGATATTCAGCAGATTATACTTCCCACAAAGTCTAAGAGGTAACCAGTACATCCCAACAAGAAGGGCTCACAGACAACAAGGCTAGAAAAGAACATTTAAACTAAGACTACTGTACAAACTCTGCAGCAATCACATAAACCCAGAAAATAGCAAAAATAGCCTGCAAGGTAAGCTTTAATCTCCTGTTGTGACAGCTGAGCTGTTTTACTTAAGACAATTTGGGTAAAATCTGGCTCATCTCATCATCTCACTCAAAAGCAGCCCTCACCTTGCACACCAGGGCAATTGCAACCTCTTTTCTCACTGTGAATCTCAAGGCACAGCTCATGTGAAAAGTAGGCAAAATGGCTTTCTTAAGAGAACACCACGGCATACCTTAGCAGAACTTATAAACCACACCTTAAAGCAATCAAATTTGTAAGTACATGATCATCAAGATCCTTATTAAAGAAATACAATGAGCAATATGAACTACTGGATATTGGATTTCTCAGTGCCACTGTATTCCCAGTGTGTTTCGCAGGCAGAGGAAACACTGACTGATGGGTTCCATAAATTGAACCTACAATTAACTCTAGTGCCTTATTGCTAGAGGCAGTTTACACACATTTGTGAGCTCACCTAAACCACACACAGAGGTCTTCATTTTCTCTGCAGGACTCTGATACTTCCCATGCACCCAATCACTCATTTGCAGGAAACCATCATAGCCAGAGAACACAGTATCTTCATTTAAATAAACAGATTCCTAGCATTACCATATTGATTTTTTACTGTGTTGATTAAGTCTCAAGAGTACTTTGCACAACATTTTAGGTTCTTTACAGGACACTTATATTAGAATATGTAAACCAATTTAAAGTGATTTTAACTCTAGTATTTTATCTGCTGAGATGCAGCTGCACAAAATAATACTCAGGCATTAATATCTGTAAGATAACCTCAGCAAAAATTACCCCAGCAAAGATATAAAAGCAATAAAACAAGAGGATTGCATGAAAATTTGCAGACACAAACCACTTTCTGGCAGAGAGCATACAAAGGCAAGCTCTATTTCCCCATGCTATTGACACCAGTATAAGACCAGCTAAGCATAAAGCAAAAAATAAATTAATCCAGAGAATAAGCAGCAGCAATCTTCCTAAGTTCTGAAACTCAAGAAGCATCTGTGCAATACAATCCAACTCAGAAATACCAAAAATACCTTTACTGGCAATTAAAATGGCTCCATTATCACAAGTACTTAGATTGTTCCCATTAGCATTGGTGCTGATTTTTGATTTTTTTATAACAGCTATACAGCTTTTAATGCAGTCATCTTCATTTTCAGACCCTGCATCATCATTCTGAAGATGGTAAACCTTAACACAGAAGGTTTATGAGATGCCTCATAACTATGAGAAGACATGCAAGAAATCTATAGCAAAGCCTAAAATGATCCAAACATGCTACTTGAGAGAGCGCTGATCTCCCACTTCTGTGTTGAGTATTTTGAGTATTAGTATTTGCATCTGTATGCTTCCCATAGGTTATGCACACCTCCACCTTATGGGGGAAAGAAGTCACACTGCATTACTCAACTATTGTTTCACTTGCTTTGTGCCTAAAAACACCCACTAATCACTGCCATGATGTGTTCTCACCAAAGGAATTTTAGAGATGAACATGAAGTGGGAAGCATTTGCAGAACTTGAGTGTTGACAAGGAAGATCAAACCTTGTAAGAGTAGCTGACAATGAGAAACATTTCAGAACATACCTACTTCTGTTGCACATGTTACCAACCACCTCACCATTTCCCGCCGTCGCCAATTCAGCGTTGACAGCGTCATCCGCATCACCTGTTAAAAGAACACAAACAAAATAAAAATTAAATAGCAAACCAAGGCTATAGACAAACAGATAGCAATTTTGAAGTACTTAAACATACTAGAGTTAAAAATGGCAGCCTCTTGCCCTCTCCATTCCATTTCCTCTTTTTCAGCTGATATGTCAAACAATTTGAAAAACACTGTTTGAGTATTTTTGAACAGCATGCAGACAGTAATTCCACCTGCAGATCCTTCAGGGATAGAGGACAAAGGCTGTTTTATCTGAGGGCAAGAAAAAACGCTATCCCATAGAAAAACCTTCTCCCAGACAACAACAACCAACAATCAATAACCAATTATTGAAATTATGTAACATCTCCTCCTTCTATGCACAAGTATACCAGCAATCATCGTGTGATATTCCAGGGCATTTAATTATTTTAAGTAGTCAGATACTAGACACTGAACACAGACAACCAAATTACAATTAAGTTGAGGAGAAAAGAAGGGGGAATCATATATAGGCCACTAAAGACAGCGCTGAGACTGTTTCTTGCAGGGAAAGCCTTACTGTAAGAAACTACACAGCTGGGAATTGGTGGGAATTACACTGCTATGCACCTTCCTTCTGGAAAACAAATCTTTAAGATTCTTAAAACACCTTTAGTAAGCTTGGAACAGAACAGTGGGCAAATTTTACAACAGTTCCAGTTTGTTGGGTTTGTGACACAACTTTCACTAGACCGCGCTGAAGACATTCTGATGACACTGTCAGCCACAAGAGAGTATCCATGAATACACGAATACCCAAAGTGTGCTGTTTCCTTCTAATGATACTTGGTGAAAGCTTGGTGTGACACACAGGTCAATTTTAAGGACTTTTCTCTCTCTCACATAAACATTTAAGGCAAATGAAACAGATTTCCACAGTCACCATGGAAATATGAAAGCCTAAAAAAGCATACAGAACCCTCATCTTTTTGATTAAAGATTTCAGTACCTTTCTTCAGCATAAGAAGCAATTGGGAAAATATCCTTTCCCCAGAAGTCTTTGGAGCTTTATTTACTGAAGCAAAGTAATAAATGGTTTTCTGATCTTTGCATGGTTTTTTTTTAAGAATTCCCTAAAGAGGGATGAAGATATTTGCTTTTGTTGAAATGAACTGCTTAAACTCTAAGATTCAAAAGTGTCAGCTTTGGCTGTCTCCTTTTAGCTTGCAAAGTCTCTCGTCAGAGCCTGAAAACTGATATGCAGTACTTGTACACCTCAAGCACCCTCAGATGCATCTAACTATACCACAGCTTGTGGAGTACAGGATGTTGATGGAAGTGAGAGGGCTGTTGTCAACATGCTCTGCCTTAGCAACCAGTCATTATGGTTGACCTTGGCTTTCAACAAGCATGTACCAGTTCTCATTTAGGGGAAAGGAAGAGAAAGAAAAGGAAAAAACCCCTGAAGACCACGCGAAAAATACAGTGCATTTCCAGCAAGCAGAGTAATTTTACTTTCTAGCCAGTCCTAAATATAATCCTGAACCCACCACACTGGTCCTCTCTCACCCCTGAACAGAAGAGTGCAGCCAACAAATGCCAGCTCTACCTTCCACTTGAATGGCACAAAGGGACTTTGCAGATTCTTGGTCTGTGTTTACCAATACATTAAGCTTTGTACTAGAAAACAGAACTTAAAACCAAGTCCAGATAGAGCCCAAAGACAGTATCCTGTCCTGCGCTTAAAAGCTACGTGCACCAACACTGCATCAAATTTCTTTCTTCTACTATAATAACAAAAAATAAGGGAAATACCTGAAGGCCCAACTCCAGAGAAACTTTCAGAAGAGTTATATCTGGCAAGCTGTCCATGAGTGTTGCTATTTTAAATGCATCCTGGGCAAGTTTGAAGATGTGTGATGAGGAGTGGATATTTTTCTGGATGGATTCTAACACTGTTTCTAGTCTCCGAACATCACCTGCAAGGTGTAAACAGAATTACCAAAATGGAATAAGCTCCCAAAACACCCAGAGATCCATTATAACTGAGCCTGACATTGCTATGCAATAGTATGATGTTTCAATTACACACACTCTATTTTTGGAAACCTTCAATAATTAAATTGTGTATGAATGAAAGATTTAAGAGACCACAAACTGATCTGTCTGAAGGTGTTAGCACAGTGCAGGGCCAAAAGTCACTCTGATTTGTGAATTTTAGAACTGACTTGTCCACTTTTGTGTCTCATAGTCAATGTCATGTGTCAGGAGAATAAAAAGGTGTCTCATCAGCCTCATACCAAGCTCATCTAGCTACCAGCTAACTAAATTAACTACTTTTCTAGAAAATTACATGACAGATTTAAGCCAGTTTGGTTTGTTATGCCCATTTCAAACTACTGCCAGACTATGACCTGGACTCCTAAGCATGAGTTTTATGATCTGTTTATCTATGCAATATTAAAAGCACACATTTAGTTGAGTACATAACTGAGAGCAATGTACCTTTGGCTGCTGTTAGCATGGTTGATGCCAGCTCACACTGCTGGGATTCGATATGACTTAGGGTGAACCAACGGGGATACCGGTTTGGAACAACAGATGCAATGTGGTGAGGGCGGGACAGGTCTCCTGAAGGAGCTGTGGATTCCAGTACCAGCAACCTGAAATAAGAAAGAAATCCTCTTTCATTAAATCACTACTACATTTGGTTGCTCATAAGCTAAAGGTGCAAGAATACTTGGTATTGTCCATAAAATATGCTTTTTCAGTTTCAGAAAAGAAAAAAAAAATGGAAAACCACTTCTCTTGGGGAATATCAAAAGTTCATTTGCCAAACTTTCCTATATCAATAGGCGTTTTTAACCTACCGGTATTTTATAATGTACCCTAATCAGATGTTAGGGTCCCAAACAGCAGTGATAGAGAAGTTTCCTTTAATATGACTTTCAGACTCCATTTTCTCATCAAGTACTCATCAGTAAATAATAATCTTACCCAACAAGGAGCATTCATACTTAAAAAATTCAAATTAATGTGTTGTTGACTATGACAATCCAAATGACAGCCCACAGCAAAGATTTAACCTTACTGCCCTTGCAATACACTAAATACTGACAGTACATCTGCTGCTCTATAAATATCAGTACAAAAAGTAGAAGTGAACAAAAATAGGCTTTTTTTTCAATACAGTTAAGCATAGTTTCAGCATATGAACGGTTAAAGAAATAGTAATAAGGCCGTATGCAGAAGAAAAGCTTTTCCAGTGCTTAGCTTCTTGATGTCTCTTAGTATCTGAGGTCTGTTTCTACCAGCTTTCATACACTTGTGATTTTCTAGAAGGAAGTGATCTGTGAGGATCAAGGAAGTCGCATCTCTTTTGTCCTGCAAAGAGACAAAACTGCAACTACCGAACATTGAAAAACCAATGCATTGTGTTTTTGTGATAGACTGTTTCTTATATAATAAGCCCATTTAAATATAAGTTACAATTTCTTGTATTTAAATAAATATCTAAGTTCTGTAAGCGGCTGTGGAGTATGTTTGTTTTTTTTTTTTGCATTAAGATGGATTTGAGTTCCATCAGGTTTTTTTAGATTCCTGAAGCATATGATATATTAGTAAAATAATAATACAGTATAATAAAAATTCATTGAGAAAGGTAATTCTGAATATATGGAAAGGCAACTAGCAGGCACATAAAAATACAACACAGCACCCAAATAACTATCACACACATGCAAATGCATGAAAATAGGAAAAAAAACCCCTTGCATCAAGTCAAATCTATTCTCCAGCAGCACAAAGATATCTCTCTTCATAAACATATTCTAAAGCTGATTTTTTCCAAGCATAGAGTGAGATTGCAGAGGTGCATTATAAGATAGCTTCAATGAACAGAAAATATCCTAACTATTAAATTAAGAAAGGGAATAGTAGGTTATGAGTAAACAGACAAAAAGCATGAAAGAAAGGCTGTTTTGGAGAAATCTTTTGTCACTTTGAATTTCACTGCCAGCTTCTGTGCTCTTTTGCTGTGAAAAGATGTACTGTTGTGAACTGGTGGCTTGCACACAATTTTGGCAAGGTTAGGGAACACCAGAAAAGCAGAAGTAGATTTAGCACTCTTTTTTTGGTTTTTTTTTTTTTGTTTTTTTTTTTTTTTTCTTTGAAACATCAATTATTTAGTTAGGTTTTAGCAAAGCTACCTTGTGAATAAACATCACCATTAAAGTCTGGTCCCAAAGCCTGGCTGAAATTCAGGCTTAACAAGGAATCAAACCAAACTAAGCCAAACATTCAAGCTCAGATTCCAAGTGAGCAGTCAACTGCAGATCCACGTTCTCCAAGGCTATGCTCCATATGTTTCAGTGCTGCAAGCAGAAAACTAGATACAAGTGACCATCAAGGACTGCACAACCCTGTCCTTGCGGACCTGAGATGCATACATGAATGGCTTTCTGGTCTCAGTTTCCATTTATTTCATAATAAGTGTTCCATACACTCAAATAGGACTCAAAAAATTAAACAGCAACAGATATTTTTGAATACAGATGGGTTAAATACTCCTGAGCTGCCATGGGTAATTGATCCATGTAGACTTGTATGCAGACTGACACTGAACACTTCTATCTGAAGAGCAACTACCTGGGATCTTGGGAAATTAAATTCTTTAACAAATGTGAGTAAAGAAGTATGCTTCACTTCTAAAAGAATGAGCAGCTGTAGCGATTTCCATGCAGCACCTTTACTAACTTCCACATGGCATTTCTGTCCTTGCCACAGCCACTTCCTCTCTCCCATGGAAGACAAGATGCTCAAATTTTCATCTTCTGACCCATTCAACTTCTCAGCCATGAGACAGACATTCAGTCTTCATATTTGCTTTATTCTTGTCTCCTCAAGGCAGTATTACATTACTTTTTCATTTGGTTTGTATTGGGAGTCCTTTATTAACTGAACTAACATTCTGGTGTGAATGGAAAGAATAATCATCCTTCTTCAGGAGAATTTAAGAAGTGCAGATGAATGCAGACAGACACAGAATAGAAAGCATCTAAATCTGCCATCACAACCCTTCAAGACAGCAGTCCACATTTCTGAAGAGTGCCAAATATCAAACTACAAAAAGAAAGATTACTATCTAGGGCTGAACCTTCATCTGTCTTATAAAGCGAAGAAAAAAATAGCTATGGAGGGAAAACAGCCCTGATTGCACTCACATCTCCTGTGATTTTACCAGATGGAAACAAAAAAACAATTCTTTCTTATGCTGGTCTATTTAAGAAGTAATTTCTTTGGTTGAGATGACAGCTTTATAGCAGTTGAGGGCTGGAGCTACCCAAGACTAACTGGAGATTTCATAATTTGGATCTTTCAGTGTCTTGTTTGTTTTTCTAGTTGAGAAAGGAAACTTCCAAAAGAGTTTTCAGTTTTGACTGGTTTCAAATCCTTGTTCAAATGAAACTGCATATTGACTTCATGTTCACTGAGGCAGTCAGGAAAGCTGCTGATGGATGACTACTCCAGCCTTGGAGCATCATTTCAATAGCTTAGTTTAAGGAGGAAAAATCCATACAAACTCTCAGAGAAATCATACCTCTTGAGAAATAATTTAAGGTAGTAACTGAAAGTAAATACAAGACAAGTATGTTTTATAAAAGAATTAACTTTTTTTCTTTAGCAAAAAGACAAAACCAAACACACCAAACCAACCAAAGAAACAACAAACAACAAACCAAAACAAAACCAACCAAAAAACCCCCACGTACCAAATTTTGTACTATCTCCCTGTTCTGATAAAATCAGTAATTCATGTACTTACCCTGAGACAAAAGAAGACTAGCAAACTTAAGTTGCCCAGACTTTCTGATCACCCATCTGAATGTTCTCAATAGTTCACCAATAATGGACTTTTATCTTCTCAATCTATTTCCTAAAATGCTAATTGTAACCAGCAAGTATGCATGGTCACTCTTTCACATTTTTAGACTCTTCCCATAACATCCATTACTAGACTTTCTAGGAGGCAGAAAAATATCCAACAGGCTAAGCAGACCTTTGGCTTAAAATGACAGCTATATTTTGCTCTTATGCAGGGCCTCCCATTTAGTCCTTCAAACACCGGAATTATTTTCACTCTCTTTAGCTTTTTGGAGAGAGTAGCTCCAGAATAAACACCTCCTGACTGTACACACACAACCTGTTTGATGAAGCTAAATACTCTTCATGTGGACAGGTCATCCTTCCATCACTGTGCAATCAATCTTGGTGATAATGACCAGGAAAACTCAACATTTTTTTCTTTTTTATAATCTAAGACTTGACTGCTCTTAGTATTCAGCTGTGGCTATTCTTTGCCAACCATCAACTACTAGGTTCTTGATAGTGAGCAGACAATCCAGATGGGACCACTTTCTTCCCTGCATTCTATGTGGACAACAGTTTTATCACTGATCATTTAGGTCCTTGAAAACTCATTCAGAAGTCTTTTTTTAGATACCATTACCAATCTGACCTGTCCTGAGACAGCACACACTGAACACTGCCTGAGAATAATATTTTTCCTGATTACTAAAGACAAATAGGATGTAAACCAGACATTTTGCTGTCATTGGATGTACCACATTTAGATCCCAACATTCACCCAGAAGAGGCTAAGATGTTATGAAGCACTAAAAAAATGCACAGGCTCTGACCACAGGCCTAGACTCTCAAATCTATTGTTGAGAGTCAATTTATAAAGAAGACGAACAAATTGTCCAGCTGAGCAGACTAAGCAGCAAACAATCCCGAGACTTACGATAAAATACCTCTTTCCTTATTTCATTACCAATATCATGCACACACAACCACAGGGGTGGGAGAATCCATATGCTAAAGTGGCTTTATAACACAAAATATTGTGCCACACGTGTGGGATTCTAGAAGTATCTGAAACAGAAAATCCTGTTTTCCAAGCCTAAATAAACACTAATTGGACACTTATAAATTATTATAATATAGTAACTACAAATACCATTTACTTTTATAGATGACAGAACCAAAACAGCACCTCCTTGACTCCTTGAATGGAAGAATGTATATTTTAGAAAGAGAGAGTAGGTCTTGATTACCAAACCTTTCCTGCCTTTCCACATCTACTACTCGTGCTCTTTTTAGACGACTCATGAATACGTACCGCATGGCTCTCAGTGCAGTTTTGTATGCCAATTCAGCATCATGAGGTAGGAGAGAGGTGAAGAGATACTTGGCAAATGTGTGCATTGGAACACTCTCTCGATGGATGACTTCACCTAAGCCACTATATGGTCCACCTGCAGGAAAGAGAAACAGAATGTCAGTCTTTACAAACTGCTAGACCCCAACTTCTGAACCTTTAAAAGCATTCAATACACCTTTAGCTAGAAGTGGTATTCAAAGACTCCTGCTTCACCTTCACAAAAGGTGAAGTTACATTGCTATTTTCAGTGAAATAGATAACACATCATATATACACAATGTATTACAGTTATATTAAATACCATGTATTATTTGGAAAACAAGACGCACTGCAAATTGTATAATACTAAGCACACTGCCAGTGCTTATAAGAATGACAGAATGATTACCATACTTAATGGGACTCATTCAGCAAGCCTGGTATGCAAAAGTAGAAAGTCATAATCCTAGCTCAGCCTCCAGAGAGTTATATTATGTACATCAATGCCCATGCGTTCTGTCAGTGTGCCACTGCTTCATCACAAATTCACCAGTAAAAAAAGAATGATGACCATAGAAAAATGTGCATCTTTAATTGAAATGACTAATCACCACAGCAGACCTGAGCCCTCAAATGTCTCACCTGACATTGGCATTTAAATAACCCTTTGGTCTGAATGCAGTCATGACTCAAGTACCAGGTCCTACCCTTGGGTTACAACAACCCCAGGCAGCTCCACAGGCTGGGAACAGAGTAACTGGAAAGCTGCTCAGTGGAAAAGGACCTCAGGGTGCTGGTGACATGAGTCAGGGTGTACCCAGGTGGTGAAGGAGGCCAATGGCATCCTAGCTTGGATCAGCAGGAGCAGGGCAGGGATTGTCCCCCTGCGCTGGGCACTGGTGAAGCCACACCTCCAGTGCTGTGTCCAGCTCTGGTCCATCACTGCAAGAAAGACACTGAGGTGCTGAAGTGAGTCCAGAGAAGGGCAGTGGAGCTGGGGCAGGGTCTGGAGCACAAGTCCTGAGAAATAGCTGAGGGAGCTGGGGGTGTTTATCCTGGAGAAAAGGAGGCTCAGGGGAGACCTTATGATTCTCCACCCCTGCCTGAGAAGCCCCTGACAACCAGAGACAGGATGAAAGGAAATGGCTTCAGATTGTGCCAGGCAAGGTTTAGACTGCATATCAGGAAAAACTTAACTGAAAGGATGGTCAGGCATTGGAATAGGCTGCCCAGGGCAGCTATCATTGAAAGTGTTCAAATTAAGTGTGGATGTGTCACTTAGGAACACGGTTTAGTGGTGAAGATAGTGGTGGCTGTCTTAATGGCTGGACTCAACCATACTATTAGTCTCGTCCAACCTTAACTATTCTATGATGATGAACACAAGGCCACATCGTGCACCAAAGCTGGCTGTTAGTCCAGTATACCCACATAATTTTAGAAATTCTATTTTATTTATGTGAAAACTATCCCTATTATTGGGGCAATGGATTTTTCTCTCTCAGTAAGGTTCAATTAGATTTCAATTGATAACAGCAGCATCACGATAGACAACAACAAAGTTAAAAGCAACTATTTACTTGTGGAGTTTCAAATGTTCACAGTGCATATGAACCCTATTTCTACACTTTTTCCTGCACACTTAAGACTGTTATTCCTGTTAATAGGAAAACTATGTCAAACAGTTTCTGACTTCAGTGACAAGAGGTTCAGGCATTAAATGCTGCAAGATACAGAATAAGAATCTTGTATTAAATATTACTGGACAATTATTGCACAGATAGCACTCAGCAGTCCCAGAAGCTACTACTACTTCTACAAAGACTCCAACCAATCACAATTGAAAGGATGGATGGATGGATGGATGGATGGATGGATGGATGGATGGATGGCCAGCTGTGTGAATGCACTTTTGTTTCAGCAATGTTTTTGACTGCCGCCTTAGCACAACGTGCAAGGATAGAAATCACTAGGCATGAAAATATTCTGAGCTCCATAGGTGGACATTTCTAAAGACCAGGGCTGATTGCAAAGGAAATGTCAAAGAAGATTTAATAGGTGACAGTGTGTCTCATAACCATTTGAAATGAAGTTGAAAGCCATTCAAATCTAGCTGGCATTGCTTGAATGAAAGAAGCCATTTCATGTATGTTTGCCAGTTGGTGTTCCAGTTAGAAACTCAGTCAGGACACAATGAACACATGACAAAGAATTTATATGAAAATATATTTTGCCATTAACTTAGCAGTTAAGCAAAAAATTTTAAGTTCTTGCAAAAGTCTTATGTTCTGCTTTCCCACACACTCAAATGGTAGCTACACACAGCATGCATTAATCTGCATTAACAGCAGAGAAATTAGCTTAATATTGGATTAAGTCTTCTTTATTGTATCTACCAAATTTCAGCTAAAAACTCACAGTTGGTATGATCAGCACCTTAAATCACTGCATAGCTTTTCCTCCATGTAAACTGGCAGTTTCTGCCTAACGTGGAGCAAACTGAAACTACTGCAGAAAAGCCAGCTTTCTCATCACACACTAACGCAAGACAACTGCCGCATATTGCTCACAACGGCAATTTTTTAGATAGTTTTATTAGCAGAGTTCCTGCTGTGATCAATTCTTTACTACTCTAAGAAAATATTCAGTGATAAAGTAGTAAACTGAATTATCAGAGAGTATGTCAGAAAAATCCTGCCCTTTCCTCATAAAGCATCCTTACCAGTAAAGAGATGTGGCAAACTGATTTTATAATGCAGAGGAATCCTGTATGCTAATAGCTAGATCAAGACAGTAGCTTTTCTTGTCCAAAGGCCATAAAGCAGCAGTACAGACACACCATGATGGAAACTTTCCCTGTGTTGCAGCTTCTGTGCAGTTTCAAATCTAGGCAAAAACAGTGACTTAAAGCTGGGAACCCTAAGCAACATATTGTACCTCTTCCACAAAAAACAAAGTTTTAAAAGACTAACATGTCACAAAAATAGAGTAAAATCTGACTGTTGTGCAACCATCTCTCAACTTACCTAGGACAGTACCACACTCGCCTTCAAGCCATGTGCATGCACTCAAAAGCTGGGTGTCCCACCTAGCCTTCAAAAACCTGCATTATGCCTTTGGCTATTTTTTTCCCCTGGAAGTTTTTTCTTCCATTCAAAAAGAACAAAAACAAGAAAGACAGCCTTGGAACCCATGTCATCACTCTCTGAACATGATGCTTAAGTGCTACATGTCAAGGCTTTTTCAAAGTTAAGGCAAAAGTATGCACTTCCATGTACAGAAGTTATTTCAATGCTGCCTAATTCTGAAACACAAATTGTGTATCATGGTCATAACTTAGGCACAAGACCAGACCTGAAGCCACAATATTTGACCAAATACTTTAATTTCCACCTATGAAATAAACTTCAAAGGCAGGTAATCTTCTTTATTTTCACAAATAAAATGCTGCATTTCTGCCTCAGAAATTATATGTGAATTTTCCAAGCTCTTCACTTTGGCACAGTGGTCAAAATCTTCATGCATTTAAAAAGCTGCCAGTATAGCTCCTTTCGCAAAATACAAAGAATACTTGGTATCTGGAATTTTGGTATCTGGGAACTGTTGATAACTGATGTCTGTATTATATAATAATTAGCCTGGAGTGTATAATCAGGTTTTTGAGATTATGACATGCAACAAATGTAAAGAACAAAGTGTATTCAAAATTAAAATAAAATGTTTATAGGTCAGTATATGCCTTATCTCTGCAGTCACGTGCTATCTGAAGTATGGCAATTTTCGTATGAGATTTGATAAAAACTTTCATGGAGTTCTAAGCAAAAAAAAACCATCTGAAGGATGTAAGGCAGGTTCTACAGGAACACTAGTTCTCCACTGATTTGTGTCAGTGGAGACAGTTTAGAGAAGCAGTTAGCATCTATATTCAGCTACCTTCTAATAGGAAGACTGCTTGTTTTCGAAAAATCTTCACCAGAGTATCATCCAATTCAATTTCTTGTAGCTTAGAAATGAGCTGCTCCTCATTTCGACAAACCTTCTCTTGTGCATACAAGCCATCTGGCATTATTCGCTGCTGTCCCAGCCCTATCAACGCTACTTCCACAGCCAGCGTTAAGTGAGATTCCCCTTCTTCTAGGAACTTGTGTGCAGGCAGGTGCTGGTACTCCAGAGATTTGCATTGCCCCAGGTTTTCTGTAAAGGGTGACACAGAAAGGAAAACACTTCAGCAAACCATTTTAACCCATAATCTGCCTACAATGCCACATATACAAAAGCTTCCACCATTAGTATTACTATTTCAGAATTATTTAAATTATTAGCTAGTCTCAAAATACAACACTCCAATCTAAAATATGTAATCTGATTCCATATAGCAGAAATACACAAAAATAAATTGGTTTTAAATAATCCACTCAAGTAAAAATAAAGGTTTTCATTTTTAAACCACAAAATTTAAAAAAAGGCAGCTCCTCCAGCTTTGTGTTAATGAGGCCAAAATTGCAAGATCCATTCCAATTTCTTTCCCTACCCATTTCTATATTTCCTTAAAGCCCTGATGCACAAGAGGAAGGGAAAAGTGCTTTTACACCTATGTAGATGTCAGCTGAAGTTATTGGAATTGTGCAAATACAATAGGCCCAGGACCCAGGAACTCCTCACCTTTAATATATGCTCTGTTTGCTAGCACTCTTTTCAAGCTTTTAATTTGTTGCACTTGTGCTCATGATAAAAATGCATATTGTTAACATTAGAAGTCCTATTTTTAGTAACAATTACAAGCAAATCCCACACAGGCCAAGCCATAAACTGTTTTAAAGAGTGCTATCAATTCATTTGGCACTTCACAAACACAACATATGACAAAATGCTATTTCAGCTTGTAGTATTTTACAGTCTAATTTGGGAACAAAAAGTTGTAGTTGTCAGATGTAAGGAGAAGGGCAACTGCAAAAATGGAAAGGCTGAATGCACTTGGAAGATTGCATGTGTACAACAGGAAGCTACTTTTCAGCACACAATATTTTTATTTCATGGGGTTGCTTTGGTTTTTTAGTAACAGCAGAGAATCTGATTTCCAAATTTTTTAATTGAAATGTTTTCCAGAACTGGTGGGTAAGAGAGTAGAGATTTACTGAAGAAAATCTAATTGAATAAAAGGATTTTTGAGGCAAAACCCCAAGAAGATTGTGGATGCGTATATAAAAGAGCTTCAGGTAAAGTAATGAATCCAGTTTCTGTCCACACTAGTAGTGTTAAGAAGTTACCCCAAAGGTGGAAAGAGACTGAGAGTAAGGAATTAATCAGTTAAAATCCTGGGGAGCAAATACTGAAATTGAAATGGCTGTACGTATCCTATCCCTATCCTAAGTCATGTATTGATACAGCAACACTATTTTCCAACTCCTACCATTTATAGACTATATATGTTACTAATTTCAAGAGTTTTGTCATTGTTTTGGAATATTATGTACACTGTAGCTAAGAAACCCAATAACATCCAGGGCTGTCTTTAGGAGTGTTGCCAGCAGGTCGAGGTAGGTGATCTTGCCCATCTGTTCAGCACTAGTGAGCCCACATCTGGAGTGCTGTGTCCAGCTGTGGGCTCCCCAGCACATGGGCATGCTGTAGGAGATCCAGTGTGGGAACACAAAGATGATTAAGGGATTGCAGCATCTCTCATATAATGAGAGTGAGAGAGGTGGGATTATTTAGCCTGGAAAAGAGAGGGCTCAGGAGGATCTTACCAAAATGTATAAATATCTGATGGGAGAATGTAAAGAAGACAGTGCCAGACTCTTCTCAGTGGTATCCTGTGACAGGACAAGAGGCAATGGGCACAAACTGAAATACAGGAAATTCCATCTGAGCATAAGAAAACATGTTTTAACTGTGAGGGTGGTTGAACACTGCAGGAGGTTGCCCTGGAAGGTTGTATAGTCTTCATACTTGAAGTTGTTCAAAACCCAAATGGACACAGACCTGAGCAATGCGCTGCTCTAGGTGACTGCTACAAGCAGACTAAGTGGACTAGATGATCCCCAGAAGTGCCTTCCAAACTTAACAACTCTGTGATCCTGTGATTTCCTGCAATTTCTCAGAATGAGGACAGTGCAATGTATGTGCCGCTATGAAGTCATATTGGGTTTTATTTCAAACATGAAATATGGAATTTTCTTCAAGAATGAGTAACGGGTAACTTTTAAGTGTTTTCTTAGTTTATACATTTTCTCCCCCTTGTGCTTTCCTAAGGTATGCAAATGTGAGTTCTTATACTATAGAAACAATGACTTTGAAACTGATTCAAAAAGGCAAGACAGAAAAATACCTCCAGTAAAAGAAGAAATATACCAGACTGCTGCATTTTCTTGGTCTTACCCGTGAAATCGGAGAATCCATGGAAGCTGTCATCATCCACCCTGCAGGCTTCCATCAGGCTACTAAAAAGGGTGCCAATGGGGTCCAAAGGGTGTCCCACCCAGCCTTCAAGATTCGTTATTGAGGTTACTCCCCTGTGGAGAAGGTCTGTGGCAAGAAACACACACAGAGGAGGGAGTGAGGGAAAGAGAGCTCATGTAAGCCCATCAAAACAATTGCACAAGTGAAACTGCTGAAAATGCCCTCAGTACAGAATTCAAAGCATTTCCAGTAGCTTCTGCATAGAAAGAGAAAATAATATCTTTCAGGGTGAATTCACTGCCCTTGGTGAATATGTAAATGAGGAATAAGAAAAGAGAAAGAATGGAAGCCAAACTTTTTGGGCACTAGCAAAGCATATTATGGGTCAAAAATTTCAATGGCAATGTCTTTTGAAATCTCTTCCTTGATACTACTAGAACTCTTCTGAAAATGTCTGCTTGAAGAATTACAACAAGGACTTTTTTGGTAAAATTTTTAGAACAATTTGCTCACTCAAAAAGACACAGTACCCTTTCTACATTTTTAGGTTAGTCTGATAGAACTGAAATAAATTAAAATATTCTAAAACATGTTCCAATTTCATAAATTATGAGCTTATACAGAACCTCTCTCTCTCTCTTTCTCTCTCTGCACTAAACTCAGCATGACAGTTACTTAAAAAAAAAACCCAACTAATGTTTAAATAAGTTATACAAGAAAAATTGTCTTTTCATAGGATCAAGTGTATTTTTGGTCATTTTAAGATTTTAGTCCACAAATACCTTCATCAATATTTTTCTGTAGCCCTTACCCATTACTTGGTTAGAACACAGAAAAAACATTAAGTGCAATGAATTGGAGGAATTGTGATTGTGGTAACAGGAATTAGCTATTCCCCAAATCCACGTCATATGGCAACAACTCCCCTTGACACTCACAGCTTTTTTTCCTCCCAGACATACAAACACAAGTAAATGATGAGAGATCAGATGCATTATTGACTACCCTCTAAAAACTGTATACAAGCCATTACGGCTGCTCTGCTTCTCTGCCTGCCACACAGTAACTTGTACCTCCCTTCACTCTCTCTTGTTCACAAAGCATCATATACCTGAGTAACCATATGCATTAAACTTTTAAGCCCTGCTTTCTCCTATTTAAATTTGTGGGGCTACAAAATGAAACACAGACACACTGCCAGGATGGTAGAGGTTTTTTTAAAGTATCCACTGGTATGTAATATGAAAAAAAACAAGTAAATCATCCCATTACCTAACAAATAGTAAATACAATAGGTAGAAGTAAGGAATATTACCAAGAAGGATTCATCACGGTGACTTCTTAGTGATTCACTTTGTTCTGTTGTGCCTACTTATGAGCTTCTCTTTTGTCATGACAACCAAAGGCTTGGTCAGAGACATTTAACTTAAAATCACACAAGGGGCTCCATGGACATCAGATCAGCCACATGAATAAAAGCTAAGCAGAAGCATGGGGTGTTTGCTGAACAAAAAGCCTAGAGCTGGGCTGTAGCTGCAGTTTGCCTCTGGTTATAGAGACCAGCACACTTTATGGTATTAAAAGAGTCTTTTAAATATTCCCCATGAAATTAAATAACAAAAAAAGCAGTGAGTGACAACACAGAAACAACAAACTACTTTGTTTCAGGGCAGGATGGATCGCATTTCATGCATTTTTTAAAAACGATAATAGAATATTAGATGATAGCTACAGAAACTGCTCACAAGGAAAGGAATTTAACAGAGTTACTGAATGTCTACATGCTGCACTAGCAACTGGGAATGAAAAGGAGCACTATTACAACCAGCACGCTTGCAAAAGATTCCTTACACCTGCCAGTACGAACACACACAGTGACACAGGCACCACTCTTCTTAACAAAACAACATTAAAAAAAAAACTACTCAATTTTTCTGTGTGAAAAAAATACAGAGGTACATAGGAAATGCAGTTAATTTTTTTTTTTTTTCAGCTAGGTGCATATCTTTTAAACGCTCATTTCTGGGAAAACATCTGAACACACACTTGAAAAATTTACACATGTGATTTCACACTGATATTTTTGACTACAATGCATGAGGATACACACAGTTTAGAATAACAGAGAAGATCTAAAATAAAATTTGAATGAAAGGATTAGTGTAGCAGCTGAGAAAGTAATTCCAGTTTTTCCACATACACTCTTCTACTCTACTCTTCACAAAGCCATCCCCTTCTTCCACTGCCTCTTCAAACTACAAAGGTTCAAGAGCAGAATAATTTTGGGTTGCAAGGATCATGTGCTGCAGAAACTATATCTGAAGGAGAACACCCCTTCAAAAAAAACAATGGTAGTGCTCAGTAAAATACCACAAAATATTTTATAAGAAATGGCATTAAAAAACCCAAACAAAACCAAAAAAACCCCAGCCAATAAAAAACAAAAAAAAAAAAAAACAAAACAACAAAAAAAAAACAAAAAAAAAAACCCAAACAAACAAACAAAAAAAAAAAAACCAAAAAAAACCCAAAACAACCACAAAAATCCAATCCCCTCTCTATAGAGAAACTAAAATTTTAAGAGTTATAAGAGATTCTCTTGGAACACATTGCCAAATTTTTTTAGTCCAGATTTTGCCTCATTGTACCCTCTAGACTTACACTTCAGAATATAAAGCTCAGCAAAATTATAGATCAGAGAAAAAAAAATTAAACATCTGACATGCCAAATACAAGGTCACCGTGTAAACAGGGTGACTATTTTCATTGTGTAACCAAAACCTCTGATTGGAATAAAGGCCCTACCATGCCATATATATTGGAAAAGGCTGGCAAGAGCCCTGCACAGCTCACAACACAGTTTACAGAAAACCTCTGACATCCAGAATGTGACACCACTATCCAGACTGAAGAGTTAAAAAGCCATCTCTTTCACTTTAGTTTCAAAATCAGTTTCCTCATGTGAACTTCTGGGTGTTACTGTCAACTTACATGCCCTTGCCCTCCTCTTCCCCACATTTACCTTTTTTCTGAGCCCGGAACATTTCCAGCTGTTTCTGCTGCTGCCTCCTTAGCGTATTAACAATAGCTATTGCTAGCCGCAGTGCTTCTCGTGGGTATCCATGAGATCGTAATGCATCCACCCTTGCGCAGGCTGTAGGAACATGTTCTAAAACAGAAAAAGTAACTGAAGAATAGCAATGCCTCCATAAATGCAATGGCCTGTTTCCTAGGTTACTCAAAAGTAAAAGTTTGTTTCAATTTTTTCTGTTTTGTTTTGTTTTTGAAACTATGCAAGTTTCAAAAGTAGACTTAAAAGTAGACTATGCAAGTTTCAAAAAAGTAGACTTAAAGGACTACTTCTGAGCCAACATTTCAAGGGAGCCTCTGTTCTTTTTGCCAGGCTTTTCATCCATCTCCCCACCACCACCCCCCTCAAAATAATGCCATAGAAAATGAACAAAGCACCAAGTCATAGAAACATCGTTCCGGTTTAGCCACTTACCATGCCAGAGGGGCCACCCCTGAGAGTCAAAGAGCAAGTTTTCAGTGTCGTCATGGTAACAGTAGTTGGTGTATAGGTCACTGCTGAGGATATGCTGTAAGTGGCTGTCCTGCCAGTGCAGATCGCACGCCTCAATGGCTCGAGTAAACACTGTCCGATGTGGCCTGTTCGATGAATCTGTCATTTTCACAGATTTAGAAAGCTGAATCAGCTTTTACTCATTCATACATGAATCAGACATCACAGTATTCCTGTCTTCTGCCTATTCACCAGCCCCTAGCCAATGGCAGTCTGCTTTGCCCTCTCTCCACCAGGCAGCTCACAGATGACATTTCACATCCAAGAGCTCAGATGAAGTGTGTGCCATTCATCTTGCATTCAGAGAGAGATCTAGAAAGCAGCACAGCTGATGGCAGATAGGACTTTGAACAGAGAATTCCTAGAGGTGAAGGACTTTCAACAGCAAGTACAAACTAGAAAGTATATGGCACTCAAGCATTCCCTGTCTCTCCTTAGATACACAATTGTCAGAATAAAGGAGGCATAAACTGCGTAAAAGATTTGTAGTTTTTCTTTCTGAGAAGTGACACTAACTTTGAGCACTTGTATAACCTTGTTGGTCGTGAGCATAAACAAATAGTATTAATAAAGTGAGGTCCTGAAACTATGGGGCTGACATAATCCTCACTGGACATCTTCCTATGGCAAAATTTCTCTAGTGACATGGCACTGCATCTATCAATGCTCAGAAGTCACGGCAGAGTTATCAACAGCATGTCCAGGTTGGTCTAAACATGATGAGCAAGCAAAATACCTCTGTAAGGGGTCATTTGCTGAAAGAACTTATCTTCCTGGCTAGCTGTGAAATTTAATAACGAATCAAGTTTTTTTCCTTCACAGGTGATCTTCCAAGAAAAAGAAACAACAATAAACCCAACTAAGAGAAGATCTGCCACCTACCAAGAAATTTAATTATAACTTTATTGCAATTGTATGCAGTATGTATTATTACGGATGGTTTGAGGCTTATGAGCAGTTTTACCTGCAAAAACACCCTGCACTTTGCCTAGTTATTAGCAGTCATCTTTGTTTGAAGATGACTTTGTACAAAGCTTCTGTCAGGTTTGACAGTCACATATCAGATTAGAAAGCATGATATCAAGTACAAGGACACCTCCTCCAAGACAGCATCATTGCAGCTGCATGCTCCACACACCTAGTAATGCAGACAGCACATACAGAGCACATCCTACAGACAGATGCTTCAGTTTCTCACATACAAGTTTCATGTAGTTTAAAAAGATCTCTCTTTAAACAGCTATCAAGGCTTTGTAACTGCAAACAAAATAAAAACCTCAATAGCAGAAGGAATACTAGAGTATAGTCAAGCAAAAAACAATGGGCTTTTACACAACACACTTCAAGGACATTGAATTTTCATGCAACAATATTTAGAAGCACCAAGTGAAGAGTTAGAAGACCTAATAAAACACAAATACCTGCTCTGAAAGGGTTACAGCCCCAGTACCACATAAAAACATATATTTGTTCTTCTGCAAAGATAGCATTAGTACAAGTGATTTTCTCTGGTCAGTCCTCAACAAGAAAGTTACTTGTCCCAGGAAAGAGTGATGAATTCTGCAAGGCTAGAGTGTTTAAAAAGAAGTTATATGTTGCAGACAGTGCATACGTTTAGGCTCACCTTGGTTAGCATTTGCACCCTGAGGCAAAGCATTGGTTAAATTGGGCAGTTCGTTTCCATGGTTTCCATCTTCCCAGGGACAAACATCCACACTGTTCCATTTTTTCAGCTGTTTTAGCCAACTGGATTTCTGCTCCAACTTGCAGTGGGGATTTAAGACTATACACATCCACAGAGCACCTGATTTTAAAAAAATTGCTAAATTATGTTTTCTATTAAAAATGTAGCAGCCAATAACTAATTGCAAATTTCTACAGCATATATTTTTTCTCCATTCAAAGGCTACACTGCTTGCTTCCCAGCTATGTTTAACACCACACAGACTGAATTCCTGACACAGGCACTTGGGCTGGTGTGGCCAATCTGAAGCAGCTGAAAGATGGTACCAAGCCAGCCTTCTCAATTAAAAGGCATTAGTAGGTCTTTTGCATTAGAAATCCAGAGTTCCCAGTGTATGGCTTATCAGACAGGAATATCATTCAAAGGCAAAAAAGAATTCACATAAAGTTACAGAAGTTACATTATCCAAGTTTTTCTTCTAATTCCTCTATCAGAAGTGAATGTTGTTTTATATTAATGAGAACTATATATCTTTCAACTTCACATTACGGGAAACAAAGACACACATTAGTAAGGCAAGCACCTTCTAAACATATACTTTCGCTCTCAGAACCCATCGGAAGTACTCATGTAATTCATTCCCAAATGCATCTGGGTTTCAGACAACCAGTACACACTAGTTTTGTGCAGTGTGATAGGAATAAGACATTTTTACAGCAATTATTTCAGTAATTTGGTTACTCTAGAAAATTTGTTTTACATTTTTTTTTAGGGAGTTCCAAGGGAAGGCTAATTTGTGCTGACATATCACATACCACCACTTTGGAAACTGCTCCCTGAGACTGTATCTAGTACAGCAGGCATACATGCATCTGGGTATCTAGAGGCAATTTTCAAATGGAAAATCAGCTGTCCCTTCACCAGAAGCATGACAGAAGCATAAAGACATCTGAAAGTACTGTTTAGCAACAGTTCATTTGCTCATTAAGGACATGCCTTATACACTAAAAGAGTTCATGAGAATACGTTTAGCCTATACAATGTTCAAGACAGGCTGGAAGAAAGCCCAAAAGAATAAAAATGCAGCTGGTTCTTCTAGGATAATAAATATCTCCCATTCTGGGATTCTTTTGCTAAGTAAAAATGCAAAACTGATACCCACGGCACAGGCCATCACACCATATTCATTCCTAAAGTAGCTTAGGTAGGCCACAGCACAGAACCCAATGGAAACACAGCATGATTCTTAAGGTCTCCTGCTATTCAACACTAACATGTTGGGGGAAGCAATATTAAAAAGATCTGAAAACCAAAACAAAATACAGTATGTTACTCTTCAGAACACCAGAAAGACACTAAACTACTGCAGTTTATTACGGCACAGTAGATTAGAGTACAGCAAATTTTCTGGGTTCACGAAGTGTCTGAAACTTGCCATGAGGTTGAATAAGGCCAATACCTCTTTTAAAAACCTATTTTCTTATTTTAACATATTATTTTCTTTAGACACACTTGCCAGCACACTTCACTCTCCAAAAGGAGTCAAATTACAACTGGTTCTTATTATTAAGCATCAACGATTCAGTACTGCCCAAGACAGAATAACTATATTTCTTGAAATCTGCAAGACAAAACACAAGATGCAGCATATTGGAAAACCTTGGAGAACAGTTGTGGGCTTGCTTATTTATTTTCAAAATCAAGTATCACTTGAAGGCATTACACTGTACCTCTCAGTGTCTAACAAAAAAAAACCAAGCAAAACCAAACAAAAAAAAGCCCCAAACCAAAACCCAACAACAAAAAACCACCACCGAAGAACAACCAACCAAAAAACAAAAACAAAACAAAAACCCAAAAAAAACCCCAAAACAAACAAGCAAAAACCCAAACAAAAAAACCCCAACAAAATCAAAACCCCAGCAACCCACCATTGTAATACTTTGTAACTAGATTCCCAGTGTAGTCAGACTGATGCAAAAGCAAAGTGGAATATCTTAAACCCACTTGGTAAGTATTGCAATCATCCATCAATGCAGAACACACACTACTGTGTTGTACCATACCCCTACAGCATAAGTGGCCTTTTTTTTTTTCTCTACATCTGAGGAACACCACTAGAGGCAAGACAATTCACCAGCCTCCTAAGGAAGCTCCACTACCCATGTGGTACATCTATAAGGTAGGAGAGGGCAAGATAACCCAAAGGACTAAAATTCTTTAAAAACATCTATAGTTTCATATGGGAAACTATGTCAAGGTTAACTACCTTATTAGCAGTCATTGTCTCTGAAACTCAGGCAATTTTCATGTAAAGAACTAGTGTTTTTCCAATAACCTCCTCAAAATCCACTTAAAATTTCAATAGAACCCACAACTGCACCCAGCTCCTTATGACTTCAGAGAAAGATGCATGCAACATCTGAGGTCTCAAACAGCTTTGATGGTTGTTGATTCCCTGCAGGAAGAGGAGTCTGAGACAAAACTCCTTCACCAAAAGAAAAAAAGGAACAAAAAGAGCTCCCATAGTGCTACAAAGCCTACTATCTGGAAGAATGATGCATAATGCCAATGACCCTGCACTCTTCAATCTATTTGGATTTCTAGGTCTTTTTGGTTAACTTGGGTTTTAGTGAGGTTTTTTTTTTGCTGTATTTTTTTCCTTCTCCCCTCTCTCTGTCCCTGCCCCAAGCGTACGCATTTACCTCTATTCATATCCCTTCCTACTCCTGCTCCCTATACCCCCTCCCCTGACACATGCTCCATTTTGGCTTTTTCAATTCACTGATTCCTGCTCTGCTCCTCGCACTGAGAAGTCTGAGGAAAATGTTCACTTGTGCCCAGACTTTATCACATGTCAAGTGGAAGGAGCCTGGAGGATATTCTCATTTGACTCTGATGCTGCTCAGTGGAAGCCCTCTTGAACTAGCCCTTAAATGTCAACCCCAACCTGAAGGCGTACCCTAGACTCAAACAAGAGAGTTTCTATTTCTACCTCATGGCTCCCATTTAGGGAAACTGCTGACCGTGTTTACCATTTACTACAGAAAAGGCCTACAGAAAAAATGAAGGACAGGTACTCATAATTCACAAGAAAGGTACTGGAATCAATTTCCAGTGACTTCAGCCTAAAAACTGCTTTTGGAAACAGCTCATGCTCCAAAGAAACTGGAACACATTCCAAAATACATTCCTACCATTCTTAAGTTTACATGTTTGATTACATTTAATGATGTCACCAATGCAAACACCAATATGAACAAAAGTCTCATTAAAAAATAATATTTTTAAAAAGAGACACCAAAACCCCAGAGAAAGTAATAGTGTTTAGAGACTGCCTTTCTCACTCACATAGCTCTCTCTCATTCCTATCTCCTTTTCCCCAGATTTTTTTCCATACTTGTTCTCAGCAGGCTGACACATCTTCCCCTCACCCCAAACTGCATGCTACTAGAACACAACTGAAGTTCTTGTTTAAATTCCTGGACTCTAACCCATGTCTTTTCAGTACAAAACTCCCCACAGTACGGTGCCAGAACAATCACAATTCAATATACTGGAAGTTTTCCCCAGAAAATATTTGGAAAATATTACATGTTGCAACTGCAATTTGATACTAATTTCACATGGGAAAGGGTACTAGAACTGTCACACTGCAGTGAGGAATTGCCTATTTTGTTTCAACACTGACCTGAAAAAAGGCAGTTTTGCCAAAACAGACCTCCTTTTGAAAATGCATAATTATAATTCATCTTTACACCAAAAAAAAAAAAAAAAAAAAAAAAAAAAAAAAAAAAAAAAAAAAAATTACATGCAGGCCTTCCCTGTATGTACAAGGGAATATCAGTACTTTTATCAGTACTTTTATGTTTCTCTGGATACATCCATACCTTTGAATTTATGGGACAGCCTGTATTTACATTGATCAGGATTTAAATACACAAACTGAGAAACATTAAGAGCATTGAAAAGTAAAAGTAGATGTAGTACAGAACAGTAGGATCACAACACATCCTCTGTACACAGGTATCCATAAAGCTAAAGGAAGTGCAAGGGATGTGTATAGACCCTCCCAAGAGATTAAGCATCACTCATTTTTCATAAACCCTATTATATTTTACTCTTGCCTCAGTAAGTGGGAAGGTGGTGATGGAAACAACATTAGGGGGGTCCTAGGACACTGATCATTACCGAGGACCCAGCATACAGTTCTGCTCATCTGTTGGATTACACTCTTTTACACGCTTTTCCTAAAAACACCATGCTGTCTTTGTCAGGGCTCGGGTCAGCATTTCCACACTCAAAACACCTCTGTAATCAATTGCTAAGACTTCGCCTTTGCTTTGGAATTATACATTTCATATACTTTTGATCAAACAGTGCATTTCCAAAATTAAAATATTCAAGAAACGGGTGCTGTAACATTTCTTTGCCCTTTCCATCAATGCACAACTTCATCTTAAAACATAAGCTACAGGAGTAGTATTTGACCGTTTCAAAGAAAATGGAGCCAGGTAATCAACATCATTTCCTCTGCCAAGGGACAAAACAGCTTCAGCACCTGCTGCACACTTGCCATTGTGCCCCTTAAGACTAATCAATTCTATAACAAAAGCATAATCTTCCAGCATTGAAAGTGCCAGAAGAAAAACAATACTGGAAGACAGAACCTTTGAACGCTTTGAAGTACAAGTGTCAACAAAGGAGTTTAAAGTGGTTTACATCTGTATTTTAAACACATACTCACTTTCACTGGGACAGCCACTTGAAAATTTCAAAGAAGGTACTGTGTGGTGTTTATTGCTTCTGAATGAGAAGGACAAGTGCCTTCAGAATAACTGGCAAAGCCACTGCCCTTCTCCAGGCACGGAGAGATCTCCACCAGAACAAAGCATAATCACAAGTCCCACTGGAGACTGCTCCAATAAACAGTTGCTTTTATAGAACAGTAAAGATAGGCAAAGCACTTCAGGATTGTTCCCTCTTCAACTACAACATCACGGAAAACTATTCTCAGCACTCAGTTGCACCCAAGTTGCAATTTTATTCACAAAATTCCTTAATGCATTCTGGTTTCAATGTTTAGCCTTCAGAAAAGGTTTGCTTTGGGTCTTGTGTTTCTTGGAGAACAGAGCATTTCATTTTGCAGTAATTCATTCTGTTACTGAATTAAACTTTGATGTATTGGTCTTGACAAGTGCTTCATGCTGACTGTATTGTGTATGATAGCATAATCACTCCCCTTGCAGTTCACACTAGCTGGCTGATGAACACAATAGATTACCTGCAGCACTGATGGCATGAGGGAATCACTGCCCTTCTGCAGGCTAACCTCCAAGCACACATTTCAGAGAGGGGAAGTGTTAAACAGAGATAAAATAAAATGCCTAATTCCTTAAGTTTATCTTTCTTGCTGCCTGCTGCTGCTATAAGGGTTAAAGGCATCTGCATTTGGCTGCAACAGGTATTTGTATCTGGAGATTCTATTCTAAGTGATCAGTAACCACATGGTCCGATTTCTTCACCAAGTAACTACAAACTTCTGCTTTCTCCTTCTATGTTCAACTTTTAACACAATGGAATAAGGAACTAACCACACACTTTTGACATTTTGCATGAACCTGTTGTTCTGGGTTATGACCTCTAAAGAATGTTTTAAAAATTCCTGCATCTTTGCAGACACTCTGCCATTTGACCAAAGGTTTTCAAAGAACAGGGATTTGCTTGAAAGGTGCAGTTTACAGTGTGTCAGTGGACTATGATCTCCCCAAGAGAACATTAAGGATAAGTCACATGTTCATTAGATACAACCTGTATGCATCTATAGTACTCTATAACCTAATCACTGTAGCAAGACAGGTGCTATTAGTCTACAAAGCTAAAGAAAAGTATAAAGAACCTACAAATTAACCTCACCGATTAACTTTCCTTATATTTAGAAAACTATTTAATAATTTGTTTACAATCAATCAGCTGAAGGCAAAAGCACTGCTAATACTAACATACGCACTACAAAAATAGTCCTTTATCTTAACATAACTCTCCACAATTTTAACTACTTGCCAGTATTTACAGCTAGATGGTGAACACAAAGTATGTTCCTGACCAAAATATGTATCAGATATTTTACCAATTACTTTATCCAGCTATACACTCTCAGTAGTCACAGTCTATCTTCAGAGACTTCAAGAATTTTCAGAAAGTTGATGTGACTGTAACTATAAATGCATTAAGCTACTTATATATAAATTTATCCTTGAGATGAATTAATTCCTCTCACAATTAATTTTTAAGGAAGAGGCAGAAGAGGAGATGTTTGTCCAACAGAACAGGCTATTAATAAAGCAGAGAGATCAAAGTACCTCTCCTTCACAAAAAAAAAAACCAAACAACAAACCCCAAAAAACTAAACAAAACACAAAAAAAAACCCCACCAAAAGCACAGAGCAAGTGCAAACACTCCCTTGCATACTGGGAATTACAATTGCCACAACTATTTTCACAGAACATAAATAAAGCACTTTAACTGACCAAAGGAATACGTTTTGATTGTCTAGTTTGAATTCCTTCCTACACTTGTTTCCCAAGTCACTTTAATCTTCCAGTCCAAACATGACTGATGAGTTTTTACAAAAACAGCATACTTCAATTACAACTTCTAATACAAGAAACTTAGCATAGCACCTGACTAGGCAGCTTAGTGACTACTTACCACAATGCAAAATTCTAAGGTTATTTCTAGTTTTTTAGTTAAATTTCTCCAGCTCCAATTGCAATTTTCAGCTATCTTTTGTGGGTTTAGAACTGTCTTCCCTATAAAATTTTTAGTCTATGTAATAGATAAATTATAAAGGATTTCCTTTGTCTTGATTTGACACACCAAAGTGGACTGATATTCCTTCACCTCTCACTTCCAATTTTTGAGATTTTTTTCCAGTAGTCATTCAAGACAAAAAAAAAAGGAAAATAGCACAAGGATAGATGGCTGAACCACAGATAAAGCTCAGAAATCAGTGAAGACTCAGTAATTCCTCCCCGTGAATCAATCTATCACTTATCTCTAGCTCTGGTATTTACTAGAAGTGGCACTGGAAAACTGAATGGCAGCTTGATGTTACTGAAGTGTGAAAAAACACATCAGGGAAAAATAACACTAGTTATCAGCTTGGCTTAGAGCAAAACTCTTGTCCTTAATCTTTGCAGACATGATTCCACAGTTAGGGCTGCAATGAATTGTGCACCAGCTTCAATACACAACAGTTAGGACATTTGTAAGTAAATCAGTTCAACATCACAGGAACAAAAACAACAACTGCTTTAAGGTGGGTACTTAAAAAGAATCTGAAATACTTTCCATCCAACTAAACAGAATGGAAATGCAATTTTCTGTATAGCATTAAAAATAAACACCTCTGTTGCTTTGTTATTTTAAAAGTTTTAAAGGTCTTTTAAAAGTTTTCTAAGCCTTCTGATGTTTACATATTTTTACTGAAGTTCTTACGCACTGTTTATGTAAATAATGGTTGTTTTGTATTCTTCTTTGTGAGAGGAGAGAACTGATAGACTGTTGGTTTGACCAGTGTGGTTGGAGAGGTAGCAATTTCATCCTCCAATCCACTGTCACTTTTGCAATTCTATATATTGTGAGGTTAGAAATAAAAGTTACTTCCTTTTGCTCGTTTGATCTTAAGTGTTAGTGCGTTAGTTATTTCATATTGTAGTGCGACATCCCTCCAGCTATGCTTACACACTAAGGTAATTACTATGACCATTATCTCTGAAATATAAATGCCTCAGGATTAGCTCAGCTGGTTAGAGTATGGTACTAATAACACAAGTTTGTGGGTATGATCCCCATATGGGTCATTCACTTATGAGCTGGATTCAATGATCCTTCTGGGTCCCTTCCAACTCAGAATATTCTGTGAAATTACCTAAAAACATTTTACTGTCATACTCTGGCCTCACACACACCCTCATTTCAAATACTATTATGGCAATGTCAGTAATGGAGGAAGAAGGAAATGATCCCCAGAGAAGGTGGACAAAATCCATCTTTGCAGAACAGCAGCCTGGCTTCATTCACTGAGGAAATGAAGGTGACAGCATCAACCAAGACACTGTAGGGCCATAACAACAATTTAAGTTGTCATCCATAACTCAGGTCTTAGAACAGCAAAACTGTTGCCTGTGATGCTAATTCTGACCCACTGTTAATTTAGCACCTCCAACAACAGAAATCACTCAAAGACACTGACATAAATCAACAGCTTGTTCTGTGATAAAACAGGTGTTACCTTAAGTGCATGACCTGAGGGTACACGTGTTTGGTAAGACCATGACAGCTGACACCAAGCAATATTAATGTAACCACTACTTAAGCAAAGACAGCTGACTGGATATGATACAGTTTAAGACACAAATATGTGTAAGATACTACTCTACCTAGAAGGTCCCACAATGAAAGACCAAAGGAAAGGGTGCATCCAACCTCCCTTCAAAAACAGGGCTTCCTACAGCTTTCATTTCAAGGCCAGAAATGCTCTATGTGCAACTGACTAATCTATACCTAGAAATCTGAAGTTAACTTTATTTTCTACAAGTGGGTACTTTCTTTAGCTTTAAGGCAATACGTGATGCAATTCTAAGTGGGGATATTCAACAATATAAAGACAATATGCATATAAACTTGGCAGTAAATTTCATATTTAAGAGTCTTGCTGTACTGTTTTATAAAAACAATAAAATACAGAGGTAAGTAAATATCTCTACGACATGGTTGACCCTACAAAGGGATTGCATGAAGTATGCAGGTCCAGAAAAATGGTACTAGAGCACCAAAACTGTAAAAAATGCTTAACTTTATCCATTCTTTTTCATGCCAGCCCTGGAGTAATCATTAAATCTGGCACCAGGAAGGAATTTCTCTAGAGGCACACTGGCAACAACCATAGCTGCTTTTGTCCTTTTTCCCCCTCCACTTAAGCACTAAGCATAGATAATCTGTTCGGAACAGCTGGCATGTCCCATTCATACAAGTTTGTCTCTAACTGCAAAGGGAAGGAATGCCTGAGACAGAAATATAGATAGAAAATAGCTTCATTCAGTTAAGGTTAAAAGAATCTAACTTGCTGTTTTCTAGAGATGACTATAAACTTTTACAAGGAAAAAAAATCAGAGTGGTTTCCAAATTAAAAAAAAAAAAAAAACAACAATATTATTTAACACTTGATCATTAGTTTGCTCATGGCAAAACAGTAATTAAATCTCTCTTAATTAGTCTATAATGATTCCTTTCCTAACCTCAACATTTAGAATTAAGCTTTAGAGGAGGAGCAAAGTGTTACTTATAAAGGTCTAGGCATGATTTCTGTATCATGTGACCTTGTAAAATGGTACTTAACTTTTAACACAAAACTATATCATATACATATAGAAAATGGTCAAAATACCCATAAGTGTGAAATCAAAACAGACTATCAGCCTGACCCATCATTAAAAAGTCGTATACAATAGAGCAAAGTACTAGTGAAAACCTACTAAGAACAAAGCCATGTTATCCACCCAAGAAATTCCTTTGTAGAAATAGTCCATTTAATATGCTAGTATATATTTAGTATGTAACAATCAAGGATTGCAAGAATGTCACTGGGAAGAACTTTATCACATGAATGAAGCTTATTTTAATACCATAAGAGGTTCCTACACTTAAAACACTTTTGATTCCAATAGGTGGTTGAGGTAGAGAGATTATGCAATAAATATGGAAGGTACCCAGCTGAACATAGAGAGTACCATTTAAGTTCTCATCAACATCATAAAATAAGATGACCAAGAGAGACCTGGATCAGCATGAAGCAAAACCAGAACACATTCACCAATTCTGTTCACTGCCCTGCCTTGCCAAGGACATCTTTGGACACAAGCTCTTCTCCAGGACACCACCAACTTACTTCACAAGAAACTAATTCTTGATTTAAAAAAAAACAAAACTCTCTTCCCCCTTCAGAAGTTGTTAAATATCAAAATGGAGGAAATCTACTAGAAATGTTTGTTTGAAACATGCAAATTATTCAAAGTTTTTTCACCTTGAAGATAAACAATAGGATATGAAGATACAGAAAATGGCAGTTCACAGGAAAAAACCTGATTCTGTAATCTTCACGGTGACAAGGTGTTGGGCTCCATCATTCCATCAAGCAGTTGATACTTGTCTTAGATTTTTCTACTTGACTGCTTTCATCAGATTAAGCATCTGGGATTTAATTTAAGAGTTTCAGTTTTATTAAGCTGTCACAAGAGCAGCCCTACTCTGATAACAGTAGCTGGTCTAATTATGGCCTGGTTTAGGGTTGACAAGTACAGTGATTCATTCACAGCACATGAGAAGCAATAAAAAGTTGCTTTGCATTACAGCTTTAAAACTGTGGACACTTTTTCCATTTAATTTGTCACTTAGCTTTTGCTAAGAGGACTGTTAAACTGCAGTAAGAGGCAAATGGGGTTTTTAGTTTAAATGCAACCCCCATATTTAAATGATCTGTAATGGCACAGTGCTCAGGTGGGAACACTGTTGTTTCACAGCGGGCCCTGATGGTGACATGACTTTTGTATTCAGGTCCTGTATTATCCATGTGGCTAAAGGACTTCCAATTTCACTTCACAGCCAGAAGCCTGCAGAAAACACCAATTAACTTGCAGATCCCATTTGCCAACCAAACAGTCTCTTCCCAGTGTCTGGCAGAGCTCAACATCGAATTCCAAAACAGAGCCTCACAGCCATCATGACCCCTGGGTTGGAGTACCAAGTCAATTTTCCCCCTTCTTTTAGGGAAATCTTTTCATTTTTGATGAGAATAAGCAACTTTTACTTTATTTTTCATGGATGAGTATTAATGACTTACCCATCTACTAAGATTACACAGTCCATTTTTTTTTCTCTCTAGACTACAAAGAAAGCTTTCCTTCAAATCAGAGATCTCAGCTCAACATGTATCAGCAGGTATTTACTGTGCATTTCCGTTTCCATACTCCCATTTTACCAATACAATTTAATTAAAAGGCAAACCAAGGGGCTTCAGATAATTAATCATTATGACACCCTAAACTCTTTAACCATGGTCACCACGAGTCAAACATCTAAAGATCAGCATGTGAAATTTATATACTGGGATACCATTTAAACAGCAACATGAAGAATTCCAACTCTGCTTTAAACTCTGCAAAGTGGAATTCATGTATTACTGTGGCAAGTTGGAAGTAATCACCAGTGCATCACTGAAATGGCATCTAAATTCTCCCAGTTTGAGAAGTATCTGAGCAAGCCTTAGAGCTCTGACCTGTAACCTTTCTAATAGTATACCTCTGACATTCAATAAGCAGCATATAGCTCATCCCATTCCTTGATGTAGAACAGGGAAATCTGCTAGGCAATTATTATATTCTTACTCCCTATCTAGAGGTTTTAAAAAACAACTGCCTAGTTATGTGGAAGGCCTTTTTTTTTTTTGTTAACATGATGCTTTTGAATCATGAGTTGCTGAAGAAATTAGGACTTCGTACTAAAAAATTGCCAGATTCATACTTGCACATAAATTGTTTCATTTGGGGATCTTGAGTGGACATTTCAGTGACTTTTAGGGCATTTTTCATTTTTATTTTAGGTGTGCAAGGTTTCACTGTTGTTGTTTTTAAATCAGCACCTTCATTCAAACCCAAACTGACTTTTACTGAAATCAGCAATTTACCACAAACTTGAACAGGAACTCTGATCAAAGCTCAGTGTGTCCTTCCACTACCCTTGCCACCACCCAATGCCAGGCAGGAAGCATCACTTAAATTGTAACTAAAGGTTCAAATGATCCAGTCAAGGAGCAAAGCTGAAGTTATTTAATTATGCTTAGAAGTCTATGCTAAGATGGAATTGACTAAGTGGCCTATGCCCAGCAGTTGGCAGACAGCATACCAAGGCAAGCAAAAGAGCCTTTATTAAGCAGAGTCTATATTTACTTACTTTGTGTATCCTAAAATTCTCCCTAGCTACAAAAAATGGCGGCCTACCTGTGACATACATGAGAGTACAGCTAAAAGAGATTACTCTGAACAGGTAATAAAAAACATTAAATATGCAGAGGCCTCTGTCTCACACCCTCCATTAGTATTTTGGTTCTCTGACACTCTAGAAGATAACAAGCCAACATTACTTTGTACCATCATGATAGCACAACTGCTTTAAACTCAGTGTCTGAGTTACTTCTTCTACTACAACAGATTATATGTTGATGGGGCCACCCTGATTTTCCCCTCTGCAGTCTGCTATTGTAACTCTGCTCTCCCTTAAAATCTATTTGAACTTTTTATACATTCACTCTTTTTTTTTTTTTTTTTGAGATGCAAGCTTCATATGGAAAAAGCATGAAAACAGGGAAAGTCAAGCAAAATAAGATCCTAGCAAAAACACTGCAGAAGCTTGTAGCCTTCACATCAGGTAGAAGTTAATCTGGAGCAATTCACACAATTAACAGCATTTTGGAGGCAACTTGCTATGCCCAGTGGAAGGAACCAAGATATCTTATCAGTGGGGAGAAGAAGCAGACAGTTTAGAATCACAGACACTATCTGGAGATGGAAGAACCAAGTTAAGTTCTACCCTTTGCCTACTGCCCAGGTGGTGTGACTGAAGTGTATTTACACTGGTATGTAAATGGTATATGGTACAAGATCAACATATTTTTGATTCTCTTAAGAGGTATCAGAGCAGTCCAGAACTGAAACAATATGGTCTGCCTCAGACTGCAAATACAGCAGCTCAGGTAGTGGTAAGGCTGCTTTTTGGAAGTGACATCTAGAATTCTGATTAAATAAACGTAAATTAAATTCAATTAATCCAAAAGAATTTGTTATTTGATGCTGCAGACATCGATTCCACCTCCTCTACCTTCAGACAGGTGTTGTCAAGAAAATTATATTAAAGAAGACTGATGAAACAAGAGGAGCCGCTACAAAAATTTTAAAAAAACTTTTTTGTTTATTGACAGCATGTGGCAAGACTGCTACAGGTAACAGATGGAGAACACATTTCTGCCTCTCCCACCACCTACCAACTCAACACACATAAGCAATGAAGCATGAGACCCTCCAGGTTTCAGTATTGTGAGATACAATTTTGTTCCATTTAGGTCTGGCTAGGCACGTGCTTTGCTTGGCAAAAACTGTTATTTTTTGGCAAAAACAACGGATCATAAAAATGGTAGTTAAATTTGCAGTTGTTTCTAGACTCCAACAGAGCTTTGCCTGCTATGATATTAAGGATTTTGATCACAGAAGTATAGATAGTTAGCAGTTTATCAGCCTAGTGCTTCAATTAGAGTGAACATAATTTTTGCTATATAGGTTATATCCAATTTTTGCTAGCAGGTTATATCTGCTATACAGGTTATATCGCACCAGTTCGTATGTTATTGAATCATGATCATTTTTGACTTCTAAGAGTGCAAAAGCTAAGTTTTGCATTAGAGACTTCTTTTCTAAATGAAGCAAATTACTCTTACGCGGATTTGATTTCATTTAGCTTGATTTTGGACATTAAAATTACATTAAGAGCATTATGATATTTGCTCTCTTCTTTACATTACTTACATAATGTCTCATAGGACATCATCTGTAAACTTTTGCTTGTTTGTTATTAGATGTTTTTATGTTTTCTGCCATGTAAGTCAGGCACAGCCACATTGATCACAACACATCAAAACAGACTTCTTTAAGTCTAGACTTGAAAAGCCTTTCCAGAATGAGAACACAGGTTTCTACTCCAAGTTCCATGAATCACAACGCAGTTCCATTTAGGCCATGTGTGTCTTCAGTTTGCTTTAGGAAAGCCTCCAAGACAACTGTAGTAAGGTTTGGAATGCTAAGACAGATATGTTAATACATTCACTCATACACTCAGTGAATTACCTTTCAGATAAATGAATTAGATTTACCACTATATTTTAAATAATTCAGGTTGTCTTTAATCTTCCACACACTTGCATATCTACTAGTCAGTAGTTTGTTACAGTACTTTATATCTAGGAAAGCAATGCTTGTGGTTACTGTCTATCTTTCCTCTCACTGTGCCATCTTGAAATACTGTCGTATTGATTTTTCCTCCAGATAACACCCTGTATCAATACAGGCTGAGGCTGGGAGGGATTTAGAATGGCCCTGCAGTGAAGTACTTGGTGTTACTAGTGGGTAAGAGGGTGGACATGACCCGGCCATGGGCACTCAGAGTTCAGAAAGCCAAACGTGTCCTGGGCTGCATCCAGAGCAGTGTGGGCAGCAGGGCCAGGGAGGGGATTCTGCCCCTCTACTCTACTGAGACCCCACCTGCAGTGCTGCATCAGCTCTGGGGTCACAGCACAGGAAGGACAGGGACCTGTTGGAGGAGGTCCAGAGAAGGGCCACAGAAATGACCAGAGGGACAGAACACTGGCCATACAAGGACAGGCTGAGAGAGTTCAGGTTTACTCAGCCTGGAGAAGGCTCTGGGGAGAGCTCAGAACACCTTACAGTACCTAAAGGTGACCTACAAGAAGGCTGAAGAGGGACTTCTTACAAGGCATGTAGTGATCAGACAAAGGGGAATGGTTTTACAGTGAAAGCTGGAAAGTTTAGATTCAGTATTAGGAAAAAAATTCTTTACTGTGAGGGTGGTGAGGCACTGGAACCATCTGCCCAGAGCAGCTGTGGATGCCCATCCCTTGAAGTGTTTCAAAGCCAGGCTGGATGAAGCTCTGAGCAAACACGTCTGGTGAAAATTGTACCTGCCCATGGCAGGGGAGTTGGAACTAGGTGGTCTCTAAGGTCCTTTCCAACGCAAACCATTTTATGATCCTGTGATGAGATTCTTACAGATTTTGAAAATTTCTGAAGTAGTAGTTCAAAACTGTATTAGTGAGGTCCTGAGCACTTTACAGGCAAGTGTCCTCAGTTCAAATATACCTTTCCCATTTCAGCCTGTGTTATTCTCTTAACTGACCAATGAAGTCATGTATCAGGTAACCTCTTCTGTACAGCAATGTTAATTGTTAGTCTTCTGTATTTTGTCTCCTTTCTTGCTCAGTAATTGACTTCTGTAATTGTGAATCGGTTTCTTCCTCAAATTTTCCAGCTTAGCACTAGAGGCTTATGTATTTCACCTAAACTGTATAGCTACATTTCCACTTTTTGCTTTATTCTTTCTAGATCCTCTAGTACTTAAAAAGTGTTGGAATTGTACTTTTTTTATGCCACGTTCCCTTCATTCAAAGGCAACTGTCTCAAGCTGTAGATCAGAAATTCGATTTTACCCTAACTTAACTGAATAAAAGAAAACTGCCGAAAACTCTCATCTGCTTAGCCTAGAACCACAACAGAATTTTTTCTCAACTCCAAATATGTAATTTTTTCTTTATTATACATATGAACACCTAAATGAGTCTGTGAATTTACCCAGTTCATCCCAGAGCTGCCTATACTTGTCAGTCATTGTAGTTCCTTGTTGTCTCCAAAGCGACAGACGGGGGTCAGCCATGAACTGCTCTGTTATCAACGTCAACATGCGAGCTCCATTTGAATCTCTCATTTTTAGCATCTCTCGCACCTAGGAAACGAGTCTTTTAATACAAACTTGAAAAAAGCAAAGAAATTGCAGTACAGACAATATGCTGCAGTGTTAAATATTCCCCTTTTGCTAAGTTAGAAATGCAATTTATATGTGTGATGGGAAATTTTTAAGTAGAAAAAACAGTCTGCCTTCCCAATTTTTAACAAATTTTTGAGCTCAGTATCCAATTGCAATTCTTCAGAGAATTTTTCCACAAGCAATCCACAGGTGTGTTATACAAACTGCTGTAAGGTTTTCCAACATTTTGGGGGTAGGAAGGAAGAAGAGAACAGCAAAGCTGTAGAAACTTGAAATGTTACTTCATATCCTTACACTGATCAAGACACATCAGATTGTAGTCCACTGCTGTACAACTCATTGTCAAGTTGCCATTGTATTCCCAAAGCATTGTGTTATTTTAGAACAGCAGAATCTAGAACTTTGAGTAAGATGCAAGCAAGTACAGACTGGCTTGAAGAACAGTGGAAAGAAAAAAGGTTCAGAGTACTCAACACACCTTCGCAAAAAGCAAATTGAGCTGCTTCCCTGATCCATGGTATCCACCCTGGGAAAGGAAGAGTTTAACCTGTTCTTGGACTTGTTCCTCATCCAAATGCCAGCAATTTTCATCATCTATGCTAGCACCTGCTGTTGGGTCAGGAGCACCTGCAAACAGCAAGAAAAGAAATCATTATGTTCTATATGAAGAAGAGAGGTTATTGAGTCCAGGGGAGAGGACTACTGCAGAGGGGTTTTTTTTGTGTCTTCTCCTGTTTTGGAGGCCTTGATTTTAATCTAAACAGTCTTTAAAATAAACTTAAATTTCTTCTCAGTAGCCTTAAACACTTAGAAATTATACTTATGAAAAGGCATTTAAATACATAATATTCTCTTCTCTAACAAAACATTAGAATCAAGGTAAGAGTTTTTCCTTCCATCTCAGCAGCTACACTAGAATGATTTTACAAGGAAAATTAAGACTTTGAATTATATTTCTACCACTGTGATGTTAAAACCACTGTCCCCAAAACACCTGTGTAATTCCTGTACCTTCAGCAATCTTGCTCAGGTTTAAGTGACTGCTAGTGAGCGCTGCTATTGATGAACATGAGAAGAATCATCACCTTGGTGCCTCTGAGCTGTGATGGCTCTGCAAAGCTAAACAAAGAGTAAAAAAAATCCCCAAACATATCCAAAGTCTTAAAGCACTAAAGGCATTTCCATCATAAGTAAAAGCTACAGATACTTAAGACTATGCTGCTTTCAAAGGAAGCATTTTTACATAGGCAGTGTCATCTGCACAGAGTCAGTTTAGAGAGACTCTACTTGAATTAGCCCAGTGTCAAATGAAATTACTAGATTCACATCTGGCAGTGCTTTGGCCACAGATTGCCATAATGCAGCTTTTGCAGATCAGAGCAGTGATGTTCCCTCTCTTAAAAAATGACAAACTTAACTAAAACAAGTTCTTGCACCATCTAGTAAACTATATTTTTCTGAAGAACCCTGCACCTCCACTGGACATTTGTTAAAAGGTCTTCGAACTGAACAGGATGAGAAGTACTTATCTACAGTGTTGGACTCAGCTCAAGGCTGGGATCACAATACCACATATCAGTTATTTTAAGCATGGCTGAGACTCAAGTTGACTTCACATTTTAATTTTGAACTTATCACAGCTGCATAACCTCTATCTCTACTATGTTTTGTGAAGATGTTATAGAAATTGAATCACATTCAACAATCTCTTTCATTGAAATCTGTGTCCACGTTACCTCTGTAGAAAAAAGAAAATACTGCCAGGGAAGGAAAATAACAAACTTCTAAAGAGCTGGGATTTTTAATAGAAATTCTAAAAACTTAAAAAATCAAAATAGCTACAACTCTACGATGTACAGGGGGAAAAAACTCATTGATTCTATTGATTCAAGCCTTTGTTTCACAATTGCAGCTCTGCCATGAAGGTGAAGCTTTTAAGTCGTCACAGGAAATGCTGAACTCTTTATTTAATATAATACAAACAGAAGATTTAGAAGGTCAGAGGGATGTCGTATCTACAAATTGCTGAGATAGTAAACAAAAAGATGTTCCAGCTCAGTAACTTCCTAAACTGCCTCAATTTCACAGCCTAGAGCCAGGAACACTGCACTGCTGTATATATATACATGTATGTGTTTAATTAATAAGAAATTGTGTCTTTGGAGACGTGAATAAACTCTCCTGTTTTCCACAGGAACATAAAAGTGTCTCAGAAGACAGGAATCAAGCTCAAGACAGCATAAAAACCAAGGAATCAAAAACTTGCTCTTCTGCAAATGTTTCTATCTTCAATGTATTAATTTTAAAGGGTTTTCAATTCTGTCAGCTACACGAAACACATACTGATAAGTCTTTGGTTGCAAAGAACAAGATAAAAAGGAAAATCAAGCCATACAAGGATAAGCAGTGCAGCTGTTGCACAGACCCAGGTTTGCAGTATCACCTTGCAAATAGTTTAAATATTTCATTGCTCTAAAACAAAGAGGGTGAAGAGGAATATAAAAGTAACAGTATACAATACACACTTAAATTTGTTCCTTACTTCAATAGAGATTTATCTTTAAACAATCTTGGTATGGTTATTTTCAAACTGAATTAAAAATTGCCCAATATTCCTCAACTAAGCTTCCTTATTTAGTGGGTGAAAAAATATCCTTCTGCAACTATTTACACTTTATCAAAAGCTCACCTGTCATTTTGTGTTACAAGGTTAGAAAAGCAATACAGCTGCCACGGATTCTTTAACAGGTTTCCTTTACAAAAATAAGTCTGCCTGTTACCCAGGGCCACCAGCATTGCCTCTACCAAGGCTACTCCTGCCAGTACAATCCCAAATATATCTTAACCAGGATCACAGGATCACTATATTCACACCAGTGTTGCTTGCAAGCCATTAGGCCAGACAACTAAAAGCTGAAGATGCCAAGAGTCTGCTCCCTACTGTGCTCTTCAGCACAGTACACAGATACTCTGACTAAGAATGATTTTCTTTCTTACAAGATCTTACATAGGCAACATTCAGTATAATCAAAATTTTTAATTCTAAAGAAATTTCAGTGTATATATAACCAGCACCAGCTACAGTTAAAATTCACTCATCTTTCAACCCTGTTGCCAGTCTTCAGCAATAGCTGTGACATGGGGACATTGTGTCTGATCAGGCACAAGTCCAGCCACCTTCCCACCAAGGCAGCAGCCAGCCATTCTACTGATGCTGCTGGAGAGGCCTCAGCTTCTGCTACTTATCATTCTTGTTTTGGGGTCAAGACATGACCATCCTCCACCTCTCACAACTAGGCACTTTTCAACTTCACTAGGGTCACCTACATTCAGGTGACTCATCTAGCCTGTTTCCTCTCCCACTCAAACAGATCATGGATGGGATTTCTACACTGGCATTTCTCTTCTGAAAACAGGACTGAGTGAATAGGTAAGGAACTATCTGAATGAGCAAGAGGAGGAAGCTGCTTTAGGGGCTGTGAGAAGCCCTAGCAGTAGCTGTCAGGAAGGCTCAGGCTCAGCATGGAATAAGCAGAGATGAAGGTTCAACCCAAAGGCAGCAGCTTCGCTCGGGGCGTGGCATGGCCCTGAATAGGCACTGGCAAGGCTTTGGCAGAAGGACAACTTGACTGCAGAGAGGAATGAGGAACATGAGCAGCCCTGAATTTAAACTCTGCAGGGCACTTTGGTACCAAGGCTAAACTCTGTTTCCCGCTTGTAACCTGGGGATAAGTGTTACTCATGTG
Source organism: Vidua chalybeata (assembly GCF_026979565.1). Classification (NCBI taxonomy): domain Eukaryota; kingdom Metazoa; phylum Chordata; class Aves; order Passeriformes; family Viduidae; genus Vidua; species Vidua chalybeata. The sequence continues at coordinate 31,186,702 of NC_071570.1, forward strand.
CTTTAGAGAGATGTCATGAGGATACATGAGTTCACACTTGAACTATGAAAGTGAGAAGTACTGTATAATTATACTAATATTAAAACCTGTAATTAAAGCGTGTCAGTTTATAGACACTAAACTAACATATTAATCTCCTCCTCCCCAGCCTCTGGCTTTTTAAACTTCTGCCATGACTAGTCTTTGAAATACACTGTACATCATGTACATACAGTTAAATACAATAAAGTCTTCATACCCAGTATACAGACACAGCCATATATACTTACTCATGCTCTTTTACTGTAATTACTAAATTGCAGTATCAGCAGTCAAAGCAGGAATATTGTGCACAACTGTTTGTGACTGAACACCTAATAGCAATTGAAAACAGGGTACCAGCCTTTTACATTTAGAGTCATAGCAGGTCTCACGTTTAATATAATCAACTCCCAAGTTCTAAGAAGCAGAAGCATTTAAAAAACAAATGCTTTATTCATTTACATTGCATTTAAAAGCAACTGCTTTCAAAATGAGCAACCATGTTTAAGAACTGAAGCTGTACATGAAGAACTTAACCTCACAAAATAGAAGCAAGTAGGGAGCAATGACTAAAAATAGACTAAGAAGTTCTTATATTGCCAGCTACTCAGGGGCAGACCAACAGGGAAATTTGGAAAAAACAAGGCAAATTGCTTCCCTGATCCTTATTTTTGAAGCATCACAAAAGTTGACTTCAAATAAATCCATGCCAAAATATTCACTTGTAGCCATCCACACTGATATTTTCTTGAACTTTCTAATAAAAATGTCATCAATTTAAGTTTACAAATGAACTGTAGATCCATTACATTTTATTAAATGTCATCCCATGGTAGCATTAAGGAGAAGATACGGAAAAATTATTACAAATACAAAACATGACAATGAGTATTATGTGAAGACAGAATTAAAGAAACCCATCTAGAAACCAATGCTGCTGTATGCTGATTCACAACAGAATAGTGATTGATTTTAAAAACACAGTATGTTTGAATTATTCTAAACAATAATTACGTAAAACCAAAGATCATTACAATAATGATTCAAAAATATTATTATGTCTTTGATTCCCCAAATGACTCCAAGTTTAGACATAAATCACATAACTTCAGGACTTTTGGGTGAAGTATTTAACATCTGTTCAGCAGCTCACAGCACCAAAGGAAAACAATAAATGCTATGAAGCTGTCAGTGATAACAACACAAAATGTGAAGACTATGCTAAGATGCTGAGGAAAGTTAATTAAATCCCAACAGGTTTTTTAACTTCAAAAAATTCTGCATTCCCTCTGTATATGCAGCCAAACATGCTGTATTATCTACTAACAAAACTAACCCCTCCTGCTAAAATCCACATCTCACAAAAATCCACATCATCATATAGCAGTATGTTTCAAAACTTATTTGTGCATGGCAGATAAAAGAACTTTATCAGTACAAATAAGCATACTTTATTTTAATTATTTACCTTCCATGTCTTTTAGCAAAATCTCACTATTTTTTATGTAACAAGTTTTATGTTTAGTGTATCTGAAAAAACCTTTCCTAAAAATATTAGTTTCATAAATTATTTTTCATGTTACTTTACAGCTACCAGTCTTTATTTTTACATTCTACTACTTATTTACATTTAGTTAGGTTTCTTGAATTTCGCTAGTTTTGGCTACTCTTACTTTTACTTCCTCCCCAGATCTGCCTCACCAAATAATTCTCATACTAAGCACTTCACTTTCACTCTTCTTGAAAGGAAATTCACCTGCCATTTCCTGCATTCTTCTTTTGCAATTAGACTCTCAATCAATTTTGCACTTCAGGCAGGGGCATGTGAAAGATTCCGTAACTTTAAAAATAATTTATTTTCTTTAACATTACACATTCTTTTTACTAGCACATCAGCAATACATTTTATTCAGTCCTACCCTACCACACAATTTTCTACTAAAACCTCCATCATTCCAGTTAAATACATTAAGTATATCTAAACACATATTAACCTGTTCCTCCAGACTGCCCCTTTGAACTTAATAGTTATAGGAACAATATTAGATATTCTGAAATTTTCTTTGAAAGCTTTTTTTTTTTTTGTAGATGTTTTCATCTTGAATGCCTCCTCCAGCACTGCTAATATACATTACAAATTAACATTTGCTGAGGATGTACCCACACTTGCCTGGACAAATGCAGAAAAAAGTAGAGAAACAACGTGCCTGTCCTTCTCAGAAGATGAATATACTTCAGCTGCTTCTTCCCAGATCCTCCCTCTTAAATTTGAGTTCACCTGTATGTGGGTCTGTGCTGGCAAGTGACTTTTACTGTGAGTTGGAGAATCAGAGAATGGCAGAAAGTCTAGAGAAATCCATATAGTTCCTCCAAGAGCAGAGATTGCAGCAGCAGCAGTAAACGCTCAGGAAAAGAAACAGTACAGCTTAAAAGGTAAAAATTAAGTTAGTTTGCCAGGCTGTCCTTATACCAAAACCAGCAGAGCCTTTTTCACTATGCACATAATAAAAACCCAATGTTAATGAGACTAATATAAAAACAGACCTCCCCTCTCTCCCTCCACCCATCCCACAGTTACTTTGCTATTTCTACTCAAATCCTCATGAACACAATAAATTTGCTGAAGTGAGAGTTTCATGCCTATGAAAAGGCAGATCTAAGATAACAAATCCAGCTGACAATCTGTTGTCATCCTGACTGCTCTCTTCTTAGACTACTTTCTCTCTTACAATGGTACAAAAATTAAAAGGGAGGAAAAAAGCTTCAGCTAAGCAAGACTGAAAACTAAATTCAGCTTCCTGTGAGAGCGTATCTAAATCAAAATCCAATGTGAAGCCAGCAGTTCTGCAGTACAAACACCAGGAAGGGTATCAATACATGCAGTTGTCTTCAGTATGGATTAGACACCACAAAACTCCAGTTTTGAGATCATCAGTAACATAAACAGCTGTAAGAGTGTCACATGAAAAAATCAGAGCACAGTATCTTCTCAGAAATAAGAGGTGTTTTTGTGCTCTAAAAATATGCAGAGCACTCTTGCAATGATCACCAAGTGAAAATGGCATGGCAAATACAGAAAAATATTCCCACTAAATCACTTGTCTCTGCTGAAGAAGTTAGCGACTAGCCAACACATTCTTGTGATTTTAACAGCATCCTCTTATTTCTTCCTGCAGTGAGGCTCAGTCATGAAGCAGGAAAGGATACTGCATCATTTGTGTCTACCAAGAAACTCAAAGGAATTGGTTATTATAAACCTGTGTTAAAGTAAGTCATTTCACTAATTCCCCCAGTAACCTCCTGAAAGGTGGTCAAAGACAGTTATTGAACACTGCATAACACAGAGTTTTGAGCAGGTGAAACATTATCCAATTAGCTTTTTCTTTAAAGGAGAACCCTGATGTTGTTTCATCTAATCACCTCTCTCATCAGCTAGCTCATAAGGAAGACAAGACAACTGTGGTCAAAGCTCTTCCAAGTCCCAGACCATTCAAACATACAAATAAATACTATTCAAGAGTTGACTTTTTTTACATATCATTGAAAATATATGAAAATTAGAACTAGTACAGTGACCACAGAGGAGAAACAAAAAAAAAAAAACAAAAAAAAAAAAAACAAAAAAAAAAAAAAAAAAAAAAAAAAAAAAAAAAAAAAAAAAAAAAAAAAAAACAAAACCAAAAGAATGGAAGTCTTATACAGAATAATACTGAAATTAAACTACCTCTAGGCAACACTAGAATTTCCCCATTCAACTCCAGATTCATAATTTCTCTTAATCAAAGCTGTTTCAGGTGTTTCTGTGCCAGGTCTCCTCTACTTTCAATAAACAAGTTTTTCCAAGTTTTTCTTCTCACTTATCTTTGCCTTGAAGTTGAATTTATTATAACTTCTCTTCAAACACCAGTTCAGTGAGGTCAGACTGTTCAAAGCAAGACAGATATACAAGGCAGTTTTGTGCTACGAACTCAACATCTGCAGCACAGGAGATATTATAGAGTAAATGGTGATCTTATATTCATCACCCTATGATATTAGAATCAGAAACATTTTATTTGGTTATTTTTCATAGAGTTTTTTTGTTAACTGTGTTATTTTTAATCTAAGGAATTTGATTAAAGATCAAAAGAACAGAATTACAGTATGAATCCCAGAAGAACACTTCTCTACAGAAGAACTCACATTTTCCTTACAAGAACTATGTAATTTTTTAGTATTGTGAACACAAAAAAAAAAAAAATTCAGACCATAGTTTTATGTGAGTCTGAGAGGAAAAGCAGGAAACTGTATAAAGTCTTTTATAACCCTGTCTCTTTTGGTAATAGTAGTTCATTTTCTTATGCTTCCTGGATTTTCTATTTTGGCTTTTGGCATTTTTGTAGAAAATTGTCAATAAAGACATGCTGCAATCTCACTTGCTAGGAAGACAGCAACATCTGGAAGAAACATTACAGTTTTTTGGATTATTTTAAACTAACCTACTCAAATTCTATGTGAAATGTCATAACTGATCATCAACTTAGAATAGGAAATAAACTTTTTGCTATTTTCAGTGATACAAATCTCAAATTTTCCAAAACTACTTATTATAATAATGAGCAATACTGTCAGAGCAAATTTCTGACAGTAAATAGGTGACAAATACTAACATGCCTATGATTAGTCTAATTTACAGACTTCACATTTATCAAGTCTGTAACAGCTTGTCATTTCTCTTACATCAGCCATAGTATACAGATATTTGTAACACCTGTCCTTTGTGTCCCACGTCTGCCTTCCCCTTTTCTAATCACCCTTGACTGAATCTTCTGTACCCCTCTCTTACCCTAATTCTTCCTTACCCATTAGCTCACTAATGTTCAGGTTGTTAACATCTCTCATATGATACATACTTTCAGCTCATAACATCTGAGCATGTTCCTCTGCTGCTTAATGTCCTGCCTCTCCTTTAGTTTCACTTCCTTTCCACTGTCACGATTACATTCAACAACTACAGCAACTGCCTTGCCTCTGACCACATCCCCATAGCCCCCAGTGCCAAAAAAGACCACTGCTCCTGAAATTCACTTTCTTGCAGTATCACGTGTCTGGGCCTGTTAGGGTCACAGAAGCAAAAGGAAAACATTTAAGCTGCAGATTAATTGTGTTATTAAAAAGAATGTTTTTTTTTCTGCCTACACTGTAACTAACATACCCATGGTTTTCTTTATCTTAATATTAAGCATCTTGGTTCTGTTTGTATTGCAAGTTCTTTCAGTAATGGTCATACCTCAAATATTTAACACAAGACCTGGTCCTATCAATGAAAAAAAAAATAGAGAGAAACAAGAAGATATTTTTAGGTATTAGGTAACTTATTCTTCCCCCCTAAGTTGCCCTTATACTTACAGCTCTGGCCACCTGAGAGGACGTTTCTATCAGGTGACCTTACAGGAACACAGGACTCTAATAAACTAGCTGGGTCACCTCAAACCCACAGCTACCCACTCTCAGTTCAGCAGGGCCCACAAGAAAGCCGTGTCAGAAGCCTCAAGTCAAACTCAGCATCCTTTAACACACACAAGCTGCTCACAGCAAAAAAACAGCCATTAAAATCATGTGCAGCAGAGAGAGCAGGAAAGATCAAGACCTTGGCTATGCTGTAACTGCTGCAGCACCAACAGGAAAAAAGCATTGAAATACAGTTTTTATATTTCTTCTGACATCATAAATAAACCAAATCCCAAAACTTAATAGAACTGTATTTAATGAATGACATAACAGTAACATCTACTTGCCTTTATACTTTGTTGTTAAAACATGATTCCAAAATCAAAGTGTCAGAAAACTAGTACAAAGAACAAAATAACCAGACACCATTGCTAAGTTGATAAAAGAGTTCCTTTAAGCAATATGGCTATACAAAGAACACCACTACTCAGTTTTAACTAGTTGGAAAACATAAGCATGAAGCAGAGCAGATCACTTAACTGAACACTGAAAACATCAAGCTCATTGCTTATGAGTTCTTTTCTCTTTTCCAAAGAGTATCATTTTCTAAATATCTTAAAATGAAGGTTCAATAGAAGAATCCTTGCAAATACCATTGAAACACAGAATAATTCAGCATGGAAGACAGCTAGGCATATCACACTCCTGCATGTACAAAAAAAGCTCAAAACCTATGAGGAAATGAAGCAAAAGGAAGGACGAGTACCAAACTCACCATGGACTTGATTGATTTCTGAATTCTGAGAAAGAATTTCATCTGCTAATTTTTGAGCAGTTGGCAAAACTTCTGTGTGGTGTACTGTGATCAAATACTGCACAAATTTTTGTAGTTGGTCTCTGTTCATTTGAAAGAGTGTCTCTGAAATGGGAAGATGCAGTTTGACCTGATCTGGCTTGCGGATCCGGTATAAAGAGAGTGCCACAACGTGGGCACAGTAAAATATGTCCTTGTTTCCACAGCTACAGGTCACTGAGGTAATCTTGCAACGATCAAAGCTGATAGCTACATTGCAAACAGTTTCTGGCTCCGATTGCATTGCAGGCTCTGTTACTGTGCCACTCAAGTGGAAACCTGTGTGGGGAAAAAAGAGAACTTAATGATACATGTAAAATATTACATCTCATTATCAAGGAACTTTTGTTAATGAAAAATGATACATCTTAAAGAATTTGCTTTAATTACAAATATAATTACTACTTTTTTCCATACATACCTCTTTCATCTCCAATAAAATCAAAAGGGGAGTAAGAAGTTAGTTTACAAGCCCTCTGCCATTCTATCACAACATTCACAGAAGTTTGACAGCAAGAGAACTATTTGTTTGGTAATGACAACTGCAGAAGCAGACCAACATCCCATCAAGACCAACACGAAACTACTCAGTAAATTGACAGCAATTTTCCAACCCCCCCCCAACCAGGGAGCCTGCAGCACCTACTAGCATATTTATGCATTGTCCCAGTAAGTGAAAAGAAGTAGTGCACTCTAGTGGCATGAACTTGGGTTCTAGTCCCAGCTGACTCACTGACAACTCACATATACTCTTTGCTTTCACCTTTCCCACCACTGAGCTCATGCTAAAGCTCACCATCACCCAAGTGATGCAGCAGAATGGCTATGTTTGTGCAGCATTTTGGACATGGAAACTGCTGCAGTTACCAACACACAGCATGTCAGACTTGTAACACTGATTGAGACACCATATGCACTGTTCCAGATGTTTATGCAGTTTGCATTATAGTCCTATTTTTCCATCAGTATAATAAGCTGATAAGCTGTGCTTTCGTAAGAACAAGGCAAAAGAGCTAGGTTTGTGTGTACTTTAAGGAGACATGGTATATCCTAAGCAAGATGCTTCCCACAGCAAATGTATTACTGCAGTACAAGATCTCAGATGCTGATGATTCAACCTAAACCCACCTGTCTGTCCAACATGAAGGCCCAGGTTTGGCTCTCAATGCTTTATCACTGAATAGCAGAATACAGGGGTTTCGTTTTGATTTTACATAAGCATGATATTGATTTCAGCTCAAGCATTAAATCAGAGACACAGACACAGGGCAATGAAACTGAATTTCATATGCCGTACCAGCACTAGATTTGGAAAGTACATCTACAACGTGAGATAGATACAAGTAAGGTGTTATATAACAAATATTTACAAACGAAACAATATGAACCCACTGTCCCCCAATGTCAAAAACTGATCTCATATTCTTGAAATACCAAAGAAGTGTACTGCAGGAAGCCTTATCACATGAAGATTAGACATGGGGGGAGAGGAGGAAGCAATACATACATAGCTCTAATCTAAAATGCTGTATCCCAAATAAATTTTAAAATGCTCTTCATCTTACAGGAAACAAAAAGGAAAATCCATTATTTTTTCCATTTGTTTACACTGTATGTTTCAGAGCAGGTTATGCAGTCAGCATCACTGCAGTTCTCTCATACTCTACCCTGAAAAGCGGATTGACTTTGACTATTTGAGAAAGTCATATGCATATTTGACTAATATTGACTTTGCAATGGGATGTTTCCCAGGTAGTTAGGAGTCAAGGCTGAAGAGGCATTCAGTGTGAAGTGCACAGAGAAGAAAGCCAGTGTATGAACAAGACCAGGATCAAGCAGTATTCTTGCTCTCACTCATCCCTTATTGAGAGAAAAGGAGTGGAAGTGCCCCTCACATCATGAGCTCCTACTCCTTCCTACTCTTTGTAAATACCTGGACTCCTATTAATTACAGTAGAAAAATGCCCAGTGAAAGCTTTTCTGTTGAACTGATGCAAAGTAATAATAAAACAGACCAACCAGCTATTCTAACAATATTACCACTTTTAATTCATAGGTATATTTAAGCATTCAAAAAAGTTAAAACCCTCCTGGAAACATGAAGGTCTCCAGAAATACTCAGAGTTAAGAGCAGGCTTGCCCTTAAATCCCTGCACTGCTTAGATAGAAACACAGGTCATGGCTCCCTCTCCACTGAGGGAGAGGGAGAATTCTTTATTAAGAATTCATGTTACAAGCACCAAAATTTAGAAACATTTAGAAACACAGATACTGGTCTAAAAAATGACAGCACTAATACAGTCGCCTTACTTAACCTACCCTTCTTAAATTACTGGGAGTTGAAACAAAAACACGGGCTTCTCCTGCAGGCTAAAGACATAGAAGCTCTGTATTAACTATCACACCAGGATATGCATCCTAATTATGAAACACTGTTTTGCTCCTCTTTATCTGTTTGCATTTTTAAAGAAAGAAATTGTTGTTAGTAAATATGACCTTTTAAAAAGTTTAACCGTATCAGAAAAAAACAATTCAGGAAATTTCACTTCAGAAGAACTGGTAAGGCTGCTGTAATTTAACCCACCAGAAATCAAATGACACCTTCATTACTGACCCTCAATACTGCAGAGTACTGAACACATAGCTTTAATTTTTATTTAAGCAAACCATCTAATATGCTCCTACTACAATATGGAAGGTTGGAACAGGCAAAAAGTTGATGCACTGTGCTTTGCTAGAAAGTGTTCATCAGCAGTAACTTACAGCCTGTCAAGAAGCAAGACGCTACGTGCTCCTGGAAAAAGACAGAAGGAATTAGCTATGGGGGACTTGAAGAAAATGACATTTCATTAACAGGTCCAAAGGAGCAGAAAAGGTCTCTTCAGCTAAAACCTCCAAGACCTCACCCTAAACAAGTACCTCCCTTCAAGGGGAAAATTTCTTTTACCCAAAGTTACAGAACCTTTGCTAGAAATATTTATCCATTCCAAACAATTCCAAGAACAATGATATTTCACTTTTAGTTAGAGAGCTCATTCATTATTAGCTAAAGACAACAAAAGCATTGCAGAAAAGTGTGTTCACTACAGGAACTATTTATAGAACAGGCATGTTTCATCTTTTCCTTTAGTGGTGGCAGTTTGAAATGTTTTACTGTTCGCAAACCAGCTTGTCATCAGTAACACAAGCTCAGTTAACATGTCCAATGCACAGAGGCATTCTGCAAAAATGTGTTTAGAAAAGCAACTGAAGCATTAAGATAATGTATAAACTAAAGCTCTTTTACAAAACAACATTGCTTCTGTTGGACACTCACTTTAAAAACACCTCATTGTTATTTAATAGCCATTAAAATAGTGTTCTCAGCTGTCACACTTTTGGAAGGGAACTGTGCCAAAGTGCCATCAAGAAGAAAGCATTTAAAAGTCTGATTTTTACAAAGCAACTTTTGCCAAAATCTGCTAGACAGCATTCCATTCACTAAAAATATTCTGGGACTTTAAAGCCACCTGATAACTGGAAATTCACACTATTACAATGTAGTACTTGCCAGCACAAGGATATATGCCTGTCGTAACAAAAACACCCACCACTTTAGAGTAAAACAAAAGCAAGTTCAAACTATAAATCACTAAGGAGTAGAAAAAAACAGTGGCATGTGGAGAAGCAGCAGCAAGTAGGTTTTAGTTACTCAAGCCAGAAGCAAAGTTTGAAATAGTGAGTTTCACTACCTAACAGGATAAGTAGCAAAGGTACTGCATCAAATAAGCATCATTAATGACATCTAATAAGCTTAATATATCTCTAATGTCAGTGTTAAAAAGCATCCTCCTTAATCGGTCCAAGTCCAAAGAGGCATTTTGAAAACATACAGACCAAAATGAATAAAAACTATCAGAAGTAGCCATGTAAAATGCTGGGGGTGGTGTGGTCTATGTCTCTGTACATGTTCAGTTCAGTAACTCCAGTGGCTTAAAAAAAAAACAACACAACAAAAAACATTTAAAAAAAAAATAAGTTTATACTTGCAATTGAGGGATTTGATTGAAACACACCCATGGATCACCACTGGGTATTGTTTAACAGAAAATATAAAAATATCAGAACTAGATTACAGTAAAACCCCAAAGTTTAGAAATGGTGCTCTTGAGTAGCTTTCCGTCATGTGCCTTTTGAGAACATTGTCCATGCCTCATCCACTGTGTACACATTCTCCTAAAATCAGGAAGTATTCTACCAGCTTTATTTGGAAATAAATGTTCTCCTTAACATTGATCCACCGACTCCTTTCCCAAGTATATATACTGCCTACTGGTCAGGATCACACAAGAGCTGTTCTCCTTTCACAGAAGAGGCCAGGAGATTAACTTACATACTGGAAAAAGAAAAAAACAACCAAATCAAACAAACAAACCAACCAAAAACAAACAAAAAAAAAAAACCAAAAAAACCAAAAACAAACAAAAAAAACTAAACAAAAAACCACACACACACACAAAAACAAACAAACAAACAAAAAAAAAACAACCAAAAAAACCACCAAAAACAGAAGAGCTTGTTCTGGGAGCTGGGTAATTCAGAGTGCAAGACCTATGCAGGCACCTCCCCCACATATAATTTTACACTGGTTATCAGAATTGTCTTTAACAATCTTTAAAATAATTTGTAGCTCACATTTATTCAGAGCAGCTACCAGCTCACATTTATTCAGACTGCTATATTACTTGGCAAACACAGAATCACTGTGTAAAGTGTAAACTCCTCTGTTTCATCTTGCCTACCTAACAACAGACAGAAATACTTCTGTAAAGTAGTTCCCAACCATGCCCATTAGTTATTTTTTCATACTTACATCAGTGGTTACATTTTTTCCCCAAGACAAGCAAAAATCTAAACCATATTTAGTTCATTCAAATTTTGTCTTTTTATTAGTGGTTTTCCTTTGTGATGGTAAAGTAGCATCCTACATTCAATTCTGTCTGAACATTGGAACACTCTAAGAACAGATCAACAATGCACTTTGAAATTATTATGAAGTCAAAACTTTGCATACCATCTTAGCCTGAAGCTAATTTTAACAACGTTTTCATAGAACAGAGAAAACATTGATTTTAAATGAAAAATATTCACCCATCATATCTTAAACATGTCAATACAAAATTATTAAGGAGTTGGAAAATAAATTAAGAGCAATACATAAGATGTTTACTGTTTCTGATCAATGCATAGGGTATGGATAAACTTGTATTTTGACATCACTGTCACCTACAATTAAAAAATTAGCGTTACCTCTGCACCCAAACACTAACAGAGGATCTGTCTCAACTAACTACCTGGATTCCTCCCTCTCATAAAGATAATAATTAGGATTTGGTATTTCAGTACTTTTGCAAGCAAGACAGTGGGAATAGCATTAAGTCCACAGACATGACACTGAGAACTTGAAGGTTCACTAGCACTGGCACACTTCCAAGAACACACACACTGCAACAGAGGCAGCTGCAGTAGCTTGAACAACAAGATTTATTTGTCCCAACACTGAGTTCAACAGTTGTATTTAAAAACATCAATCTTCCAGGTCTTCCAGCCCAAACCTCCAAGTATGACAACTGGTCAACTAATTATGTCTGTTAGACAAAGGTCTCCACTAACCTCCAAGCCAAGTTTGATCATATCTCTGCTGCTCAAAAGCAGACACATATCACTGCAGCCCAAGCAGGAGTCATGGATGATGTGGATAAATCCATCCAGATTACTCTTCCTTAAAAAGAAGGAAAGGCTGTGCAAACAGCAAGAAACACAGGAAAATGCCTTCCATTGCCCAATAGCTATATCATACCTGGATTGGTTTAAGACAGATGCAGACTGCACCAGCTCACGCTGTCTGGAACAAAACATGCACCAAACAAACATGGCCTGAAGGGCACCTCAAGGTCTCACTGCTATCCCTGTGGTTAAACAACTTGCAACCCACTCCACAGGAACACCATTCAAACCACAGAATGACATTCTGATCAGCACTGCTCAGAGCCTCATATCACATCTCTGCAAAACCTGAAAGTTGTTTGCACTTCAACTCATTTTATACAGATACAGTCAAGTCCATTTTAGGTGTTTGTAGCATGAGGCTTTGTAGACAAAGGGAAAGCAGCAAAATAAGAAAGAGATATATTAAGAATGGTGATTTCCAGACAGCAGTAACAGAGCTTTTTTTTAACACAGTGGTGCTCAAACTGTGATCTAGGATATTGTGGCAAATGACGCTTATGGCTCACAAAGCAGAAGCAGAGATGAAGAAGACAAGTCTCTTCTGTTGAAGGCTAAACACGGTGCCAAGAATCACTAAAACTGTCAATGTTGATAGTCTTGTGAAGTCACAAGGCTAGCAATCCATGGCTGCAGGTCACCCTCTCTCAGATAAACAAATCAAGCCTTGGTTTGTTGTTTGTTTTTTGTTTTGGTTTTGTTTTCCAGTTTTGCCATGTTGTTTTGTTTTCAAAGGCCATCAGTTTGAAACAAATTATGCTCCTCTACACTACAAGTTTAACAGCTCCCCTCTCAGTACCACATATCCTGAGAGCACCAGCAATCAAAACAAAAAAAACTCAGTGTGAGCCTGGAAACCCCAAATCTGAGGATAGCTAAGTACAGTTTACTCTGAGAAACCAGCAGATAGGAGATTTACTTACACATATGACATTTTTTCAAATCATGCAACAGAGATCATGCAACAGAAATTTACAAAAACAAGAAGGTGAAGAAATTATTCTTTGTAGAATTGGGCAAATCAACATTTTGTAATTTAGAATGCATGGAATATTGTAATCCTCAAACATTTGAGGAAGACTTAATAGCCTAACTGAGGTGAGAGGGACTGCCTGGATGTCATACAGCAGCTTGCTAAAGCAAAACAGGAATCAGAGTCATCAAAACTACTCTGATGCTGAATAAAAACTGGAAATAAATTTAAAATTAAAGCAAGAGTAACAAAAGGGTAATTAGCACTAAAGAAAGTTGCAAGAAGTGTGAGCTTTTAACATGCCATGATGCCCAGAACACCTCCCTAATGTACACTTACATGTTTAGAGGTAGATTTTAATAGAATATAAATGTACGTCAGCATCACAATTAAGTTGACATTTATCCATAACGAAGACTAGAAACAAGAAGTTAGGAGAGACTACTAATCTACATTTGAACTTTGATAAACAAACCTTCACTCTGCTGGCAAATTTCACAGGCCCGTATTTATTGCAAAGGGAAATGCTTGAGACAGGAGAATGCATCAACAGTCTAAAGGGAGCTGCACTGTAGCAGTCAGAGGCCCTGCAAGGCCTCCATGGCGGTCACTAGCCTAAGATAAGAAGTGCAGAGTCATGATGAGTGGAACAGAGCTGCCCCTCTTCCATCATCAGACCCTTGTTATCTCTCTGTAAGGGCTATGGGTCGTATTCTCCCCAACCCCAGCCATTGGACAATTTCCAATCCCCCAGTAGCCTACTTAAACCCTCACCTCTGCCCAGTTCAGTGGAAGAGCTGTCACTGGAACCCTTTGCAGAAGCTGCCAATAAAGACATCTCCACAGAATTCCACACAGCCTTCACCTCTCTCCATCCCTGTGTCTGCCGAGGCACTTTGTGAGCACTGAGCTGAAATCACTGAGAGCTGAAATCACTCCACAAGTGCTCGCTAAAGTTGCCTGTGGCTCAGAGATAGCTGGAGGGCCCAGACAGGCTGTGCCTACGCCTACAGCGGCTGCTGGCCAGGAGGGCCTGACAGACCCCTGGGACTCCAGGCCACCATACTGCACCATGAGAATACCCTGAGTGCGCCTAAGAACAAAGACTGATTACAACCAGTCTTCACAGGATCACTGCACAAGTACTTGTTATTAGCTTTCAAGGAGGAATTCACTCCTGCTCTGATGGGGAGAAGCTGACATCTTTCCTGCAACCACCAGGCAACAGAGATTCTTCCCATAGCCCAAGGTATTCATCTCCCAAGGTGATACCATTTCAGCTTTTATTACAACTTTGGATTTTAATCACATTTGCAGAGAGAAACTTATTACTTGCCAGAGCACAAGTAAAATATCACATATGAGAATGCAAATGACTAAGAGCAACAAAATTGAGCAGACCAAACCTCCTATTTAAACATCCTTAAAGCCATACAAGAAATAGACTGCTCCTGCATTCAAAAAGGTAAATATCCGGAGACTATCAGTTATTTTGAACAACTCAGAAGATCTCTTACCTGTCAAATATATAGAATGTGACTGTTTTTTAAAGTTTCTATATACTGCTTTACTGCTAACAGCAGAAGTTGTTGGTATTGTATGTCAACAGTTAAGGTTTATCTTCAACTATGAATCGCCTGTCTCCACCAAAAGAAAACAACAGAAATTAAATTACCTGAGACTGAAGAAAACCTTCAGCAAGACCTTCTCATTTAAAAGGGGGAGAAAGAGGACAAACCCAGTATGAGAACTTTTTCTTTTTTTTTTTTAAATTCCTGTCTGCCAGTTCAACCACATTCTTTACTGCTGCTACCACATGTTCTTTGCTTATGTTACACAGGCTATATCAGTTTCACTTTATTGTCCAAAGTTAGGGTTCATCCTAATTAGTAAAGCATTAGCAGTAGCTGTCCACATGGTTTTCAAGGACAAACTGAATTTGACTTACACAGGCCACAGAACAGCACAAACTTCAATAGAAGATGTGGGAAAGAAAGATGGAAAAACTGAAAATTACAACCTGTCTGACTCATTGCTTTATCATCAGGAAAAACTGCTTTTTTTCTTACCTGCTTGGTAATGACTTAATCAAATTTGTATTTGTTAACTGGAAATAGATAAAATCCTAAAAAGGAAGATGACAGCAATCACTGATATAAACTTCAAAATAAATTTTTGAAATATTAGAAAATTACTCCTTCCTGAAAAGAGTGTGTCTGGATTTCCACAGCCATACTTATAGTTTGAAATACCCAGCTCCAGCCAGGATGTCTGAAACACAGGCATCCTGCAGTAAAAGGTACTTAGGTCGTTTCAACAACAGAAAACATTTAACTGATTGAGTAATTTAAGACTGCACTCAAACAGTTCAAATCTAGGCTATGAAAAAGCACAAGCCAATGTAATTTTGACCTTCCATCAGGAAATGTTATACTTTGCCTAAAAGAGGAAATTACCACTCCCATTTCCATTACTAACTGTGGAATAAATAGTTTTCTTTTGTTTAAAAAGGGAGGGGAAATAAAAAACTCAATGGTGCACTTGTGCAAAATGAAAAATGGTACTAAAAGTCACAGAATGTAAGGGAAACCCTTTCTTTATGGCCACGATTCTATTTTTGCAATTGTATACTAAATATTCACAATGACAAACATTCACAATATTTTATTGTTTTAGTTTTTTTAATAAATGCTTATGATCACTGCAGGTGTCAGGTTGTTCACTGAACTGTTATTTTATTAATAATCAAAGCAGAGGAGAAAACAGAAAAATAGGCTTTTAAGTGTGAAAACAATAGTCACTAAGTAGGACTTACAGAAGGGCTCAGTTAATTTTGGACTATATATTTTACAAGAGAAACATTTTCAGCAATTTTCTCTAGTCACCAGAACATTACAAAGGATTCCAGCAAAAATAATGAAGTATAACAGAGTACTTCCTGAAAAAGCAAAAGAGAAAAAGCCATGAAAACAATAGTGTTGAAAGAATTCCAGAACTGAAGTAGAAAAATCCACCAATATCACAAGTGAGCACCCTTCCATGGCTGAAGTCAACACTGCTGGGAGCATTTTTTTTTTAGCTCTTGAGGGCCAACTGCAGTAGGGTCACAAATGAGGACTGGAATCCCAAAAATACTACTGTGATAACAATAAAAGTGTTTTAAGGAAAAGGTCAGAAAACATCACTTGTATTACAAACCAGAACATCCTTGATAACATTGGCACACAGCCACACAAGCCAACATCCTGTATGAAATCAGGTTCTTGTGGTTCACACTTTTTCCATACTGTTGCTAAGTTAGATCCTAATCCATTTCCCTCCATTGAATCCATTTCAATTATTATTCAATAAAATCAAATCAATATACAGTAGCTACAGCAAGTGCACCCCATGGCCAAAGCTGACTGGCAATGGAATACTTGCCATAGCAGTATTCCTCCATACTGACATGCACTACCTTTCTCCAGACATCAGACGAAGAATGACTAGGTTTCATGTAAGAAAAACGGATTTCCAAAGGCATCAACAATTTTGAGTGTAAGTTGCTCACATCTGTTCATATTTATAAAGTGGAAATGTGTGCTAGCTCAAAGGGGGGAAAAAAAGTATGTTCCCAGGCCAGAAGTCCTTAGCATTTCTGATTTCTGGAAGCTGTGTGCACAGTAAGGACTCGGAACAAGTAAGGGTAGGTGTGTACAGGTGGGAAAACCCTAGATGAATTCTAAGCGAACATGAGCATATTCGTAGCAGATGGCTGCTCCTCAAACAATACAAGTAAGACTAGTATGCAATTTTCTTTAAGACAAAATTGAGAAACCTACCCCATCCCCTGAAGCCACACACTACTTCTCCTTGAATTAGCAAGGCATACCCTTCTTTTCAAAAGCCAAGAAGTTTTTCAGTAATATTTAACTCTAACGTGCGGCCCTCAGAAGTTTAAAAAGTTGCACTTATTCTGACTGTTAATCAAAGGTTCAAGATAGTACATCAGCACGTAACATGCATGTTATTCAAGCCTCCAATAACATGCACAGGGTTAAAAAATAAAGACTTTTTTTCCTAATTCATGCCCCACAGTCACGAAACCATGAAACTTTATAGACACCAACTACGTGATAGTGAAAAGTTTGGAAAAGGGGGATGAAGAATAAAAACCAGAACTGAACAAGAAAGCAAAGCTTCCAGAATAAAATAAAGAAAGCAATCTAAGAAAGAATAAACTTATACAGCAAAATACAATTTAATTTGTCATTTATTAAGCAAGTTACTGGAATTCTTTACATTGTATTTCAGCCTAAAGACCAGGTTTTAATAATACATAAACTATCAGATTGACAAAAAAACCAAAAAAGCATGTCTGGTAACATATAAAATTTCTAAGTTTCACTGACAAGCCAAAGAACACTATCTTTGAACTATCTTTCAACAGAGAAAAATGAAAAAATTATACCACCTCTACAACTTATTTCACTTTTATAGTGCAAGTCAGAGACTTATAAAAATAAACTGACAGAAAGGATGGCAAGTGTCTCTACCAGTAAGCCAAGTAACAAGCTGCTTTCAGAAGACTTCTACAGTTTCTTGGTGTTAATTTTTTCCTGGGCCTCAGCTTCTGATAACCTATCTAGACTACAAGTATTTGCATTTGTGATAAGCTAGTAGGTGGTGTACTTGTGGAGGTGTGGTTAATGCCTCATTTTGTTAGCTTTGGTTGCCTACTAAAGTAGTGAAGAGCTGGACTTGCTGACAAACATGATACCCAAACCACAAGACTAAGAACACTGCTGAATAATTTGGTGACTCTAATGTTGTGTGTTGATTTTACTTATTGCACACCAGACAGTGCTGTTTTACATGCAAGTCTCATGCCTACAGGGCCACCTTTTGCAATAATGAAGGGCTCTCTGTCTGTGCTCTTAACTTTTACTATAACCTACCTAAATATAATTGGGAGGGGGAAAAAGGGAAGACCACTCGAAGTTCTTGAAGAAAATCATGTCTATTTGGACTGGGAAACAGATCCAAGTAACAACAGAGACTGTCAGAAAAGCTGAACAGAAATTGGGCCTCTATCAGTTGTTGATATTATTACTAAATTAAAATTGCTTTCTAGCTTAGACTAAAGTAAGACTAAATTCAGGGAGGTATTGGATTATTACACAAAACCCCTGTCACCTAAGGTTGTATTGTCAGAGTTCATTTAAATAGCAAGACACTGACAAGATCACTTATGAATTAGTTTTCAGTGTTGCTCAATATACTTGGATTGAGAGACTTACTACTATTTGAAGTAGATCTGTATCACAATAAGAGACAAAAACAAAGTAGTTAAATTCAGCATCTGGTGTCTCTTAGTGACAAAGAACCATTACCTGAAAATTTGGTTTAAGACTATCAGTATCCCAGTCTTAGCAAAATAAACTCAAATACATCAAAATTCAGGCCCCTTACATAAAAGCAGATAGATTTATTTTCTTCATACCTGAATTTGTTCAAAAGAAATTTGAAGTATCTAGAAAGAATGCTCTCATCTTGTCCCCTGCAACAACATCCCCATCCCTTTCTGCAAATGTCCCCGGCTTTCTCTGTCAGAGGAATTTAAAGGAAGGCAACTGGGTACTGTGTCAAATTGTCCAGATTTTAAAATTACAATGTTGCCCAAAACAAGTCCATCCATATCCTCTTCAGACAAATGGGAAAGATAAAAACTGTTTAACTAGCACTATGCTTCCAGAAAGTCAGTTATGATTTAGGTTATTTCATTTGTTGAGAAATGGTTAAAATAAATCATTCACTATACCATGACAGACTATGTAGCAGGGATTACTGTTTCCTACATCTTGCTTTTCCTGTTTACTTAGTCAAACTGGAGGCTTCCCCCTCTGATAAAGGGTGAGACTAGTATCAGGAGCTACAAGCATTATCAGCAACTTCCTTAGAAATCTGTCTTTTCTCTCTGTCATCTGAATCTCTGGATGAGAATGTGCCATATGCCCTATACGGTATCTCCTCCCTCTTTAAATTCTCCAAGCAAGTCTTAAAAGCTAAATTTAAGATTCACAGACCTAGCTAGGTCCTAACAAGCAATGTGGATATTTTGAGGTTAAATGGTGTCAGTTTCCTACCAAAATATTTAAACATTAGACTGACTGTTTTTAAAATACTTTGAGAACATGTAACAAAGTCAGCAATGGATCTGGAATACCCAGCTTGTTGGCTTCTGCTTACTCAGCAAGAAAATCCTGTTTCTCAGAAAGAAAACTCCTAGTTCTCACTTCTCACAAGACAAAGCCCACGAGCTGTGCAAGTGCTAGCAGAATCTTTCAATCTATGACCAACATTAATAAGATCAAAAGGCATTCTCATATGCTCTGAAAGAGGGATGAATTCAGTTCTCCTGTATGTGTTTGCTTGGTTTTAGCTGATCTGCTGATTGCACACATAGAAAGAAGGAGAAGACAAGAAGACATCTACCATCCCTGATGAGGCACCTAAATCAATCACCATCTCATCCCTGCAATAGGTACTTCACATGCCCACTTGTCCCTCTGCCACAACAATTCCTCAAACTGCATACAAACCACTGAGCATCTGTGCTGGTTTTGGCACAGCCAAATTTCCCAGGAGAACTGGGCTAGCATGGGCTATTATTTTGGATTTGCACTGGAAACAGTGTCGATAATACTTGGATGTTTTAGCTGCTGCTGAACAGTGATCACACAGGGAGGGTCAAGGCCTTTTCTCTGCTCCTCACCCCACCCCACCAGCGAGGAAGCTGAGTCACAAGGAGCTGTGAAAGGACACAGCCAGGACAGCTGCCACCCACTGAGTATAGGGATATCCCATCCCATATGACATGATGCTCAGCATATAAAGAGATGGGAAGAAGGAAGGAGGAGCCATTTGGAGTGATGGTGTTTGTCTGCCCAAGTTACAGTTATATGCAATTTAGTCCTGCTTTCCTGGTGATAGCTGAACATGTGCCTGCCTATGGGAAGGGGTGAATGAATTCCTTCTTTTGCTTTGCCTGTGTGTTTGGCTTTTGCTTTACCTAAACTGTCTGTGCCTTAATTCACAAGTTTTCTCACTTCCATTCTCCTGATTCTCTCCCTTGTCCACAGGGAGCAATTGAGCTGGTAGCTGTGGCTGTGTGGGACTTAGTTGCCAGCTAAGCCTAAACCATGACAGCATCCCTCTTTGAACTTACCCCCAAGAGCTCAGAAATGTTGCTCCATTAAAAGCATATCCCAGCACATCCTGCTGGTTAGGGCTGCTGGAACACTCTACCCCTCCCCAGTCCCCTCTGGTCTCTCATGCACTATCAAGCTGAAATTAGCTATTCATTACATGTGAAGGAGTCTCACATAGAGCAGCACCCTGCTGCTAAAGACTGCTATTTTACATGGCAATTTTGCACTATAGCATCTGCTACCTTACTAATAAGTATATTTAATGCCACTGCATAATGTGCAGAATTAGATGCTGTTCACTGCCTGTTTGTTCAGATATTATATGCTCATAAGTAGCACTACTCCATTTGAAAAACACTATTTTTTATTAGGTTTTCTCCCTGGCGTTCCTTATAACAGAGCCCCAAACAAGAAGCTCATGCACTACTCTAGACCAAAAACCCCCATGACTTGGGTTGAGACAAGCTTCTGCATGCACTACTAATATAATTTAGTTTGTTTCCTGGGTCTCACTCCAGACTATAGTTTACATTGTTCCAATATGAAGGGAACTGGAAAGGGAATCATATCTTGACAACTGGTCAGATACATACTCCACACTACTCCTGTGTGGTATGTATCTGTGGTATGTGGTATGTACTCATACTACGCTACTGGGAATATGAATACTCAAGAGCAGTGGCCTTTGCAACAGATTTCGTTATTTCTACTGAAAGACACTCAAAGAAGTAACATTAAGTTCCATCACATGCAGTTACTAATAATTTTGTTCGCAGAGCAAACTACCTCAGAGGAAAAAAAAAAATCAAAGTTTGAAACTAGAGGGTTTAGGAGTCATGTTGGTGTAGGACCAACATGTCAGGTGTTTCATGTCCCACAGGAAAAACCTCAGTATGCTCATCTTAAGCATCATCAATCCTCCCCTACACCTAATTCAGGGAAAAGTGATTATGAACATGGCTATTCAAGGCGGCAGAATGACTGTCCATCTAATATAGAAGGCAGTAGCACTAACATCTATGATTGCCAGATCAGATTTCAACTTGAATTACATACCTCCAAAGCAATCAAAGTATAGGAAATTAATCGACTCTGCATAACTGAAGTGATGCCCTCTGGGAAATATTACTTTAAAGCTGATTTTGAGGAAGCAATAACCTGGTCTCTGTTGGAAGACAAACATAAATTCAAAGCAAAGGAGATTCCATTATTCTGAGCTAAAGCAAGCTCAAGTAGGCATTTAGAGTTATGCAGGTAGACATTCACTCCAGAATTTGTCTTCAGACCATTTTGATGTTAGAAAGATGTGAGAGCTGTAACACTTAAGTGTACCCACAGGATACTTTTAGGAACAAAATTCTAACCAGTCCATTCTCCTTGTAACAAGCTACAAATAAATCTACAGATGAGTAAGGAGTAGCAGAGACAGTCCTTCCTGGCCGAGCAAAGTCTCAGTCTAGTAATCTCTTTTCTGCTATGAGCATTCAATAGTCAATTAGCCTATTATTTCAATATGAAAGGGTTCCCAATACTTTCCTAACTCTCCTTATTTACAGAGTAGACAAACTTCTTCCTAAGGACAAAAACGACTCCAATGGACTGGGCCTTTCTACTCACCCAATAGACACGAAGGCTACTCTGATGTGCAACTCAAACTCTGCCCTGAGAATTTTGTAGAACTAAGCATCACCCCAATGCTTGAGAGCATGAGGCTAACGCCGGTTGCTGCCTGCAATGCATTAATGATGAGAATAAGAATAGCAGAGAAGACTGGACATGGAAGGAACTCCAGAATTAAAGACCAACATCTGCTCCTTACACACATATGCACACACACAGGGTTTGTATGCAAACAGAACAATGGGAAAATTCTCACTTAATCTTCTACATTTTGGGATTACTTCAGACATTATACAAAGTAATAAGAATATTTTCATTTTTTGTGCTGCTACTGGAATATACAAAGTTTCTCTTTTTAAAGCAGTAAGCTATTCAAATAACCCATCAATACCTCATAAGATGAGGCAATGGTTCTCCTATTACTGAGGAAGGGCCATCACTGCTTGACATTTATAAAGCATATGAGGGTGAGCAGAGTAATTTCTCAAGTTATGTCAGATTCAGAAAAAAAAAAACAACAAAATTTATTTCTTCCATCACAGGCATATTTAACAAAGACAACCCCCATGCATTCCACACGAAGAGAAACCATCTGAATACCAAAATAATGAAGCAGAACCAAGACACTTCTAAAACAGACTAATATATATATTTAAATTCATCTACACAAAATTCATAAAGCAGAAAATGGATCTGTTGTAATTTTGCATGGAAAATTTAATATGATTTTAAAAGATCCCTGCCAGTGATAAAACTGGTTAGAAAAATAATTCATTTTCTTTTTAAGAGTAATCATGTCACTGTCTGAACATTTTGTTTTGAGAGGCCAATGCAAATTACAAACCTTCTAGACCATGAAAAACAAGACAGCTAAAGAAGCCACCTTTTAAATTTCTGGAAATATGGTGAACAAAAAAAGTAACTTGTCCTTAGGAAGTAACTTGCATTCATAGGATCTGTTGCTGTAATGAAATGGTGGTTAATTAAATAAAGGAATTAATACTTTTAAAATGCTCTACAATCTAACCAGGCTGAAACAAATACTACTATACTATACAACTTGCAGTTGTTCTTTCAGAGATCATACTGAAATCAGCAGTACACTGACCTGAAAACAAACTACTTAACCAATTTCTTTCCCTAGTGTAATTACTTTAAGCAAGTAAAAAAGCCTAATAAAGAGAGAACACTAGTTTGAATTCAGACCTCCTGACTGGAGTTCTCCAGTAAGAAAACATCTTTCTTGAAACATCTTTCCTTCTTACCGTATTTTAAGGGTAAAGAAGAAACAGAAAATTACTGCAATATCACGAAGTACCTGTGCCTTCAATAACATTATGAAGTTTGTTTTGCTCTCTTTTCCTCTTGAAAAACTTTGCTGGAAGGAAGCCTCTCATTCTGACATTTGGATGCTGCATACCATTAGTCACTACCACTTCAAAGTGCAGAGAAAAAGTTCTAACCCACCAGAGGCAGTTTGCTAATGTTTGCATCAACAGAGTATTATTTCTACTCATAATCCACAAAAATCATCTGCAGAGGGAGGGGTGGGCAGAGGGATATATTTCTTTGTCTATCATGGATTGCATAGCATTCTGTTGAGAAATGATGGTGAGAAGGCTCAACAGCAGAGTGGGCTAAGCCACAGCCAGGCTGGCAGCTATACTGAAGGAATGTCTGTGCCCCTAGGCCCGGACAGGCATCAGGCTACAGCTGCCAAAAAACTACTTCCTATTTGGTGCACGCTGACAAACAGAAGTCTGTATGGAAATAGTTTGCAGGGCAGACTAACTCACCTCAGATGAAGGATGTCTAGCATAGCAGAAGATGAACTAGCTAACAAAAAGAGGGAAAGAGTCCACACTGCCGCTCGTGGAGGAGAGAGCAGCACAACCTGTGAGAAATGTAAGCCCCAAAGAAGTGCAGTGCATGAGGAACAGGCAGTCTAGACAGGATGGGGGCGGGGGGTGTGCAGCTTGTTTGCTTCGACTGTTCCACAATGCAGGCTTTTCCCACATCAAAAGGAGGGGAAGGGAGGGGAAAGAGACAGGCAGCCTTGCAGGAAGACCTATTCCACTTTTAAAAAAGACAGAAAGAAGTCTGCCACCATTTTTTCATGATACTTCATGTCTTAGAAAAGCTGATTTGCTACTTTATAACTCAAGGACTGTATTTTTCCATACGTGGAAAAATGTATGGAAAATGAATCTAATTCATTATCTCCCAGTAAGTCTGACTGTGTCTAAATTGATGCTAAGAACCTTCCAGTCTGTAACTTACTTTCAGAAACTAGACGAAACCACCAAGCTGACTGCTTTAATGCATCATGGTAAAGAGTTACCCAACAGATTAAAAATACAAAAAGAACAGCAAGCTACCCTAAGCATCTATGCCCTGCCTATCATCTTCTCTCAAGAGAAGTTCTCCAGTCATACAGCAACTCGCCAAATGTACCAAGTCTCAACCTTTCAAACAGGAAAATACAACAGAGTAAGGGTGAGGAAAGGACATATTAAATAATTTAAGTCTTCACAAACCCAGAAATTGTTTGAAATATAGTATTTAACAGTTGTTTAAAATATGCATAACTAGGTTTGCAATAGTTATACTCACTTAGAGCACAATCACGTTTGTTTATGTACAAGTAAATACAGTCTGACAGAAGTTTGGATCACCTATCAGAATGAATCAACTGCAAGTTTAATAAGCATTATTTGTATTCTACATAATAGTCTATGTGTTCTTTCAAGCCACTGCAGTGATAACACATTTAAAAGTCTTTCACGGTGTACTAAATCTACAGTACCTAGCAAAACAACACATATTCCAGTTGGATGCTTCCCAAACCATATCACTCAACTTTTTAAATATTACTGCCATCTGGCTGCTAGGCTTTGTTTACCAAAACAATAGCTGTGGACACATTTCTACAGCAGCTGTAGTAAAAAAAAAAAGTTAAGTAATGCCATTTGGTAACTCACATTAAAAACTGGGAAAGTCTAAGATTATTTTATCGAGCCAGTTACCATTGTACTTGGAAAAATTAAATATAGGTAGCTTTGTGTTTTGCTGTATTTTCCATTTCAGGGCTTTAATGTTCTTCATCAACTCATTTGCCACTGGCACTCTCAAAGTCCAGAAGTAACAGTGACTGAAGAACATGTGAAGAGCAAGTAAGAAAAATATATCTTGTATTATCTGTAATTCCATTCTGGATAAGTACCAGTGCTACAGAAATACAACATGAAAATGATGTCATAGTAGTACCTTTGGTCGTTCTTAGGGTACATAGCAAATCATAGCACTTTCTCAAAGAGACTCCAAAATCACACTGAAGGCATGGATTTATTCTAGGGGCTCTTCCCAGTGTCCAGGTCATAGTAAACAAAACAAATATTTAAATTATGACTAATCTGAAACAATGCTCAATGAAAGCTGGATAAGTCCTGGGAGCAGTGGGAATATTTAAATTGGAAAAGAGCCTGTGGGTTTTTTTTTAATTACAGTACATTATATTAATCAGGCCTGGAAGCCACAAACCCAAGGTTCTTTGTGACTGAACTGTCAAGGTAGCACAAAACACACTCAAGGCTGAAGAGGTGAAGAAGCATTTTCAGCAGTTTACTTTGTGGATATCTTATAGTTATATTGCAGAATTCAATCTTTAAATAAAGGCTTTGGCCCCAGAGAGTAGATAAGCTTTGGCTGGATAAAAGCCAGTGACAGTATAATTACAATAAGGTGTTTTTTCCAAGTTCTGCCATGCTGAAAACATCACCTAATGCTCCATCCACATACGTATTCACTTCAGTACCCAAATAACTAAATAAAAGATTCAAGCAACCAAACATTAATGAATAGTACCAATGTGATCCTGAGATGTTATGATACTGCTCACCTGCTGAGTATTTGAAAATGACAGGTACTGCATTCTCACATCTGTCTGACTCTTACAGCAGGCTTGAGCTGTAGATAAACAAGGCCAATACAGGTTATACAGTAGAGCATGCCAACTGAATCTACGAACAGGGAAGTAATGGGAAAAAATAGTGACTAATTAAAGGACATATTTCAATTTCTGAAGTCAGAACAAATTCAATAATTAGATACACTTTTTTTGGGGGGGTTGCAGATCACTGTTAGAAAAGGCAAAAATGTGGATAAACAAAAAGAGACAAGCTATAACAACTGCAACACCAGACTATTACTCTAATTCTGCTTATGTCCTATAGAAAAAGCTTGTAATGTGGTGCTTGCTTCAGAAACATGTCACTCTTCCAAGAGATTACTTTCACTTGTTACAAACACAGATGGCAGAGAAGACTGTTATTCAAGTATCAATTTTGATTTATTTTCTTTTTGGATAGAGGTAGAAAATAAAACATTTTTCTTGTCTAAAGACATGTATTTTTTTATATTGCCTTATATCTTCTACCTTGTCTTTTTCTGTATTTCTTTTGTCTGGTAAAACTGGTAATGACAGTCACTGATGCACCAAGTGTTCTTCCTGTTTGTAGAGTACACAATCACAGTTCCAGTCTCAATGAAATCCCTAGAAGTTAAGAAACCTTTATATTTAGTTTTTAAATCTGACCTCCAAGGTGTATATAGCCATCCAAACAGTTAAATGAAAGGTTTCAAGAAATGGTGGTTGCTTTATTTCTCTTCTCCCCCCTCTTTCTTCCTCACTCTTTAGTTCTGAAACAAGACAAAAACCCCTTTTAATCTTTCCCTCAGCTTCTGACACACACCTAACTGCTTTTGCAGTGCTAAGTAATACCAGCTGGGGTAGCTGTGGTTGAAAGCATTATTCACTTGCCCTGGGTTTCAGGAGGTGAAATCCATAGACAAATTTGGACACATTGTCTAGAGTTCCTTATTATCTTTCCAACAACACATACACACATCTAAATTCAAATTTTGCAAAGGACAAAGTTTAATTTAATGTAGTTGAGAAGAGGGAGGAAGAATTGTTTAGAAATTCTCCCTGAGAAGCAGCCTGTTGTATTAGAACAAAGCAGCTTATTTCTATAGTTTCTTTGTTTGGGCAGGTTAAAAAGGTCATTTATGCCTCAAAGCATCAAATTAACATTTGAGGACATGAATTTTAAAACTGGCTATTTGCTTCTCCTTTCTAATTGATAATGACTTTTTCTTTAACATGAGGGAGAAGTAAAGGGGGAATGGGAAATATACAGCCAGACCTTCAAAGGAAAACCAGCCTTCTCCTCAGGCAAATTAGGCATTGACTTTACATCCGTATCAGTACAAGGTGACTATATCTTAATTACACCTAAGAAATTAAGCAGATAGTTCAAAAGGTGTCTAATAAAACTAATTTTTAATTACTAAATAATTCTTGGCATATGATATACAACTTTCTCCTTCCTGTCCACAGAGACAAGCTCCAATATTCACAATGTGAAATCCCCACCAGCAGAGACAGCTTTCGAGCATGCTTTGCACTGACACAATACTGCTCATCTTGCTAGTCCTGATTTTAATAAACTACATCATAACTCATAACACAAATACAATTATATATATAAGTGTTGGGGGTTTTAAAAGAAATAAGCAAATCCTGTGTGTTTTTAAACTGGGTAACTGGAAGTATTTGGGACCAGGTTCTTTAACACTAGGCTTTCCACCTCTGAAAACACCTGTGGTTTCTACCAACTCTTCACAACTAGCATCAAATGAACTATGAACTGCATTTCTATGGAAACCTTACAAGCTAAAAAGCCATTCACAAAGCCACAAATATTATTCACAAAAATATCATGCTGAACTCAAATTATGCCCATCAGACACAGTTTGAGCAAAAGCTCATACCTCATCATTTGCTTTCTCCAGCTCTCCAAAATCTATCTGGCTGTCTTGCATTCATATCCCCTTCCCAGTGGGTGGAAGCAGGACAACAACCTGCAGATAATGTTCCCTGCCACATGGAGGTCTTGCTGGCTAAACAGACTCTAATTTTAGACAGTAATTCCCAAACAAGTGGCAGCACCAGTTCAACTCCAGCAGCTTGAACAATAGCTGATGAAGTCAGTGCCAACGTAGCTGTACCAAAGACGGGAGGACGCAGAAGAAGCACATGGTAGCGCGCACACAGTGTTTATATTGGCAGTCTCTCTGGGATACTTCCCTGACCGCCAAAAAATATCACCTAGAATTCACTGTGAATTGAGTTTTAATGCTTCCTTCAATGACTAATTTTTATTTAAGGAGAACAAGCCGACATTCAGCATTCAGAATTGTCCAAGCTTTATTGCCAAAAAAGAACAACCTGTTGAACTTTTTCAGACTCAGGAACAGCTCAAATATCTATTACCAAATGTAACAATTCACTTCCAGCCAACATAAGACTCAGAGAAACCCAGATACTCCACGGTATCTTTAACAATGCTGCTTCACATAACAACCAGATACTAAACACTCAGTGACAGAGTAACTATAGGAGCAAAAGCTGCTAGGCACTAGTTCACATTAAAAAAATGTAAATTGGTAATATAAAACACAGCTGTTGTTTTGAAGGCAACAAAAAAATTCAGACAACAGATCCTTAAACAGGCAGGTGAAGGCAAAATTTTCCTTCATGTTCCTACCTGTGTGGGAGTGTGAAGAGTATCTGCCACTGCTTTTTGCCAAACAGGGAAAAGCAGCATGCAAAAAAGAAAACTCACCCTGCATAAAGCCGCTTATAAATGCTTTGTCACTTTTCTTCTGTAATTGTTTTTTTTGTTATTTGTTGAAACATCAGTGCATGAAAATAAGAGTATTATCACATAGTTACCCACAGATGTTGTTTCTGAACAGAGAGGAATTATTCTTTTTGTGCCAGCATAAAAACCCAGATACTGTACTTCTACATTACTCAATTTGCAGCTAATAGGTTTTTAATAGATTCTTATTAAAAACACTATGTAACTCCAGACAGGCAGGAACAATATCACAACCTGTGAATGTTTTTTCTTATTATTCTTTATTTCAGTTAGCTTTACAACAACAATAATATCAATTACAAGGATCTCTGCAGCAACTGTCACTTCAAAGAGCCTAACCTCAAGAGAAAGTTTTCAAAATGTCATGAAGCCAGTTGAAACCCCATCCGTACTCTTCCAGTCTGCTCCTAGAGATACAACAAATCTCAAAGCACTAGAGAAATGCAGACACTGCTGTATCTCTATGTACTATTACAGTATCTTTGTGACACAAGTACCACACCATGTTACAAGAATTTGCCAGCTACCACCAAACAGCTCTGTGATATGCTTCAAGGCTAGAACAAGATTATATTTCCTGGTATAACCAAATTCTTTCCAACAGAACAGGATCCAGCTTCTTCTGCCTCCTGCTAGCACTGGCCAGCCAACCACACCAACCGGTGTCTTGCTTTGGTAGGCACACAAAAGATATACCCAGCACAATGACTTGTGCCATTTACATGCTAAAGGTAATAAAATGCAGTTTATATTATACAGAATAAGGTATAAGAGTGGAACATAGTCAAATCAAAATTCAAACTAAAAAGACACAAGATTCACAAGAAGGTTTGGATAAAAATGATGAAAGAGTTCAAAGTTAACAAATTTTCTATGGGCACTGATTTCAACAAATGTTTGAAAAAATGCTCTTTCTACACATTTAACTACAGGTCCCTGGGGATAGTTATTTTACTGTTACTCAAATAATTAGAGAAAAACGTACATAATTTATGATCGTCAAACCAGTTACTATCATCAAGTCATCAAGAGTTCTCTGAGCCACATGCTGCATTTTATATAGAGTTTCCAGAGATATCAATATTCAGTTTCTCCTTGTTGCTGCTGAGTTGAGACTACTTCAATCCCCCAGAACGTCCTGGCAAAGGGCACCAATAATTCTGTCCCACACAATGGCTCACATTCTGATATAAGCACAGTATGGGATGCTGAGCAGACAGACCTGAAGAGAAAGCTGGAGAAGTGGAAAAGTAAATAATACACAGCAAATGGGATGAGAAAGAAAAGGTATTTGTCACCACTACCATATCCAAATCCCATCAATACAATCATCAAGATCGATTTTCGTTCTCCTGATTCACCAAACCAGAAAGAGAGGAGGAAGAAACATCACCAACCAACCAACCAAAAAATTCTGATATTTTAAAGGTAGATGGGCATTTTCATCCCTACACCATGCAAATTAAACAACAGCTGCAGAACAAAAGCCAGTTTTGTAGTACAGCATATGAAAAACAGGGGGAGGGACAATGGATAGGAGACATCTGGAAAACTTTTACACTCATCTTCTGCAAAGGATTCCTTTCAGAACCATTAGAAATGCCTTTGCTGCACCTAAGAACAATCACTTTTGGCTACTGGTAAAGCTCAGGAAATGGTTTATATTGGGTGTTATTTTCTTACCTAATCAAATAGCTACCTAATTTATTATTCCTAATTTATCTGCTAGCTGTGAGAGTATTCAACTGTTACCTCTCTGGGTTCAGGAGTTCACTAGATGGGATGCCCCAAAAAACTGATAGAGTGGGGAAAAGCAGGGGAACAAGATGTGGTGTCTTAATCACAGCCCTTGCAAAAGTAGTTTCTGTAGAAGCTGTATGTGAAATTACGTTCTGGTTAATGCCTCCAGAAAAGAAGTGAAGCAAGAACATGATGAGTTTCAAATTTCTTTAGGTATTAAAACTTAAGGACACAAATTCACCCCTTTGCCAAAATAACTGGAAAAAAAAAATCCAACATGACACTTAATACACTGTCAGGGAAATAAGGATCCTGAGAAATCAGTTAGTACATACAAGGCACTTACTGGATATTTGATCTCTTTTGATTAATACTGTCTGCCCGTTATCAGAGTGACAAAATGCCTGTAATTGCAAAGGGGCTGCTACTATATGATTTGAGATTTTTTTCAAGTCTCTTGTTGCTTTCTTCCTGCACACTTACACTGACATTGTACCGAACTTGTAATACTGCTCCAGTATGCATGGAAAAAAAACCTATACAAGACAGGACCATCAGCCAGTAGAGCAGAAAAGGAAAAATGTGCCACACAGGCACCACTGCTGCAGCACCACTCTATAGTTCTGGGATTTAGCTGGTTGGTTTTATTGGTTTGTGGAGGTTTTTTTATTTTTTGTTTGAGTGTGTGGGGTTATTTGTTTTTTGTGGTTTTTTTTCCAAAATTATAGTAAATGCACAGGATTTCTCAGTGGATACAGCACTGGGTTCATGTCCCTTCTTAACAGGAAAAGGGCCTCTCTCTCAGAACTGCTGGTAAGTTTCTTTCATTATGAGTCATGATGACAAGATACTACAGGGAATATGTGTACTGCACATAAAAACAGGTTCTGAAGAGAAGTCAAACATCAAATATGAGGAACTTACATACCATAACACCAAAGAAAAAAAAAAAAGACAACTACACAACAATACTGCCTCTGCCATGTTAATTCATAGATTTAATAAAAAAATAGGCAGTCTAGCAAAATCCATCTCCACATATCAAATTAAGCCTCTGACAGTGAATTTCAGAAGTAGTATGTTACGCTTTATCTGGTGCCTTTTTTTTTCAGAAATGCAGACCCACAATGGGTCTCTCAGGGCTCGAGCACAGTGTAGGCCATTCGTATTAAACAGCCTGCAATATTTAGAAAGATTGAAAGATCCAAACTCCTGTTTTATATGGTTTATGCTGCATTTAACTAGACTTAGTCATTTTATAGCTCAAGAGGAAATCCCATATCGTGCTCGGTGGAATGAGAGGTACAAACTAGTCTGATTCACAGAGGCAACCCAGAGGCTTCCTCATAGTCACACTGTGTCACTACTGCCCAGATAGAACTTGAGGCACCACTATGGTATGCACTGTCCAGTAGCAGTCATAAAATTTAATAATAATCTGCAACAGACAAGACAGTGGAGAAAGCAACACACACAAGCAGAGTGATTCATACAGAGTCATATAGCACACCACAGTAATACAAAATAAATTTACTACTTCTGACCCCTAAAACACCAACCACTAGATGAGGTATCAAATTTTAAAAGATGTTTTCCGTACTACTACTTATGATGTTTTTTGGCTCTGGTTAAGACTTGGCCCCAATACCATTTGACAGTGAATTTCATGAACTAGACCTGCCTTGCAAAAACAATTTGCTCTATCAGGAACAATTCTATACCAATGTCACCAATATCTGCAATGTCATTAACTGGACAGGAAAAATAGGAAAGAGAAAAGCGATTCTCTTGAAGTTTTTTCCTACCTCACCTCTCCTTCACTGAACTAGTAGTTAAAAAATTCCATCATGTATTTCTACTTAAACTCTGAAAAGAGTCCTGCAACCTATAACTCTAATTTATATAGAAGCATTATGCTGCTGTGACAAGTGTACACTGACCAGAGACATATGATGAGAAGCACTGCCCCAGAAGTTTTGGAGATTTAACAGTGAAGACTACAAGCAGCAAGATTGGTTATAGCAGATAAAGGTAGACCCCAAAATACTGATTTAAAAAAAAAAACAAACCAAAAACAAACCAAAAAAAAAAAAACAAAAAAAAAAAAAAAACCAAAAAAAAACAAAAAAAAAAAAAAAAAAAAAAAAAACAAGAGAGCAGCTTCAAAAAAAGCTGCCTGGACCTGCTAAACAAGTATCCAGGCAGCCCAGAAGTTTCTGCAACCAGCAAGTCTCCCAAAATCCTTTTAAAAAGAGGAAACATTTAAGTAATGTTCCACTTACCTATACCGCTGGTAAGCCTGACAGTGAAAAATGCTTTCTGTCACTCTTGCACAAACCTGGATATTGTCCAGGTATGATTTTTTTTTTTTTTGCATTTGTTTCGCAATAATAATCCAAAAGCATAGATCCACCCTGAAATCTGATTATAGAGCTTAAGAGAGTATCATCCATAAGATTCATCACCCAATCAAACACAAAACCTGGATAATTGTATTCATTTTTAACTAAAAAGCTTAATACCTTGCCACTCTCAAGATACCTTCCTAAATATATAGCTCTCCCAAGATTGATGAAATAAGGTGCTGTGATGGCACCACTGACCGTGCTTTACTGCTATAGTACTTCTCTCACCCGGCGGACAGCAGAAAGAGGGCAGCAGAGCCAACAGTGCCTCCCAAAACCCCTAATCTTGGAACGCCGAGAGCTCAGAGCTCTCCACGGGCTCAACTGCAGCACTGAGCACGAGCTACAACAGGGCCGGAGGGGGAGCGTGAGCGCGCCCCTCCTTTTTTCCCGTTAAACTGCACCCCGCCCTTTCCGCGGCGGCCGGGTGTGACGGGGCGGGGCGCGGCCGGGCCCGCCCGCCTGTCCCCCGGCTGAACCGCCGGCCCGCGCTGACGTCAGCCGGCGACGGCATTCCTCAACAGCGCCGCGGGCCCGCCCCGCCAGCGAGCGCACACCGAGCCCTCAGCTGTGCCGAGGCAGGCGAGGGCTTGGCCGGGAGCCAGGCTACTGAGCTCAGCATTTTGCAATGCACTTCCTTTTTACTTCACGGCTTTGCATAACGCCGCGGCCCCGCCACCCTTAACCCCTGCGGCACTGGGGTCGCGGCCCCACTCCGCGGGCACACCAGGACAAGAACGGGGAGGCTGTCCAGACCAGGGAATCGCCGTCCCAGTCGCCCATTACTGCGGGTTGGAAAGTGAGGAGCCAGCCCCAGCACCGCCCAGCAGATGCAAACCGGGCAGGACCACTCACAGCCGCGATTTTCTCCGGTTCTACGCAAGCCCGCATGCTGATAGCCAGGCACGACACTGTATTTATAGCAGGTCTGGTTTTAATCACCTTCTCATATATAATATATACGAAGCATGAAGGTGCCGCCGGTCGCGCAGGTTGATTCACACGAGCACAGAACGGGGCGAGCACCACTGGCTCTGTCTGCACTGGAGCTGGCCACAGGGTGAACGTGGAACGATGCACCGAGGTCACACAGAAGGAGGCCTGAGAAAAGGCTCGGAATAAGCACGTCTAAAACCTGAGGTGGAAAGGAGGCTAAGAATAGCTGTGGTTATTACAACCTGCTCTATCTGCTGTGTAAATGTTTTCCAAATACCTCTACAATTCTGAAGAAAATTAAGGAAGCTTTCTGAAGGCCATGCCACTGTAGTTTTCACGTTCCTTTCACATAACCCTGCTACTTTTGAGAGGGCTCCTATTCTAGAGCTGTGAAGGCAGTATAGTAAATTCCTTCCCACCACTCCACCCACACTGTTTTGGGACTCTCTGAAGATAACAACCCATTTTTAGACTTCTGGTCCCAGACTGTAGCTCCATTACATCCACGAACTATTGCTGCCCAAATTCTCCCCCTACAAACACACACCAACTGTGCTGCAAGACCAAGAACAATGACAAGCATAAAAGAAAGCTTCACTATCCCTGAATCTCTTTTGAAAAAGGCATTTTAAGACTAAGTTAAACACAAGGGCTCAAGCTAATTTAACACTGAGAAGTTCAAGTATCACCAACAGCATGAAACCATTCCCAAATAAAGAACTCACAATGTACTATCCTGCCATGTTCTCCTATTTAGATTCGTATTCCACCTGATCAACTTAAGCTTTGGTTTTCAGAGAGCATGCCATGGAAAAATACTTTTCTAGAAGTTTTGCCCTTTTAGATGAACACACACTACCAGTACACATTATCTTACCCAGTAAGGGGCACTTCTTTTAAAGTAGTGGTCACCCTAAGAAGTATCTGGAAATATATGGAAGTCTTTCCTCTGACTGTCAGCATGACCTCAGTACCATAGAGCATTACAGGTACTGCCCACATATAACTAATCTGATAATAAAACTATAGTTTTTAATTCAGTCAGCAAATAAATTGCTAACAATGTACAACTATCAAAAAAAGTTTAAAAAAACAGGAAACCTTTTCACAGATATTTTCATCAGCTGTTTCCAGCTCTCCAGAGTCATTTACAACCTAAGTAATCATATTCCGGTAACGATGTCAGATGTCCCCAGGACAAAAAAAAAAAATCTATGTACTTCCTGAAGAAGGGCAAGTACAGCACTGGCAAGGACTCCTAAGCTTACAGTTTTGTTTTTTTTTTTTTTAATTACAAACTAGATTTTCTAAAATGGATGTTCATGTTCTTAACCAGAAAAAGAAGTTCTGATTTTTAAAGTTCCCCACTTTAAGAAAACAAAATAGGGAGATAGCCATCTCATCTAACATTCCTCAGATCAAGATTGCTAAAACAAAAAAGCTTTTACTTCTGTGCCATATGCTACATTTTATGCTACATTTTAATTTGAAACATTATAGTGAACTTCTAAATTGAATGAGCAGGTGGGATGGGTGAAAAGATCTCTTCCTCACACTCCCTCCGTGTCATGTATGGAGTCTAAAGCATGATTTCAACAAGAGTCCCTTTCACAGGCTTCTGTAACCACCACTTATAGGAAGTGTAGAAGCTCCAGCCACCAAAAGAGACATAATTACACTACAATGCATGTGGCATACACTATTTCAATGGGTGGCATTAAGAATTTCAAATACTAACAAATACCTATCTCTTCCACAATTCCTTTCACCTTAAGTTTTATAAATCTTGCCCCGATTGCATGTGGTGGCAAGCTGGACAAATTGAGGAGCTAACTACAACAAGTATTTTGTCTGAATGCATAACTGACACCAGGGTCTAAAAGCATGGAATAAATCAGTTTGGTGCTTTCAAAGCATCAGGGCACTTATTTGAATAGAAAGTTCCCCATATCTACTCTAACTGCCAAAACATGCACATTTTAAGGAAAGATTTTTATCAGCATATACAACACAAAACTCCAGCACACCAGGGGATGACTTAATACTGGCTGTTTGGGCCATGACTTTTAGGTTCTTTGATTATAAATTTGGTCTCTGCTTTACACATGGGCTCTGTAGTTCTTTTACATTTGATAAACAACTGAGTTGGACAGGATCTGTTGCTGTATCTGATCTATTCTATCACTGCAGTGATAGAATATGCAATTCACAGATTTACTGAGACAATCTTCCTAAAATTCTCCTAACAATGCCAACTCCAAAAACTGACAAAAATATTCCATTGGGCAACTGACAGCAGCATTGAAAAGATTTCCATCACTGAGCTTCCATCTTCCTAGTTTAAAAGTTTTAATTTGTGACACTTGCATGAACTCTTAAAAAATACCTCCTCATGAATGTCCCATTTCTTCTGTTACAATAATGCCCCAAAATCGTCTTTGCTGACAAAATACAGCCTGAGACACTACAGAGTGTAACAAAATTGAAGTAACAATTACTTTTATACGTAGTAGTGGACAGACATCATCCATTTAGGCGTAACTTTTCACCACATTTCTAACATTTCCTCCTCATGGTGATTCCAGGTAGTGCTGTCATTGAAAACTATGTCCTTTGGGTGGTTTTTACTGTATCATCATTTTAATTATCTCAGTAGCCCTCAAAAAAGGTCATCAGCAGAGAAGCCAACCACATCA
Source organism: Vidua chalybeata (assembly GCF_026979565.1). NCBI lineage: Eukaryota > Metazoa > Chordata > Aves > Passeriformes > Viduidae > Vidua > Vidua chalybeata. The sequence goes on from NC_071570.1 coordinate 31,223,057, forward strand.
TGTGCTGTTTCTGGCTGCTGTCTGGGATTTGAAAGCAGGAAAACAATTGATTCTAGCACATTTAGTATCACCAGGTTTGTGTTTCACTACCAGCTAATAACTTGAAAAAGCTGAACATTTTGATAGTAACATGGACAGCTGCTACTATCTTCAGAACTCTTCTTAAAATAATCACATTCCTTAATAAATCATGGTTTTCAACTTGCTATTTCTCTCATTCAAAACAATACATTTTACTTCTGTCTGCTTTTTACCCCTTGGATTGTTTTAAGCTTTTATTTTTAGCTGTAGAAGACAGTTTGAAAACTTCAAACCCCTAAAGCATTACAAGAAGCAAGTAACTGAAATTTCAATATTAACTTCTAAAGCTTTTTCCAATTAGTTTTTAAGTCTCTTGATTTCGGAAGATGTTAATCATGATTTTTGAACACTTTGGTTGCCAATTACAAAATGCTGTAATTATGTAACTATTTAGACTCTGAAAGGAACATGTTCACATCTTTGTTCTCATTCACTTTTTTTTGTTTTGCTGCACCTTTTTGCATTATAATTTAGGAATAAACTTTTCAGAGCTAGCACTGAGTTTACACAGGATCTTGCACAAAGCAGACAAAATAATAAATACTGTAAACTACAGTACAGGTGGGTAATGGCAGAGAAGAATGGGAAATACTGGAGTGATGGTGTACTGAAAAAACCCATTTAGTCATCTACTGACATCTCTACTATCAGCTAAAGATGATGACTAAAGTCTAAACAAATTATTCTTTTAAGACAGACAAGAATGATTATAAAAAGCTTCTAATGGAAAAGGAAATCCAGTGAGGAAAAAACCTAACACATGAAGAAGGGAGCGAAGGGAAGCAAAAGGACAATTTAGCTTAAAGATTATATAGTTAAAATCTCCAAAACCCTTGATTTAGGAGCTTCATTCTCATCTCCAAAGAGAAACACTAAAGCAGCTCTTATAATCAAGAAATAGCTTCTGTTTTTATTGCTATTAAATATAAATCACTAGCCTTGCTGATATTTTTTAAGACAAACTCCAGTGCTAAACTGCACCCTTTTTTAAAGCTGACATTTCTGAGTTCTATTTAATAACAAAGTGAAGTCTTGCATTTCACTTTTGCAGACTAAGACATGTTTTTCTCTCTCTGTGAGCTCTGCACTTTAGAAAGATCTTCTTCTTGATCTTATCTACAAAATCAGTTTTCATTCATAAGTGGTCTAAAAAGAGAGTTTGAAAAAACCTTAACTTGTCCCTTTCCTACCTTTACAGGTATCCTGCAATAGATAGTCAAGTACGCAAACACGGAGTGATGTCAATCAAGTGTTACCAGCTTGCATTGTGGCATATCAAAGCTTTAAGCATTAGGCTATTTCATGAACCCTGCTGAAGAGTGACAGGTACTACAGAGGGAACATTTTCCAGCCAACTTGAATATATTTGAGGAAGGAAAACAGCATACATTCCTTTTTTTTTTTTTTTCTTTCTACCAGCAAAAGACAGGAATAGGGAGAAGCTTGTCCACTAATGCTTTTACATGGACTTTTTTACATGCAGAACTACATCACCTAAATCAAATCCCTGAAGGAGTCACCTGAAGGGAAGGGAAACTTCCCTTCCCTTAGTTTTGGGTGTCAGGACATGTTTTTCCTACTTCCATCTTGTCTTTCAGAAAAGCTTCATCAGCCAGACCTAACATAATTTAAGAGCTGGCTAGAAGAAACTGGGTAAGCTGGACACAAAGGGGCACCCCACTTCTCCTTGGACAAAGATCTTGCATAAGCACAGCTTAGAAGAAATAAGGTAATGTTTTATTAATGGTTTAGGACTAGGATTGGGAAATCCATAGCACCTCAGGCTAACATACCTACAGGCGTGACCTCGTGCATTACTTTCAGCATTAGGGAAAAGGCAGAAGATGGTCCAGCCACTGACACTTTTTTGGTTCCTATTCTGTCTTACCAAGTTTGACCAAAACTCCTCTCTGTGGTTTTACATTTATCTGATCAAGGAATGGACCCAGCTGGGGATGGGGGGGGGGGGGGACACCCCACCCAAATAAGAAAAAAAAAAAAAAAATAGAACTCTCACTTTCACTAGTTATTCCTTGATCCATGTCACCATGCCAGGACACACACTGAAAAAACCCAAACCAAACCTAAACACTTCTGCATAAGTAAAAGAACAGCACAAAGAAGAAAGCAGCTGAGAGCAGCTCCAGCTTATACAGACATTGAGAAAAACATAAGTGAAACCACAATCTGAATCATAAAATATATACAGAGTCCCACAGGCCATGGTGAAGTGTACTTGCAAACATTTGCATCTTGGCCACGTTAAAAGGTTTTCACCAGTTTAAAATGTAGATTTCAAAGTAAAAGTGGCTAAACTAAAAATGCAACAGCTTTTATACTAAGACAGTAGGTAAAAACACACCCCTCACTAACATTCATTCTCTTTTTAGTGCATTTTGAAGTAAAAAGCCCGGAACTTACATGTTAGTTAAATTACTCACCTGACAAGAAAACAACTGTCCCTGGACGGTTTTTATTCTCATGACTACCTTCAGCTAACAAAACACCACCGTGTGTGTACTGATCAGGAACACTTCCACAGACTACAGACATTCTAAATACACAACTAAACTCCTTGCAATTTCAAGTGAAAAACACCAAGTTTCAACCTCTGCATTTTATTATGATATGGTTCAGGGTATATATGGCTAGTTACTCTTTTTCAGAACAATAATATCTAAATATCTAACAAGAGTTAAATCTTTCTTCTTGAAATATCAAGCATCCACAAGAGACACAAACCCTACTTATGCAACCTGCTGGAGTTTACTGTGCTATCTTCTGTCCCTCACAAAAAGCTGTCCTAGTTCAAACTAGGAACTTCCTTGTCTTTTCTTCCTATAATATAGTGCTCATGATAAAGAGCAATATCCTGTAAGGAAGCATCATCAGCTACTCAGGACTAACTCTTACAACTGAAAGAGTGTCATCATCACAGGGTTAAAAAAGAAAGCAAAAATACAATGACAGTATATTATGCTCCAACAGTACAGTCCTAAAACTGTGCACTGAACAACAGAAATCGTTAAACAAAAAAGAAATTTCAGATACTTAAAATAAACACAGTTCATAAACTGCTAGACAACTACTGCTTAAAACACACTGTTCTGAGCAATTATCCCTTCTTAATGACATTTTACTGGTTTACAAAAAATTTGAAACGTTCCTGCCTTGCACCAACATAGAAAAGCGAGTTTTTGAAACAATGGTATTGCTGAGACAAAACATAAAATTAACAAAGTTTAAAGTGCATTGAAACACTGAAGGGTAATTTTCATATGGCAAAATTAGGAGGCATTAGTGACTCAAAGTCCATTCAACAAATGCCAAAAAATTTACAATCCAAGAATAGCTACCATTGCAGAAAAAAAAAAAAAGACACTAGAAAAATCCAAGACTCGCAGAATGTCATGACAGCAACACCACCACCTACAGTGGTAATGTTCAGTTAATAACCAAACATTGAATTCAACTTCCATTTACAAATGCTGGGGCAGGGTGTGGGGAAGAAGGGTCATTAGTACCATGGCACACTAATGGATTTTGTCCCAAGTTAAGGATAGATTGTTAAAACCAGAAAGGACCATTGAAACTAATGACAAGAATCATTAGCGGTCTCAGGGAGACTGAGGTCTCAGGGAGTTTGATCCAGACTGCCTTTGTTAAGGGACGGTCCCACTGAGAAAATGAAGTTCAAAGTACACTAGCAGCCACCCACCCTCTTAGTAATCTCAAAATAGGAACTCTTGAAGCCTCTTGAAGCTTCCAAACAGACAAAATGTCAGAAACTGGGCATGCAAAATTGAGATCTAGAAACCAACCCACTCTTGTATAAGTCACCTTCTCCAAAGATCTTTAGGGAAACTTCCTTAGAGAAAAGGATCCTACATTTTAATACAAAGAATTTAGCAATAATGAAATACAAACAACATTTACACAGAATTTGCTTCTTGCTGTTCCTAAACTACCATATTTCTTAAGGATAACATCATAATCAAAATTCTCTACTTCAAATCTTCACCACTCTTACTTCAGAGAATGCAACTTTCTAGAAGTATTTTTCAAAGAGCAGCCTCTCAAGTCTCATTATGAGGTGATAGTGACCTCAAATTTTAACTAGTATAATACTTAAGTCAGTATGTAAGGACATCATTTATAACATCTTAGCCAAAGGTATGCCAAAACTTCTACTGAGAATCCGCTCCATGTCCCAAGCTCCAAGCCTTTTGATTGAAGAGACAACTTAAGTACTTTAGAAGGTGAAGAAATTAATGGTTTACAGGTGAAACTAAAATATTTAACTGCTGTGACAAATTTGGTTGCAGTGACAATGACAGATTTGGATGCAGTAATATCTACTTCCAAGGTGGGAAATACCTCTCAAAGTTATTTTATCTTTCTCCAGGAGGATGTTGGCTAGAACAAGAGTGTCACTTCCCAGTCAAAATAAATTGTCTAGGTACAATCTACTGATGTACACAAGCCAGTTTCTCCTGCTGTTTCACTGCCTGGTGCAGAATGAGAGAACTGGGAAAGAAATGTGTTTTCATCCTAGCTGCCTCATGAGTCATGGTCTAATCAGTGGACAAAATAACCACTTCTTAACCTAAAGACACTGAAGTAAAAAGACAGGGATTCAGCTCTGGCTGAACAGAAACAAAACTGCTCAAAGCCCAAACCTCACCAAGCTGTATGTTGTCTTCCAAAAATTTTAGGAAAAAGCAAGAAGTTAGCCCATCCTGTCACTTTTACATAGAGAAAATTATTTGAAGCATGATAATCCTTCTGTCATCTTGCCAAAACATATCTTTATACACAAAACTGTATAAAAATGTACAGAACTTCTAAAGATGACCTGAAACACCCCAATATTGCCTCAATTATACTGTTCTCTAGTGACAAAGGTAGTGTTCTGTAGAGGTACAGGACTAGAACAGAAGCGGCCAAGATTAATTTTATTTGTTGATAATTTCCTCGTAAGTGGGGAAAAAAGAAAAGAACCAGAACAAAAACTCTACAGACATACTTGCACAAATAGGCCTGTCAAACCAAATTTCTTAGACCTAAATAACTTTACCTTTTGGACTGAGAATATACGTTTGCCTCATTTGGTTGGGTATTAATTTCCAACCCATTAACATGCTCTCCAATCCATAAATTCCAGTACTATTTAATTTCAGTGTGGACTTGTAGAACTCCAAACTCTCCCTAATCAATTCTTACTTCAAAGAATCTAATTTGCTCTACCTGGCTTGTACTCAGTTATTTTCTTAACTATTTTGATGACTGGATTAAATTTTAAGGAATAGGCAAGGCAAAAATTTGTGTTGATGGGATTGGTGAAATAAATACCTTCTTAAACCTGTTCACAGCATGAAGGGAACAAGAAGGAACAAAGCTCACTTGTCACTAATATAACAATTATGAGTCCTCTGCTGTACTTGAGATACTTCCCTGTGCCTGGCATCATACTAAGCATTTTACATGTTTACTTAGTCTCACACCTTCAATGATTCACTATACAATATACGAACTTACCTTTAAATATCATGCATTCTTTGTATTACATTCAAGATCAACACAGCATCTATTTCTATTAGTATTTCTGCAGTGTATTTTAAACAAAGCACTTAGAAAGCACTGTCATCTCTAGCATGACATTTTCCTTCAAGTTTATCACCACCTGCTCAATATATCTTATTTGCAAAACAAGTTATTTTGTTTTATTTAGGAGGAATTACCTGCAAACATCTGTGATGCTCTATCATTACTGCACTTCACTTTTTCTTCTGAGAGCATAGACAAAAACTTTGACTACAAGGTGGTATCTGTATCTATTTAATCCCTACTTTCTAACTATACACGTCTGAAACATAACCTGAATTTTTTAAGCAGAACCAGAAAAAACAAATCTGTTTATTATAAGAACAACAGAAACAATAGCACACCCTAAACCTGAACTTTGGGAAACAAACACATTTTTATTTTTTTCTGAACTCTATTGCACTATTTATCTTCTGCAAACGTAAGTGACTTCTCAAACAGCAGGAAGGAAGAGTAGAAGTGAGCACAGATCAGCTGTCTGCTGATCAAAACAAGTTTCTAGGTTGAACTGCAAACAGAAAACTCAACTTTTCATTATAAAAGGGAAAAAAAATAATCAGCACACAGTCGGAATTTAGTTATCCCTTCACCTGCATGAAATTGCTTATGCTGCAAGTCTTGCTGTACATGGAAGTCACACAGACTGAAAACTGAGAGCCTCTGGGCCACTTTCAAGAAAAGATTTGCTGTTAAGAAAGGAAATTTTAATTTCCCTTTTCAAATGTAATTTTGCAGCTATTTATCTTGCTTGTCACTTTCTCTGTGATAAACTGCATCTCTAAAAAATAATACTTATTAAGGGCAAATAATCATTGACTTGAAAACTAATTTACTTACACAGCATTCTCTGTTCTACACTGAAACATTTTTCAGCATTTGGCCAGAAGTAGCCACTCATATTTTGCATCTATAATTTTTGAGTTTAGGTAATAATATGCAGTTGTAGGAGATTCCTCATAACATTTATGTACATTCTGGAATAGTCAGAGCTATCTTGAGATTTGCTGGTGAAAGGGGGAGGAAAGAAAGGGCAAGGAACAGATCCTGATGGATAGCTTTCTCCACCTACACCATTTCCATTTCAGCTGAGGTCAGTAACGAAACCAGAAGGTAAACCACTATAAAGCTTTCTTCTTGTTCTATTAAAAGCACATAATAAAAAGCAAAGCAAGTTTTTTCATTGCATACAGAAGATACGAAAATAGCCAAAATTTCTCCAAGAGAGAGCCTCAATTCCTCTTTACCCACATTTTGCTCTACTCAAGATAATCTGAGGGAACCAGAGAAATGGGGAAAAGAGGCAATCCAGGTAAAGCTTACATGAGTACCCTCATGCCTCAAGACTCTTATCTGTGTGAACTAAAGCAACCAAGTTCTACTAAGCAGAAATCCAAGCAAATCATAGAAACAGCAAGAAAACATTATGCTAACAGAGAATACGCAATTCATTAATTATTTTGTAGCTCATCACAAATAAAGCAGCACCAATTCTCCATCCACTAAGTGAATGGTGTTAATGCTGGTGTTAAAAATTCAAGTTTGAAAAGAAGGAAATTGTTCCAGTTACACTGGCAGGGTAAATGCAGAGTTGTGATTGTTTTTAAGTGTTTTTATTCCACTTTTATTTGGGTTTAATGTGGCGTTTGACCCCAGGATGCAACAGTTTAAGGGTTGTCTGAAACCAGAACCAGTTAAACTGCTCTCTTTTGACTGTTATTTGAAGCAAAGGCAGCTAGTGGTATACCTGGGCTGCAAGAGAAGGAGTGCTGTCAGGTGATCAAGGAATGTGATCTTCCCCCTCTGCTTAGCACCTCTGAGGCCACACTTAAGTGCTTGTGTCCAGGGCTGGGCTCCCCATTACAAGACAGACATGGACCTATTCAAATGAGTCCAGAACTCATTCTGGGCCACAAAGGTGATATAGGAGCTGAAATACCTCACACAGAAGAAAAAGGCTGTGACTACTTGGTCTGGGGTCAGGCTGCAGAAAAGAAGGCTCAGGGAGGTCTCATCAATTTGTCTCAAGAAATACCGAAAGAGAGAGCATAAAGCAAACTGAGCCACACTCTTGTCCATGATGCCCAGTGACAAGATAAAGTAAAACACAGGAAGCTCCTCCTGAGCAGAAGGAAACACTTTTTGCTGTCATGGTGAATTCCTTACCAGTCTGCCATGCCATGTCTTTAAACTAGACAGAAATCTTGGGAAGGAGTCAGATAAAATTACTGACTTCTTAAGACCTTGCATTTATTGCCCTAACAGTTTCATTCTTCAGCCTTGACTGAGAGTTCCAAATCCCAGAAACAGAATTATCTTTCTTCCTGGATAATTCTGCCAGAAAAAAAAAAAAAAAAAATAGACTAAAGAGTTTCAATTCCCACCTAGTCATTTAGAGAGAAAAAAGACAAAAAAACAAGCAAAACCAAACAACACCAAAAACCCCCAAAACCCAAAAATAACCCAAAACCAAAAAATAACCACACAAAAACATCCACACCTCAACACAATCCAAGGAGACAATAGAACTAAGCTCTATTGATAATTGCCCAAAAATTCTAAAGCTTAAATTCAACTGCCAGCAAACACAGTGACAAATGGTTAATGACAAAATATTTAAAAACTCAAAAGAAAAGGTGCAGTGCTTTTGTTTAAGAATCTTATCCTTCATGGAGCAGTAATTTCTTGAAAGAAACCAATGGGTACCTGGTTTTGTTGTGTTTTTTAAAAACCATTTTAGTGCCAATGAATACAAACATGCGCAAAGTTATTAGCTGCATAACTGCTGCTGTGCTGTACACTTGTGCACAAACTTAGGTACAAAATACTCTACAAATCTAACTTCACTCATTTTGAAAATTAGATTAAAGTTTTGCAAGCCCTTAATCATCATTCAGGATGTTCCATATTAGTAGCATATGCCTTATAGCACATGGAATTCTTGCAAATTCAATTTAAAACTCATCAACACTGCAAGGTTTCATGTTCTTTAACTGTAGATGCAGTCAAAGCTATGTTAATAGCTGGAATGTCCAGTGACATACTACACAGGCACAGCATAGGTCAACCAAGCCCCAATCTTTCTACAGAGACAATCAAATTGCAAAGGCAAGCTATAGCTTTTAGTAAGCCTTACTGCATACAGATCTTCACTGAATGAACCACATTTCAAGACTAGTGGATTCCTCCATTTATACAAAGTTTCAAAACCAATTCATAACAAATGCAATAAGAAAAAGAACTGATCTAAACAAACTAAAAAGGAACCAAAGGAAGCTTTCATATTACATGAGTTATGAAAAACTGTAACAGTAATGGTCATGGACAAGAAACTTCATCCCACTATTTATTTGCAGCAGATGAACACAGTACAAACCAATAATCTGAAGAGGGGGCAAGAAAGCCGGAAAGGGAACATTATCGTACCAATATCTAGCCAAAGAGAATCCAAACTGATCCTTGAGTTCCAGAAATGTTGCTCTACATAATCCAAAAAGTGCCTTAAGTACCTGACATATTTTGCCACAAGCAAGATTTAAAAAAAGGAAACAAAAGAGTGTTAAGTATACAATTAGAGATAGGTCATTTGGACTCAGCAGGGTGACCAGTGATTGCCATCTGTTATCTTCATACGTCAGAAGTCGGCTTGGCTTTCTCACTAACACAGAACATTCTGAGTAGTACAAATCACTGTATCATTTAGTGTTGAGCCTGCTGTGCTTTGATAACCCTCTACATGTCACTGAACTAGTCTAAACAGTTTTCAAAAATGCATTACTATGCCCTTTAAGAATCCTAAATTCTTACTAGCTTTTGCTCTTTAGAGATAATGTACTTGAATAATTGCAAAGCAAAGTGATTTAAAAACAGTGTAAGAGGCTTAGAAAATGGTGGCTGTAACCAGTTTTAAATTGATTTCTATTTTCAGTGAACAGACTGGTCTTCTAAGGAGCCTAAAAAAGGAGTAAAAAAAGCAGCCTAAACACTCAAGTCTGCTGTAACTAAGCTCAGTGTTTTCTATATGGAAGACAGAACTGAGAACAATAACAGTTTTAAGACTTCATGACTAGCACAGAATGGAACAACATAAAAAATGTAGTTTAATTAATACAGTATAATAGCTTATTCTCATTAGTGAATTTGAGTAGTTTTTGTTTTAATATTAAGTATCAGTTATTTTGTGTGAGATTACAACTCAGCTAAGTTTAAACCTTTTTTCTCAAGGAAGACTCCCAAAGTATTCAGTAGCACATAAGTTAAAAGCATGGCATGTTAGAAACGCTCTTCAAATTAAAGAAGAATCTAGTTTCTATTATTTTTCAAACTGGTATATTCATAACAGTTTACAAAGCCAAAGTACAAAAACAACTGTTTGCCAATTACAAAGGTTGTGATAAAAACTTTTTCATTTTGTTCTTCAAGGAAAAGCAATTTGCTCTCAGCAAACAAACAAACTGAAAGTACAACACTACCTTGGTCCATCTGTGGAAGACACCACTTTCTATATGTCATTTAACCTGTATAGTGCAATTGGGCACACTTCTTGTTGTTATGCTGCTGCATTCAAATTCCTTTTCTTTGTGTATGGAGAGCTGATTTGATTCAGTGGTGCCTACTCTTCAAAACACAAGGAGCATCTCTCCCTCACGAAGTTCTCTCCAAACACTGTTGCCAAGTTAAAGGGTAAAAAGGCAGAATAAACAAAGCACTGGAGCTAAAGTAGTCACACAGCTAGATCAAGACTATGGTAATAGTTTAGGCACACAGAAAAATTAAGGAGGGAGTAAGTAGCATTCCTTAAAGGTTATCTAAGTAATAACACATATGCAAAATAAGTGGTATCATGTCTACGGAAGGAGATTACAGAAGTAACCACAAGATACCGGTTTACAAACATCGGGGTTGCTTATTTTGAATGACTATTTCCATAACACTCCCATATAATGCTGTATTCAGGGACACCCAAGGGCTCTGAGACCTACAGGGTTTATTTATTTAATCTAGTTTAACCCAAATGACTCCCCTATTCCTCATCACAAGACAAATCACACAATATGTTGCAAGCATGTCCATTCCTCCTTTTTAGCAACTATTCTCTGTGCATTAAAGTTTTTCATACAACCCAAAAACGCAGCATACAAAAGCATACAGTTTTATTTGCTAAATACTAAAATCCTTAAAGACAGTAAACCAAAAATAAATCCTTGCACTTCAGTAACACCACAATTGGGGGAATTAAGTTTCCAGATATGTTTCCGATCTGCATTCATGCTGCCAGCTGCCTTTACATTTGTGTTCTGGGAGTGGGGGGGAATCTCTTTCCTACTCTAACAAAGGTCTTTGTTCTACCCAGAAGCCAGCTCACCTTACCTCTGAAAGCATGAGTTGTCAGCTGTTCATACAATAAACAGCTGTGAATGTATGAAAAACTTATTACTACTGGCAAAAAACAAAAGCCGGCAAGTAGTTTCTATATTTACAATGCACAAAAGTCTCCAAAACACATAATCATTTCAATATATATTCTGAAAGATCTTTTTCCCCTTCCTCTCACACCTAATCTTATAAGCCTTCAAAATTAGCCTGTGCAGACAGCACAGTAAATGTAATTAGCTTCAGAATTCCAAATTATAATGACTCTCCCTGCTAACTGCTAATATGAAATGAGAAGAGCAGCACAGTCATCATCAGTACATAGGTTAATGAAGGTTTTCCTAGAGGTCTTGCTTCTGCTTTAAGTGGACTAGGTGAACTGATGTAAATATAACAGGGTAAATGTTTAGCAACTCTGTCAACAGAAGAAATAAGTTATCCTACTTTGCAGGCATGCTCAAAAACTTAGTAACTTTCAGTGAACTTGTTAGAAGTCACAGATTCCATTCACCTGCTGGTTTTTCTCTCTTGAATGACCTCTCAATTATTGTACAGTCCCCAGTGTGATATATAATTTCAAGTATAACTTCAAATGACGACAAAGATACAGCACACATACTTTAACCCCTCTTCAGAGGAAATACATTTTTTTCTAACTGACCAGGCTAAATGAAGCTACTCCAGTCTTCAGGAGAGGTTCTTCTTTTGCATTCAGTTCACTCTCTCTGTATGAATCAAATTAAAATAGGCTTAATAAAGATGTGTCAAATTGTATTCATAATAATCAGAATGCAAAGAGATAAAAAAGCTTGCAGTAATCAGGGATGCATTTCGAGATTTTAGCAATTAAGAATTGAAGAACTTCAAAATATTCACAACCACTGCATCTCTAGAGATCAGTGTCACTTACAAATAGGTGGCTTAAATTGCAGCTGTCTTTTCATAATACACTGCTTTGGGTCTGGGTATATCTTTGTCTTTCCATCTCCTCATTACTACATGAGTGGGGGAAGGATTTCAGTTCAGAAATGAACTGAAACTATCATGAAGCTCAGTAAGAAACACAGTGTGAACCTGTATACTCACCATAACTCATCATTCAGTATACATTTTTCCTTCATTGAGGGATGACAGTATTTCTAAAACTGACACTCTGCTTTTAATGCCTCAATACAGTAAGTGCTCAAAATGGTCTAAGTCAAGAACAGACACTCCTATCTAAAAGCAAGTTTCATATATTTGATTTGAATAACCTTTATGTTCTGAGGTTTCCCAACAGCAAAGATTTCGACAATTATGCACTAAAAATCTTCTATTTTCTTTATTACCTGGTGCTGCACTGCTCTTGTGAAGATAATACTAAAGAACACGTCCCAGAGACCCAGACTAATTGATTTTGTGCCTGTTGTTTCTGCTCAAGTACTGTGAGCTAGAACAGATCCAGTACTTGCATCCTGACTCTGTGACAGATTAATCTTCATGGAAGCTTATCAAATCACTGTGCACACTAAGTTTTTCTGGGATGCATTTCACAGAAATTGCATGCTAAAAGTAATTTCATGAGTCTCAGTTACTAGTTTGCATAAAATTTTGTCTTTAAAGATGAATACATTTAGGGAGACTACTAGATGAACTAAACCTACCATCTGCACAGCACAACTGGCAGAAACTTTACCCTGAATTCAAACAGCACCTAAGGCGACAAAACTACACAAACAATTTCAGAAACGGTAGTAATCTGAAACTAGTAGGAACCCATCCTCATATGTTCACATTTAAAATCTAAGACTTTTCTTAAACTTCTCTATCAGGTTAAACAACCTTAGATAATTTCACACCTACTATGGCAACAGAAGAAACTATGCACAAGCACAGCTGGTGGCACATTCATTGTTCCATGGAAACTGCCCTGTGGATAGTCCCCCAAGAGGACTTTAGTCCTTGGTGGAGAGTGGTCAGTTGTCTTTCAGGAAGGTGAAAGATAAAGGTCTGAAGAGAGAAAATTACAGTGAGCAGCTGAAACGCAGCAGCTTCTGGCCATGCACCCACAGACAGCATTCTCACCTACAGCTGGTGTGAGGGTATTTACATAACGATTCTGGAGCACTTTGGCACAGATGGCCAGTGCCAGTCAAGATTCCTGAACTAGTTCCACAAAATTCTAAACTTGTGAGCAAATCTGTATGCAAAGATTCAAGTGCCAGTCAAGATTCCTGAACTAGTTCCACAAAATTCTAAACTTGCGAGCAAATCTGTATGCAAAGACTTAAGTGCATGGGATTTAGCAGCAGACTCTTTTTCATTCAACCCAAGAGCTGTGATGAGAACATCCACCTCAACCTGTTCCATCAAGAAATATCAATCCAATTAAGTTTTACACTTAGCAGCATTACAGAGATTCACTCAACTGCAGCACATAAAAATTGCAGGTTTTTAACCCTATTTTGAAAACAAATGCAAAAATAAATTTCCCCCGATTAAAAATAAAACATACTCAATTATGAGTAAAATGAAAAAAAAATCTTTTTCTAGAATTACATTAATTACAATCTTGGATTTGTGCAAATATAGAAATGAAAGTGCAGGAAATAACTTCAGAATTTCATGAAGGTAAAGGACATCTACAACCTCTGCTCCTCTCCTCTTCCCTCACCCTGGCCCCATCCTCACAGGGATTGTGCTGAATATAATCTAGCCAAGCTTCAAATTTGAACACTTTTGTTGTATTCGACTGTATTTAAAGAACCTCCTGCACTACCCACGGGGATTGTTCTTTTTCCTATTTGTTAGTTTCACGTGAGCAATAGCACTGAGTATAGCTCAAAATCCTGTTCTGAAGAGCCAATTTGCCCTGATTGTACTTATCTTCAAAATAGCAAAGCAGAAGTAGGAATAGAGGTGGAGGGGTCAAACCCAAAACAACCATGAAACCACACTAATTGGTACAAAACCTAAAAGACTTATACACCTGAGTGCTTTTCATTTTCCTAAACAGATAAGAGTTCAAACTGGTACTTCTTTAACAAACCTGGCTTGCAGAAGTCATAGTCAGCTTCCAAAGTATCACATTAAACATTTCTGGTGAACCTAAAACAAGATATGACAGAAAGAAGCCATCTAATCTTATAACCATCTAATTTTATACCATTAGCAGTGGAGCTTTAGAGCAGAAAAGATAACAAGACTATATAACTTTACTTTCCTCAAATGAGAAATGTTTAGCTTAGGCGCTAAATATGTACAATAAACACTAGCTGAAAAGGTTTGGAAGGCTCTAGACGCATCAGTTAGGGTTGGAGGTCACGTAGGCTCCCTTTTACCGGGAGACAAGCCAGAGAGGTAAAGAACCCTGCCTAAGGTTTGCAAAACGTAAGGACTCCGTGTCTCACCCCGTGCCTTTAACAGTCTGACAGCCACAACTGTCTAGTCAGAACTGTAGGAAGCCTCTAGGAGGTGAGCAACCCAGATGAATCCTTCCTCACTGAAGCAGGCTACTGTTAGAAGTAAGCCAGTAATAAACTCTGATCACCCACCGCACAAGCAGTTGAGAAAGCCAAAGCACCCTCTCCCAGATAGATGAGTCCCACAGAAATTCTCTTTATGGTAAAGAAAGCCATTTCTGCCCTAAAAATGGCCTCATCTGCACTGTGAAGTGTGCAACAAGGCATTCCTGCACTTCTTCCCTCCACCAGTTAGAGGCAAACAAAGCTCTGCATTAGTTAGTGGCATCTGGAATAGATCACACATTGACTTTGAGTCCTGAAAACAGATCATTTCAGTAAACACACCTCACTTATCGAAGCAGCTGTCTGTTCCACGCTACCAAAGTTACACAAAAGCACCATTCTGCTCAATTGATGTTCTACTTGAGGAAGCAGTAATGATACTGGAACACCACAAACCTATTTCAGACTCTCAATAAATCCATATCAAAAATACGTATTTTACAAGCAGTAAGGCTTTTTCTCGCCTACAAGCCAGCCCTACAAACTCTGCTTGAAATCTCCACATTGTGCTCCATCAGGTCTTTCACAAGCATTACCACCAGTAAAAAAAAAGACCATGCGAGACACCCAAAGTCTCTGCTACATTACCACAACCCTGCAACCTCCAGTGACTCTTGAGTAGCAACAGATGAAAGTTCAAGAAGCAAAGAAGAGACTTCTCATTCTTAGTTATGTTGGCTCAGCAGGTCTAGTCACACTAAAAGCTGTGAACACTTTAGCAACAGCTATGATGAAAATAAACAGGTCGACAGCTATGATGAAAATAAACACAAAACACACAATTTGGACACCAAACAACAGCATAGTAAGGAGAAAAATTACTTTAAAAGTCTATGTTATAAGTATACTGAAGTTGAACACTGCCACAAAAGAAGAGGAAATGTATGAACTTTGAAGGCAAAAAGTACCATTTACAACAGCTATGCAAATACAGACAGATATGAATTTGCACAATTGGACTAAATTGTTAGGGTATTTCCTTCCCCTTTCCTATACTCCTAATGTAAACATTTGTCTGGCTTTCTTTTAACCACTGATGGGAGTGGGAAGGGGTACTCATCATTTAGACAAGGTTTTGTGCCACAAAAAAGAAAAAAAAAAAACCACTGTGGATGAAGTGATATGGAAAATGGCTCACTCATATATGCGAAACACAGCACCTGAGCGCAGGAAAGGCCTGTCCTAGTGGCTCTGAAACAAACAGGCTGCCTTTTGCCACAGCTGGAGTCCCAAACACAGCACCTACCTCCTTTCCCCAGGTAGCAGTTATGGCTTCATGTCCACTCTAAACCAGTCTGACTGACACAGAAAGGAGCCCTGACTTTGTCTGCCCCCTCATGCAATCTTCTCTCCCTTTCATCAAGAGTAGCATTTTCTTGGCCAATAAACCAGGTAAAACTCACCAAGCAATTCCTAAGCAGGCCAGTTGTCTGGCTCACCATGCAGCTCCACAAGCCCTGGCACACGCTGAAAGTTTGAGAACTGCACTGTTCCTTTAACAGCAGCTGGCATTTAAGCCAGCCTAAAGCAATGACGGAACTTCAGGGTGAATAACACAGTGAGTGAAGTTCGCAAATGGCAGTCACAGAAAATCTTTCCAAAATACAAGTTTATAAGCACAGCAATGTGCGTTTTCTGTTCTAAGAGTTACACAATGAGGCACAGAGAAGTAAATGAGTCATGGCTCAGCCAATGAGTCCGTTCTTTCATTTACCATATTCATGACAAGTATTTCACCATGGAAAACAATTATTTTGATAGGCCTGTTTTGTAGTCTGTCCTTGGAGAAGTTCACTGAGTGACAAGAGACTGCAAGCCTGCTGGAACAGGCTCTTGGAAAATTCCCATGCTCACAGCCACACTGTGATTCCATATCAGCAGCATTCTTTAGGGCAGCAGGCTTGGTCAATGAGAAATATGCCCCCTCCCTAAGAAAAGGAATAACTGGAAATATAGTTACAACTTCTGTCAGAGTTTAAGGCCTTTGTCACTTATAACCTTTGTCAGGCAACCTAAGGTTACAAGCCTTAAGAAAAAGACAGATCAGGACTGCAGTTGTGCTTGAAATCCATATTTACAAAGACCAGAAACTACCTACCATAGCCCTTGTTCAGCACACCACATCTACACAGGTTTTGCAGGCCTGTACAAGAGCCTCCAAACAGCTGACATGCATCGCTCAAGTCAGTGGAGGCCCTTTGCTGCTGCACCACATCAGGGTCTGCGCATTGTCACCACCACACTGGACACCACTGTTAAGACACCTACAATACACACTGCCCACAAACGTCGCAGGAGCCCCCTGCTTGCAAATATACCCATTCCTGACAGAAAGCAGCTGACCGAAGTTGCTTTTACCTGTGCAAGAGGAGCTGGTCAACGCAGAGAGTATGGTATCAGGGCAGTGTGCTCTACAGAGAATAAGCTGGTTCAAAGGTCCCTCCACCTGCATTGAACATGCTGCTGCTGACTCACATTACTTGTACCCAACTACTGATGGAAGATTAAATTGCAGGCTCCTTCTGCAGCAGTCCCACCTCCAACCCACTATACAAATACAGCATCCCCACTCTGCTTCTGATACTTCAAACCAGCATCAACTGCAATACACGTGGATCTGCTCTTGACTTTGTCATATATGAACACCACATACCCCAATCCCCAGGCTCACAACACTTACTGCCTCACCAAGGCTGCATGCATGACATGCTATACCTCCTGGGCTCCTGGAACAAAACATAGCTATACAAAACCTCCAATGCCTACCAATCAAGCTACATGTATGCCAGGCTAGTATACAGACACTTCTTGCACTCTAATGCTGCTGATTTTCCCACCTAACTCACCCATTAACTTTTGCCTGAGGTGCTTTCATTGTATCACACCATCTTGTCCCACATCACTCTCTCGCTCCCACAACAAGTCATTGAGTACACCAAGGCCCTTGCCTGGAATGTGGTTCTGCCATTGGGCCCTTGCTGGCTCCAATGCAGTGCATCACACTGGGATGGTTCTCACCATAGTCCCCAGTGGTAATGTCTTCTGGATTCAGGTTCCTGTACCTTTCAGCACTTCCAGAAAATGTTGATTTCCCTCCCAGAAATTTCAACTTTTATAGATTTTTGTGCTTCTCCTTTTACTTCCTAAAATCACTTAGGAAAAGCTTAGTGTCTCATTGCTCAGTCGTCTTCCTCTGCTTCTGCCTTTCAAATGTTTCTCAACATTTGACCTCTACTTCTTAACTTCCTTTTGTTATTCAATGGGGGAGGGGAAGATGGACCTCATAACAGGCACGATTCACTGGAGCACATACCCATGATTCACATCTTTCTACTCATCCAATCTAACATTTCAATAGCTACCATTTCACACCTTGAGTATCAGGAAGGGGCAGCTTTGATCTTACTGACATCTTGCTCCCTTAAGCATATTCTACATACTCGGAATATTCAGCTTTCTGACAACAGCAGCATTCCTTCCTTGTCCTGCTGAGCAGTCACAAGTCCTTCCTTTCAAGTACAACAAGACTCTGGATCTCTTTGGTACTGAGATTACAATGCTCACATCTGTCCTATGTTTTTAGTCTTTACCACTTATCTTATAACCCCTACCAATGTTAAGTTTGTATTCCATATGGCCGCTTATCAGCAGGAAAAACTCTAGTCCCTCTGATGACCACTGCAGCAACTCTGGCAGTTGTCTTCCTCTTTCTCCTTCCTACTTTTGTCTGAAGAACTGTCCAATGAAGCTGTGCATCACTCATCATCAGATTCCTGTCTGCACTTCCATCCCAGGTCAGGACAATATATGGGTTCTGGGAAGAAAAGAAATCTGTTTTTCACAAGTCTGGGTGCCATAAATATTCACTGCTGGGGGAGAGGAGTAAGAAAACAAGTCTCTTTTTGCAATATACAATGCTTTAAAACCAAGCCATTTCATGCCAATACAGGAGAATTAAATACAGTTTGGAAACAGCTTTAACTGAATTTCATTCACTATGAGTCTACAGCTTTATCAGTGAATAATTAACACTATGAAAAAATCTCTTTGAAACAGTTGTACAAGATGAAGTCAATGGTTTTGTTATACCACTGGCCAAGCTTTCCATTAGAAAATCTGACAAACACCCTCCAAACACACAGAAAATCATTACCTGAAAAATCAGAGCATTACCTTTGTGCATCTGATATACCTTATTTATAAAACTGAAACTGGAACAAAAGGTTGAAAAGAGTGAAAGGACACCCACTTCATAACTTAAAACTATTTTACAATTTCAAAAGCTACAGAACAGCTAAGTTACTGTTTGCTAACCTATTTTCCATCTTGAAAGCCATGTTTCATTTTGTAGGAAAAAGCTTCCATGCATTTGCTAATACCCATTAAAAGTAGATCGTATAGAGGCAAGAGTCATTTAGACTACATCCTCCTTAAATATACCTGATCAGGTATCTGGTGAGGTCTTTGACTTCTGTATTATCTCAGGAAGTACCACTTTCCCGCTTCTCTTCTTGGCCTCTCATCTATAAAGCATTTTACTCAGCATTTTATCACCTTTCTTCTCTTCGAGCATGTATTATTCAATAAGACAAACTCTTGTTTATTCCTAAGTACATCTTTGCTCCCTGCTACCGAACAGTCATTTACATTTATCATCTACAAAATTACCTAGAAATCAAACCTGTAAACTACTGCCAGGATACATGACAACTTAAAAACTGATCACTCAAAACTAAGTCAGTAAAACTAAGTGGTATGCTGCTTCTAAAATTTATACACAGGACTAAGAATTTTTTTCTTAGCTTCCTTATTCCATCAGACTTTCACAGCATCTGTTAAATTATGTCCCAGTCCTAGTCACTGCCGGCCATTCATGCATTAGCACATTGAACTGAAGTCACCTCTATTAATTCATGGGTATTTGTATTTGACAAGGAATGCTACATGATGGCGCACTCATGTATCATGGCTTGCAATAATAAAGATTAAAAAACAGCCATGCATTTTATGTCATCCTCATCCCCCTGCTGTGGAGGAAGCAAAATTGAAGTTTTGGGCTTCTGTATAATATAGCTACATTAAATCCAGAAAGAGAATATAATGTACTTGATATTTTATCCCCAAGACACTAACTGTAGACAGTTTGCAAGGTTTCAGTTTACAATCTAAATCAATGGAAGAACTGAGACTCATTTTGCATGTACCACAGCACCAGCACAGCCAGCTGTCATTGGTAATAACAGTATTTCAGAATAAAAGTGTTCCAGTTTTTTCTTTTTCTTGAGCTAATATATTAAACAATTCATTTAGACTATTGATTTTTCCCTGTTCTTATATTTTTAAAATCAGTAGACTCTGCAGAATTGTCCAAAGAAGAACAAGCCATGTTTAATCCAGTAAGCATGGTCACTAAATCCAGCTTCGTAAATATGCAGATGACTAAGACTACTTTCCACCCTCCCAAAACACTGCATTATATTCCGCCAATAGCAGAAGCAAAGTCTGATTGAATTGGTGTGGAAGCAACTAACAACTTACAGTACAGCTCTCCACTAAACTGATTACCTCACATTTTCCAGAAGATCCCAAGAAGATTATCTGTAAGTGTATTTGGTAATGAATTCTTAACACAGATTTTATCTGCTATCCTTTCATAGCCACAGCTGCACTTAAGTCAAAGAAAGGACCAACAATCAAGCATACGAAACTCTGA
This sequence comes from Vidua chalybeata, assembly GCF_026979565.1. Classification (NCBI taxonomy): domain Eukaryota; kingdom Metazoa; phylum Chordata; class Aves; order Passeriformes; family Viduidae; genus Vidua; species Vidua chalybeata. Next base: position 31,243,331 of record NC_071570.1, read on the forward strand.
AGATGACATTATATATTATTTATTTATACTACTGACAAACATACTATCAATCCCATCATTAATCACTGAATATGGATCGGTGCTCCATGCACTTCAGCCTAGTCAAAATAGCCAAGTTAAATGCAGAAATTAAAAACTAATAATAAAGCTCAGGAGCCACTTTTGACAAGGGTAAACTAGAAGCTGAAGTGTTTGAGTTTAAAAAGTTTGTGCTGACTTGCACACATAGTGGAACATTGCTATGCAGAAAGAAGGCATAACATACAGAAACAAATCTGAGAGCCACTGCTGAAGCCTTTAACCCAAAGCCAAGCTTTTAACACAACCTTATAAACACTTAAATAATTAGAATACATGCAAACTTGAGCCTCTACTCTGTTACAGGCTGTACATTTGTAACAATCTGTAAGGGTTTATGCAATTTAAAGTGCCTTGACGGCCTAATGTTTTTCATTTCATTAGTCAGTGTAAATTAAATATTGTAGTCAGCTGCACAGTTCCTGCATAGTTCCTGCACTGTCACTGCATTTACTCTCATCTGTCAGTAACTAGTTAGCAGTAAAATTTGGCACACATACAACAAAGTGTTTCATTTCTTAGAAGTCATACAGCTATGCAACAGTTGATTGTTCAGGCCTTTAAAAGAATTATTTGAATGCCATTAACTTTTGTGAAAAATAAAGTAAAAAAGACATAATAAAAATATATATTAACATGCACTTCTGTGAAATATCTTACTATGCCATTTCCCCCATTATTTTTCCAATGATGCCAAAATGTATTAAAGGTCTGACACCAATTAACAGTGAAAGATGACTTATATAAACCAGTGTATTGTTAAATAAACTATGATAAAAGGTATATCACTTGAATTTTTAGAACATTAATTCAGTACATAAGCTTCCTATTTATCTGATCAGCTAACTCTACTAATGCAAATTTAAACTCACTGACAGGTTTTACTGCATCCTTCCAATTAGCATCAGACTTTCTCAGCCACTGCTCTTGCATTTCCAAAGCAAAACTTCCAGGTTTTTCGACTGTCAAATACACTCACTTGCAAAGAGGAATGGAGGCTTACATAATAATAATAAATAAATAAATGACCTTTAAAGCCACAAATAAAAAATTACACTCTCATTTTTAAAGCATGTAATGATGTGCATCACAATACTTTAAACACTGCTGAAATCTGCCCTCTTTGAATATTTAGTTTGCACTTTTCAAAGGTGTTTAATAAAGTGTTGGTATAAATTCCACATTAGGAGACACTTTAGTCTATACTGAATTGTGTCACATCAGAAAAAGTCTTTTGTATGCCCACTCAGCTCTTACAGCAGGCCTTTTATCAGTTCTGACTTAACCACAAAGGAATTCTATACACTGTAGTTACTATTAGAAGGCTCGACTCCTCCAGTCTGTTTGCACATTTACAGAATTCAGTCAGAAAACATCTATTTTAAGATGGTGATTTATATCTCAGCTTTTCCATACTTCCTGGCCCTCCAAAGCACAGCCAAGGCCACAAAGACTGGATGCACGTTGCTGCTTCAGAGGACAGCAGGGTAATGTGCCGCAAGGCCATCACATAAATCATGGTAATTGGCATGCAGCTGGAAAGAGAATGCAAACCAGTGTACAGCACCAGCCAACATCACCAGTGATCCAGGTCACAGAAGGTTATGAAGCCATGTCAAGGGCTGCACACATATCCAGCTGAGAACTTTTTACATACATCATCTTGGAAAGTAAACCAACAGCAAAAACTAAAAGTTCGAGGAGACAGATCTCTCAGAACAAGTGCAGTTGCTGGACAACACTCAAGTATTCACGTGCTGTCAGGCTGACTGCATTCCAGGCAATCAGAATTCACATTAAATCTGTATCCTTGCCACACATGAAAGCTTTTTAAGATTTCAAACTAGTTCATGTCACAGACAGCGTAATCATAAATTAGGATACCTTTTGTCAGTTAAAATAGTGTGGTCCTTTTTTGACTTGACTTCGGGTTTTTTTTTTTAAGAAGCAGTAAATTCTCCTACCGTACCCCTCAAGCAAATAGAAAACAAGTTAAGGAATGTCAGCTGCTTTCCTATACTACTGTAGCTTTGCAATCATATTTACACTACTACAAAACTTCACACTTTATCTTGACATCACTAGATGACCTAGAGAGTAGGTAACACTTAAACTGAACTCATGCAGACATATCTTAGAGCATGCCATCTACTACATTTCATCCTTCAACAGTAAGAACTGCACCTGACAATTTAGCAAATTTTTTCCTCTTGATTTTTTTAAATTAGAACTTGATGAGAGTCTTAAGTAATGATTTGATTTTAACAGGTTCATTTATAAAAGCAAATGATACAGCAAAATACAGCAACTAGCAAATTATTTTTAAGGAAACCAGTTTGTCTGATGCTCACTTTGAAATAGCCCCAGCCTACCGTCACACACAGATTTTGTGTTTAATTAATAGTTCACCTCTGAAAGTTAGCATACAGGGAGAGAAAGCCAATGCTGGCGTGACAAGTGGCTGAAATTCAAACATTGCTACATACCAAAGCATCGGCTCATATACAAAGATGGAATCACTTTCTAAAAGAAATGGCAGCTTTGAAAATGAAAGTGAAGAAAACCTTGAAATTAAGGGGGAAATGGAACATAAGAAACATGAAAACTGACCTAAAACACACAATTAAAAATTTTGTTACGTGAACCAAATACAACACTGTATTCTTGTGTAAAGGAAGATTTCTTGGTTTAAACTTGTGATTAACAATTATTTTCCTTAAAAAAAATAAATTAATTCTACAGAAGTATTGACATTGTCCAATTACATTTATCCTACTATTCACAATTACATAGGAAGATATATATATATATACAAGTTTTGTTTCAGAACTTGTAATCACTCTTAAATACTTACTCTCTCTTGAAATCAAGATTTGATACTTTTAGAAAGCCTGAATTAAATGCAAGAGCTCATTTACAAAGCTTTTCCACCTTTAGTGATCTGGTCTTGATAGACAGCTTTTTTTCTTCTTTAGCTCCAGCTTTTTTTTCAGAGTTTCCAAAGAAAATTTTCAAGGTTAAGGATAGTGTATTAGAGCACGCACACAGAAAATAGCTTGCATATTCACCAGTTAACACAATACATTCCAAATTCAACAAGGAAACTACAATGCATTAGATGTCTCCCTTTCAGGAAGAAACATTTAAAAATTAGCTTACTAGTTTCTGTTCTGGGACTTGGAAATATCAGTAGTTATTTCTTAGAGCAAAGTGAAAGTGGAATTGAAGAAGGTATTTTCACAAAACTCTCTACTAGGCTTGGAACTAAGTCAAAAAAAAGTCCAGCAAAAAGTCAGACATCATTTGTTTACACCCATACCACAATATTGTATTAACAAATTCTGGATTACTTGTTTTACTTATACTTTCCTAACCAAACCCCTTAAATTGAACATGATTGTTCTTTCAGCATGTAAGCACACAAAGTTCTCCTCTTCAAATAGGCAGAATTTAACACAACCTTTTTCCAAGGGAAAAAGGTCACTACACATACCAGAATATTTGGTATCACAGTTCAAAAAAAGTTAACGCTAAACACAGTTCCTGCACTGCCATTAATTACGGCCTTAGGTTTGTCACACAACACAGTGTTACTTTCATTAAGTAAATCCTTTTACTACATACATCTGTCCTACAGGTTTCATCAACAATTACATATATATATTGCACACACCAGTGAGGATGACCATATCTGCTAAAAGTCGCAGTTCAACTCACAGCACAGTATAACATTTGTGCCACCTTTGCTAATAAAATACTCAGTATGGTTTTATCACAAGAAAAAAAAGTGTTTCATGTTATACCACTGGCACTCAAATAACTGAGTCACAGAAAAAGAGAAATTACTTTTGTTTTACTTACTCTGCCACTTCAGAAAGTTTGGGTTTTTTTTCTTTTTTTCAATAAAGATGGCTAGGAAGAACCAAAATTTACCTGAAATCATTGTCCACCAAAAGGATCTGAAATCTGTTGACTACAATACAGATTCCACCAGAATTACATGCAGCCACCAATTCAGTCTCCTAAAGCCTTCTCTTGGTCCTGGTGAAAAAAAAGGCTTCACCTGGTTTTGAAAGCAGAACTATCTCCAGTCTTTAACTCAAGAACAAATTAAAGAAACATCAGTGACCTTCAACTACTATTTAAGAAAGGAGAAATTTTACTTTGCTTTTCTCTAAGAAGCATTTTGGTTACATGTCCCAACCAGATAACCTGAGGGGCTTCCAAAACACAAGCCTGCAGCTCCAAGCTACTGATGCTCTTCAGCTGAACCTCCTTCCACAGAAAAGGCAGCTTTCTATCTTATAATATTAACATCATATTCTAGAGCTGTGGTGAGTGCCAGTCAATGAATTCTTTATATTTTCCTTCCCTAGGAGTCCCTTCCCTCCCATTCATATCTAAAAGCATGACTTGCCACAGAGCTTTATGCTACCATGGAAAGAGCTCTAACTCCTTTTAAGAAAGGCCTGTATGTGCAAGCAGGTTCTAGGCAACAAAGACAAACCTACTTCTAATGCGGCTGCAGCAGTGAAGCTGAGTTTTACAGCACTACAGCCACCGCAACCTCTGTCTTTCCCCAAGCAAGAGTCATACCAGCCGAGGCACAGGGGTTTATTTCTTCTCCTAGAATAGCTGCATTAAGGGCTCTCACCAGGTCAGCTGTGCTATTGAGGGATCACACCTCTTCCTAACCTTGACAGCCACAGCTGTGACAACAATACAGTACTGTGTACTAATTCAGGACTAACCTCAGAAACCAAATATACACTTTGCCATCTAAAACTGTCTGCTTGCTCCTGGCATTTTCAAAATTTGGCCAAATGAAACAGTCAATTTCTAATTTTCCTTCCAGATTGTTGTATTTACTCACAAAGTGCTTTCTTATTTAGACTTGATTTTTTTTCTAAAAATACTTGGTTTGAAATAAGTTAAAAACATGCATGGTAAAAGAGTTGTTTTATGCAGTTGGGAAGGTTTGCTTTAGGAACCTGCATTTTCTGGCTCTTTTGAAATGAACTAAAAAAGAAAAACTTTCATGTCCAGTTAAGCATATCAAAAAGATATAAACACATCAATAAGTTAGATGCAAATTGAATTCCAAAGCCATCTTCGTTGGAAAAAGCCCTTTCAAAATTAAATGATGCTAATTATTACGCTAGGACAGCATCAATACACTACAAAATAGGCTAGCAGACAACTTTACTGCCTGATTATCAAGAATGTTATTTGTGTGTATCTCTAATACATCATATTCATTTTACTTCAGATTTTCTTTACAACAAGATAACACACAAGAGATTAAGTTGGTAGGTATGAAGCAGTATTTTTAGCAAACCTTAGACACAAGGTTTGGGAAATCTTCCTGCTTAAGTTTATTTACCATGATGTAACAGTCAGAATGTTTATTCAGGGCTAGATTGAAAAACGTAAAATGCAAAATTCAGAAGCAAATGGTGCCATTTAACTACCACTGAACTGAAATGTATAAGTCTCTCAAATCAAGTCCTGCATTCCCTGTTTAGAGTAATACTTCAGGTTACAAGTAGGGCTGTTTGAACTGATATATAATAAAATGTATTTTGTCCAATAACTGCACTTTTCCATAGTTCAACAGTAAACATTTACAGAGTTTCCATTACTCGTACTGCAAAGAACACAAGTTCAGATTTATACAGTCACTAAACATGCACTTAAATAACCTTAATTCTAAGTTTTCATCAATGTTACATATTCTGCTGCATTATATGGAATCAATTCCATTCTCTGCCCAACATAACTCACTCTAGAGCGGAATTGCCTTTAGCAGTTGCACCTTTCTCCTTCACTAGGAATATCTTGTCAGCAAGACCTGGTCTTAATGACACAGCTACCTACCCAAAATACACAAGAATTTTCCTACAGCAGGATCTACCTAGGTCCTCCACAACTCCCTCACCAAAGGAGTTGTCAAAGAAGTTTTGTCAAAACAAAACTGACATCTTTCATATCATCAATTTCCACTACTATTTCTGCACAGAATTTCAAAGGAGGCTCACATAAGGGTGGGGGGAGGGGGGGAAATACAACAAAGCAAATGTATTTTCAGCAGTTGGTACAGTATTTGTTTGAAATGCATTTAAGGGTTCCAGAAAAAGCAGTCAACACTTAAGTTGTATTCATGCATATTTTCTTTCTACATACTGACCCTTGCCAACATTTCTCAATGCCCTCCCCTTTGAAGATACACAAAAAGTTACTTTTTTTCTTTCACAACTACTCACTGGGGCCTATTCCACTGCTGAAAGCAAGCAAAGTCCTCGCTGGGTGTCTGCCTCCTAGAGAAGATTGCGTTTTTTTATTTATTGCCCCTTGGCTTTATTTTCACAGTGAATTCCTGGCTTAAATGCAATCAGCCAAGAAACCCTCCCTATGTGCACTCCTGTCACTCCTAATCGCTTGCAAACAGAATCAAGTGCAAGCAAAGGGAAAAAAAAAATCTCAGCACTGCCAACCAAACTAAAAAAGCCCTACTTCTGGTTTTGCCAGTCCTGAGGAACCACAGATGTACCTCAGACCCCTTGGAAAGAGAAAGTCAAAATATTAAATTTAAAAGAAAGTTAAATTTAAAAATTAAATTAAATTAAAAAAAAAAAAAGAAAGTCCCCCTAAGCAGAAGAGAAGAACACTGAGCCTAAGAGCAGGGTCACATCTTCCCTTCGGAAAAAAAAAACCTGATGGCACATTTGCAAGGTGCCCGCCAAGTCAAACCCGCAGCAGCACCGAGGTTTTGGGGAAGTGTGAAGGAGGGAATCCCGGCGCCCCACACACGCACAAACACACATAAACACACACACACCGAGCCGCCGCCGTCAACAAAAGGCGAGCAGCAGCCTCTTTTGTCTTCCCCTTTTAAGGGGAGGAGGAGGGGAAACGACAGAAAAAAAAAAAAAAAAAAAAAAAAAAAAAAAAAAAAAAAAGAGGCAAATATACATGAAAATGAGAACAAAGTGGCCGGATCGCACAAAGAGCATCTCCACCGGCGGAGGAGACTATCTGCCGGGGGCGGCTCCTCTTTCATTCAAGGAATGGAAGGGAAGCCGCTCCCGGCAGACAGCCCCCAAAAGTGGGGGAATACCCACCTCTGCAGCCCTTTAAACACTGGCAGGGAGGAGTTAACCAAGGGAGCCCACAGCGGGTGAAGAACAGCGGCAGGCGGCTGGGCTGGGGGTGAGGAAGAGGAGGGGGGTATTGTTCCAGTAGGAGGAAAGCTTCGCTTTCCCCACCTTGTCACGAAGCCGCTCATCCTAAAGCATCCCCCCAAGCCATACCACCCCCAGCGGGGCGAATCGTGCCCCCTTCCCTCCGGCTCGTCGCCGCTGCCCTAGAAATGCCTTTGTTCGCGGACGCCCCCCCGCACTCCCGCTGCCGGGGTCTCGCACTGCTTTTATGTCTTTATTTTGGACGGCGGCGCATCCCGCCCTCCCTCCTTCCCCCGCCGGCCGCCCTTCTGCTGATTCATTTCCACCGGCGGTCCCTCTCGGGATTGGGGGGGGGGGGGGGGCTGCATCTCTTCGCTATTGTGGCTCGAGGAAAAGCGATGACCCGGATTGCCGGGGGTGGACGCTGGTAGGGGGGCAGAGCCAAATGGGATTACACAGGCTGGATTACGGGGAGCGGTGCGGGGCTGCGAGTTAAAGGGACAGGAGGGAGCCGTGTCCGTGTCACGGAGGCAGGGAGCCACTGCGCGTCCCGAGCACGAGGGGGAGGAGACCGGCGGAGGAAGTTGCCCGTCCCACGGTACAGCCGGGGAGTGAAGGTTCGCACGGGCCGGGCCGCAGGGGGTGAGCTGCAGCGGAGAAAGAGGGACGGCAAGCGGGTGACACGCAGGGGGAGACCCGCGGCCCCGACCGGCGGCGGCCTGGCGCGGGAGCGGAACCAGCCGGTGACTCACCGACTTGCAGGACGTTATCGACGCAGCCGCCGTCGAGCAGAGCGATGCCCCTGCGGAAGGGCAGCCGGTTCTCGTCGGCGGCAGCGGCGGCGGCGTCCATGGCCCCGCCAGGCGCGGCGGCGCCCCCGGGACCGGCGGCGGGATCTTCGGCGCCGGTGTTGAACGAGGAGTACATACAGATCTCCCTCTCACTGCGGGGGAAGGACCAGTAGACGATCCTGCGCTGCACCGGCTCCGGGATCCGTTCGAACCGCTCCTCCACCCGCTGGAAGGGCCACTTCTCCGCCACCTTGCGAGCCGCAATGTCCAGCAGGGACTCGGGGCTCTGGGTCTTGCCGAACGGCAGCAGCCCCAGGGCGGCGGCGGCAGCTGCGGAGGAGGGTCCGGCGGAGAGCGCGCCCCCGCCGGGCCCAGAGCCGCCCGCCCGCTGCCCCGGCCTGCAGCCCGAGCCATAGCCGGGTCTGCAGCAGAGGCGCTTGGCGGGGTGGGGGAGCTGACCGCGCTCCGCCATGATCGCGCCGCTTCTAAGCCGACAGCGGAAGTGGCTGTACTCTATAAACGGCTCCAGGAAGGCAGCGAAGGCCCGCGAGCCCCCGGGGACACGCCCCCCTCTGCCCTTATGTGGCGAAGAGGGTGGGGCCTTTTAGCCTCGCCGGCTGCGGGGGGGCGGAGTCTTATGCAAATCGGCGTCACAACGTAAATAGAACGACGGGGGGGGGGGGAGGGGGAAGTGGGAAGGAGTTGCGTGCGCTCCCCTCCCTCCGCCCTCCCAACCTCTTCTCCCGTTGATGTCACGCGCGCAAGCCCGGGCGCGCCCTCGCGCGCGTGGTGGGAAAGGAAGGCGTGGCCGGCGGCGCCCCCTGCTCTGCCGCCATATAGGGAATGGAATGCGGAGGCGGGGCCGTCGCCGCGGCCTGAACTCGGTCACCTCTGCCGGGAAAGCCGGAGGGCGGGGCGAGCCGCGCCTCGCGGATGGGAAGTACGGTACCGGCTGCGGCCGCCCCGGGGGAAAGGACCTGCGCTCCTGCTTCAGAGGCGGACCGCAACGGGCGAAGCCCTTTCCGCCCGCCCCTAGAGCAGGAGCCCCGATGCGTGCATATAACAAGGTCTTGAGTTACATGAGTGAGGCGCGCACCAAGATGTGTTGGTGTTGAGTTTTGTGGGGAGTTTTCTTTTCCTTCTATTAGCGGTAGTACGGTAAAGGTCGTCATCCCGGTGCCAGCACCCGGTTGGCTCTGCAGATGTCAGGGCTTGGAAGCGCTGCGGGAGAGCCGAGACACGGGGCAGGGCGGCACGGACCCGCAGTGAGTCAATTGGAGGCGATGAAAGCACCGTGTTTGGCCAGGTGGGTCGTGAGGATGTGGTGACACAGCGGAGGGTCATGGTGTTTTCGGTGATCTTTAAAAACCGTGCCGTTGGGGTCCGTGCCGGCGCCTCAAATATATATATATATATATATATATATACAGATATAGATATAGATAGATAGATAGATAGATAGATAGATAGATAGATAGATAGATGGATGTACATATGATGAGGATCCAGCGCGGAGCGCTGCTCCCGCCGCCGCTCCTGCAACACCGACTGCATGGAAATGCCGCCGGGGAGGGATCGAGCGAGCGCAGACCACAGCGCCTTCCTGCGCAGAGAGGCTGTGGGCTCCGTGTCATTGCAGAGCAACTTCGGTTGACTTCTGTTCCGCTAATTAAATTTTAAAATAAATATTTTTGGTATTTTGGAATTTCATCTCGGAAATGGGATTACGCTTTGATGTTTCATGGTAGAGCAGTCGCCATTTTTTATTAACCAAATTTAAAACCATTTTTTTTTTAATTAATTAAATGTTTCGGAACTATAGCTTGTAGGAGGGATTTTTTGGCGGCTTGCTGTTGAAAACAGCACTTACTCGCATGCTATGCCCTGCAGAAGCCGTAATTGGAGCGGCTTCTCTCCGGTAGGCTGGTTTTCCCAGACAGACTACATTTTCCATGATGCAGCGCAAGCCGGCACCAGCGAGGAGGCGGTTCCGTCAGGGAATGCGGCGGAGGAATGTCAAGCGTGCCAGGCATAAAATCTAAGAGGTGCAAACATCATCGCCTTGGCTCGAAACTTTGTCGTCTCCTTTTTGTTTGCACCAACTCCCCTCTTCGACCTCCGACTGGAACAGGAGCTTATTTTGTCGTCAAGCGATTGAAAAGCTTTGCAGAAACTGCATTTTCCATTATAAGTGGGTGGGAAATTGAATGAAACTTATCAGACTCGCTGACTGATTTTTAATGAAAGATTGGCAGAAACCTGAGATGGTTTAGAATTTGCACATATTGGGGAAGGGGGGAGAGCGTATGCTTTTAAACTTCTAAACAGTAACAGTACTTGGAATACTCTACTTCACGGGTAGAGAATTTTTTTACATCTAGGTATAGACCTGCGCTTTTGGTGGAGGGAAGGGTTAGGGTTGGTTTTTTGCTTGTACGTTTGTTCGTTTTTCTGGTTTTGGGTTATTTTTTTTTCTCCTGCTGCCATTGCTGATACTAAGAAAATGATGGACACTTTTTAACCAAGTAGCTTAAACTGCAGAATAATTTTCTGCACAGTTTGGTTGTTTTTTTTTTTTTTTGTTTTTTTTTGTTTGGTTTGTTTTGTGTTTTGTTTTGGGTTAGTTTTTTTTTTTTTTGGTGGGGGTTTATTCTATAAGTTTGGAGTTTCTTCCCTTGGGATCATGAAACCTACCTTCTGTGTAAGAAATGAGTTTAAACTGATGCTTGTGTTTCTGGCTTTGGACTTCACAAAATAGTTACTCTTGAGAAGCCAGTTTCATAAATTCATAGGTAGCTTGCTGGAATATTAGCTGTCTTGTTTCTCATTTTAGGCATGTTCTATAAATGTTCCGCTGGATTTATAAACTTAACTCCAACAGAATTTTGGAAGTGTTAGGGAGCCTGAATGCTGCAGACCAGGGATGAGCTTGTAGTACTTTATTTTACTATTAATATGGTTTTCATCTCAGCATTTCAGAAAGCAGAGATACTAAATATGTAGACAGTAGGAAAAAGGTAAAAAAAAAAGAACTTCATGATTGCATGTGTGTGAGAGGAGAGGAAAATTATTTTTCACTCCATCACTTATTCATGAGTAATGATTATTCACATGTCAAAACAATTTTTCTTCTCTGTTCTACCACTATTTCTGTTTTAAATAAGCATCTAGCAGTAAAAATATTCTTCCAAATTGGGTAATAGCTGTTCTTTACCAGGTCTTAGCCACCTGCTGCAATAAAAATAACACTAATGCCACTGGAAGAATTCTTCATGTCATAGTCAAGAAACTTTACAATAAAAACCAAGAAGAGTGGGAAGAGTGACAATGAACAACAAATCATCCATAATAAGCAGATTAACCTGTGTGTCAGTTCTCAACTTAGTCTTTCTTTTTTCTTCACAGATCTGGGCAGAAATTTTTTAATTCAGTAAAGAAATCCCAGAGAAAAGCAGGTGAAAGAATTCCTAGATCCACCTCTTTAATCTGTCTACCTCTCATCAGGAGTAGCTACTTCCTATTGAGTCTGTATATAATAACAGACACACAGAATACTGGTGAATCTTTTTAGTTTCTGGGCTACAGAGCAGACAAGGAAGGAAGAGGTGTCTTTACTCTTGTCATGCCGCCACAGGCACCAAATGTGCTCCACTTTAGGCTCCAGCTGCACTGGCGTAGCACTTGAACAACTTGCAAATTTTCATCTGAGGCTGAACTTCTGTCCTGCAAGGTTTGCCCCGAGTTCCCTCCACTTTCTGAAACCAAGTGGGAAGATGTGTTAACTCCAGAGAAGAAATTAGGAAGTGTTAAAACCATATCTAAGGTATTTTAATTGCTAGTTAGTTTTTCTTTCAGTGGATGTTCTCAAGTGAAGACCTTACTGAGCTGAGCATTTCTTGCCTCTGCTTCCATGTCACCATTTTGGGAAGTTTCTATTCCAGAGCTACACAGAGAGGAAGGAATGGCTGCAAAACAGCAAGCTTAACTTGGCTAACTTCCTGCATGTAATAAAAGGCTATTCTGTAAGCTGCTTGGAAAAACACCCTTGGCAACTATGCAGTGAAATTCCTTCCTAATAATCTTTTCAGAGCATTAGGCCAATTGTATTCAGTTTTGCTCATTACAGTAAAGTATAAAAGGCTTGAGCATTCCACCAGTTGTTCTGATCTAAAAGGAAGGTCACATACAGCTGCACAGTTGTCTTTGTATGAAACACACCAAAGTCTAAATGTTTAAAAACAATGGCAGGCGACATAATGCTGGTCAACATAAGTCACCCCAGTGGTTAAATCTTATCAGGAAAGATGAGACTTGGCATTCTTGCATTGAAGCTGAACAAGGGTCTGGATTCATGCACTGCATAAAATATTTCTAAACTCTCAGAGGGTAGGGGGACAAAGACAGAGAAGGAGACTTGGGAATGGAGGCTGAAGGGTTCTTGGAGCTAAAGCTATAAGGAAAAAAAAGCAAGAAAAATTGAGGAGACAGAACTAAAATAATTAAAACAAAAAGAATGACAGGCCTACTGAAACAACGGGATTTGCAATACTAAACCAAATCTTTTAACCTGTTTCTGTGTGCCTTTTTATATAACAAGGGGTTTCATTTCTTGGAGGAAGGTTATAGGTTTTACGAAAAACAAATGTATTCTAACATTGTGTGAAAGCTTGAAAAACACTGCTGTATGTAAAGATAGTGAATATCACTGTACTTTGCAGTGTAGTGAAACTGGGAATTCAAATGCAGGAAAAGTAGACAGAAGTGATGAGAGTTGATGAAATTACTATCTTAAGATTGGCTGGTGAAGAAAATAGTGTAGTTGGTCACTGTCCTCAGTTTTACAGTTTTACTGTTTCACAGTTTTACTGTTTAATAAAACAGTTTCTTTCATTATGTTCAGAAGCTATTTTTAATTTAAGGCCTTAAAAAAACTTTTGCCTTTTGCTAGCCTTTTAAATCAAATACTTTAGGATAAATATTGCCAGCTCTTTAGCATCTCTCTGTTGAAGTGGAAATAAACTGGCAGCACCAAATGAGCCCTTTCAAAGAGCAGTTTTTTATTTTGATTAAATTCCATGTTGATTCTAAAACTGGAGTCAGAGACTAACTAGAATCTAAAAGCATTTAGGAAAATTTACTTAAAATACTAAGCATACTTTGCCAGTTTTCTAGAATAGTCAAAAGAAACAAACATCTAAAACTGGGCTAAATCCCCTTGACATTAATTTCTGTGTCCACTGCATTTCTGTGGCTCGATACTTGATGTATGAAGTCATTCTCAGATGGACTGAAGGGGAAGGCATTGTCACATAGTCCCAGAGCTGTGTGAATTAATGCTGGTCTGTATTTCCTCAAGGACTGAGCATATTCAGTTTACATTTATTGAGAATAGATCCGGGGAACGAATTATTTCTTCCTTATAAGGACCCTTGTGTTGAGATATCTGTTGAGACAGTTCAGCTCACTACTAAGTCACTAGGGATAAAAGCATCACTGTTACAAGCAAAATGACAATATGCAAGAAACTTCGTAAAATTAAATGTGTTGCAGTCATTTAGATGGTTCAGAATATTGAGATCTTGGAAGACTAGAGGAATAAGAGTGTCTCACCTTTCTTCCGATTTAGTATTTGCATAAAGTCAAAAGGAGAAAGTCTTGTCTCAGAGGGAACTGTAGATTTAGCGTCTCTCTGGGTTTGTTGTGACCTTATTTAGATCTGAGTTGCAAAATTTATGAATACTCAAAGTAAAAACAGTATATTATCCTCACAAGTCTTTGTAATTGTTAGTTTTAAAGTATTATCTTTTCCTAATATCAAAATAAAAGAATTTTATGAAAATATTGGATAATAAAACATTTTTCTTCATTTATTCTCTATTTTTAGTGCAAATACATACACTTAATTGTGATTAAGTGATTTTAAAAAAAAAAGTTCCTCAAAACTTCATCTTCTTCTGGTCAGATATTCTCCACCAAAAATGAAATAGTCTGGTCTAGAAGTTATCAGGTGCAAAATGCCATTGCTTGGTCTACCAGCATGTGTAGGAATACACATGTACAGAAAGTGAAATGGGCTAGTGGTTTAAAAGGGAACATTAGGGCACTGCCTTCCTGTGTATAAGCATCCTACATGAACAACTCCCCCTTTTTGTCTTCTTGGGCTTTCTCCCTTTTAACTGCGCTTTAGACTTCCTTGCATTGGACCAAGTAACTACTTTGCAGTATCAGGCCCAGTAATTCTTGGGCAGAAATTCTTCATGAAGGACATGAAAACCTCGACATGGTTGAGGTCTCAAAGTAAAAGACATTGCTTACCTAGATTTTAACCTATAGCAAAGAAAGAGAAATTACATAAACTAAAATTTTCAGAAGAGCTTTTCCACATGCTAAGTGCTGGTAGAATGATTTTTAAAATGGCTTTAAATAAAAAAAAGAAAAACGCTAAACAAGTCAAAACGCTTCCTTCTCCCATTTCAAGGATCACAGAATCATTTAGTTTGGAAAAGATTTCCAAGGTCATCAAGTCCACCGTTTTGAATGATCGCCACCTTGTCAGCTAGACCATAGCACAAAGTTCCAGGTCCAGTAATTCCTGGAACACTTCCATGGATGTTGATTCCACCACTTTCTTGAGCAGTCCATCTCAATGTTTGACAGCCTCTTAGTATTGAGATTTGCCATCGTGTCCACTCGGATCCCGCTCGAGTGGCCCGGCCAGGCAACACGATGACGGCAGAAGGCACTCCTTTTGGGTTCCCTGAAGGGTTTACAAGGAGTGCCTCCGGAGGAGCGACTGGACGGCGAGACCACTGAGGAATGAGGCTGACTCTCCTCGGGGGCAAACGTCAGGTTTTATTGGTAACTCCTGGAGCTCCAACTACACCCAACTCAAGCCGACCGACGAGAGCCCCGAGAGGGCCTCTGCAGCGACTTATAAAGAGGGGAGTGGAAGGGGAGAACAGCCAATGGGGTTAACTGGGGAGTGACTTTCAGGGAAACAGATAGGAATGACAACCTATTAGGGGAAGGTAGGGGAGGGGTCCCTAGTCCTGATCCAATCACTCGATGCCCCTCATGGAAGTTTCCAGGTGGTGGGAATGGGCCACCGAGTGATGGACAGGGCACCAGGGAGGGGACACGGGAATGACTCAGCACTTCTGCTGAGTCAAGGGGCAGGCTTAGGGAAGAGTGACAAGGGTGAAACCAAAATGATATGGGGGAGCAACAGGGGCAAACCATCTTAAAACACGGGTAATAACAATAGTAAAAGCAAATACAATACAACAGAGATTCTTTCTAATGTCCAACCTAAACCTCCCCTGGTACAGCTTGAGACTCTGTGCTCTTTTCCTTGTCACTGGTTGACTGGGAGAATAGCCTGACTCCACCTGGCTGCAGTCTCCTTTCAGGCAGGTGTAGGGAGTGATAAGGCCACCCCCGAGCCTCCTTTTCCCCCCAGCTCCCTCAGCCACTCAGGACTTGTACTCTAGATCCTTCCTCAGCTCTGTTCTCTTCTCTGGACCTGCTCCAGCACTTCAGTGTGCTTCCATTCATGCCCAGGATTTGAGGTGGAGCCCCACCAGTGCTGAGTACCAGTGCTGACAATCCCTGCCCTGCTCCTGCTGGCTGCACCATTGCTGATCCAGGCCAGGATGCCATTGGCCTTCTTGGCCACCTGGGCACACCCTGGCTCATGTTCAGCTGCTGTCAATCAGCACCCCCAGGTCCTTTTCCATTGGGCACTTTCCAGCCACTCTCTCCCAGCCTGGGGCATTGTCTTGGGGTTGTTTTGACCCAAGAGGAGGACCCAGCACTGGCCTGGGTCCTGGCCTTTTTGAACCTCCCACCACTGGCCTCAGCCCCTGATCCAGCTTGTACAGATCCCTGTGCAAAGCCATCCTACTCTCCAGCAGATCAGTACTTACGTACAACTTGTTATCTGTGAATATGCAAAGAATACATTCAACTCCCTCAACCAGATCATCAAAAAAGATATTAAACAGAAGAACTGGCCCCATTACTGGCACCATTCCCCACCACTCTGGGCCTGGCCAATCCAGTACCTGTCCACTCCATGGGCTGCCAGCTTTTCCAGGAGAATGCTGTGGGAGACAGAACGAAAGGCTTTGCTGAAGTCCAAGTAGGCTACATCCACAGCCTTTCCCTCATCCACTGGGCAGGTCAGCTGGTCGTAAATTGAGATCAGTTTGGTCAGGTGGGACCTGCCTTTCCTAAACCTATTCTGGGTGGGCCTCACCCCTTGGTTATTCTGGGTGTGCCATGTGATAATATCTAAGATGATCTGTTCCATAGTCTTGCAGGGTGCTGAGGTCAGGCTGACAGGCTGTAGTTGGCTAGATCCTGAGCCCTTCTTGTGGATGGACATCACACTGGCCAATTTCCAGTCATCTCTGACATCCCCAAACCTCCCTGATTAGCCAGAACTGACTAAGAAGTCTGAGTCCAGATTAATGTGTGATGGCAAGAGAGCCAAACATACAAGGGGACAGCTTAAATATGCCAAAATCTGTAGCTCCTGCTTGTGTACTATAGAGATGGGGTGCCTTTCAGTAGGATCCATGCTGTGCTGGTGTACCCTTGTCTTCAGCAGCACAGCCAAGGCAGTCCTAGGAAGAGGAAAGTATAGCTAACTAGACAGCAATTTCTTTGGGTGCCAATTTTCTGTGAACTTCTCAGCTTTCATCAGTTATAACTGAGGACCTCAGAAAGTATGGAGGCAAAGAAAAGGCTGAGATGGCTAAGCAACACTATAATGGTTCCTGTTGTAACGACTGTCATTCTTTTAAAAAGCTCAGGTACAATACCTGCTTCCTCTTACTTGTTTCCCTAGTGATTGCATTTAGCAAGCTGGGAAAATGAGCTGGTCTATATTTTTTTTCCTAATGATCTCTGTTTAAAATTTTGTTCCAATTGATACTTAAATTCATAGTTTACAGGTATTAGAACAATATTGCAAACCTGTCTCTAGCTTTGCTGGGACTGAAACACCCAATCAAGATTTACAGAGAACTTTTTTCTTGGGTTGTATCAGAGACAAACTTACAAGGTAGTGCTTTAAGTACAAGGGCTTCTGTATAGCTAAGACACCCTTTGAAATTAAGAGACCAAGGTTTTTCTGTCTGACAAAAGAATTGCACTGTGCTGTCTTGTCATTAATTTGTTCAAAAAGGACTTTATGCTGAGGAATAGTTAATAAAGATCAAATCAAGGGTATAACATTTTAAAGGGTTGTTTTCCCAGTTTCTTTTCCTCAACCCAGATTGTATCTTACATCTGTAAAACCTGGTTTTACAGATATAAAGTTTTGCCCCAAAACTTTAGAAAGTATTTGAAATTTTGTAGCCCAAGTGCTAATTAGAGTGGTGTGTACTTAGATCTATCCCTGCAACACTGACTGAGCTGTGGAATACTGCATCTGTTTAGAGCAGTCAACTTTCAAGGTTAAACACAGCTTACTAACATATATCTTGAGTGACATTGATATACTTTTACTTGTATTTTGTATCCCAGCTGAAAGTATTATCATTATCAGGTTGTCTGTTTCTATCCCTTCTTTTTCTTTCCCTTCTTTCTTTGACTGTACTTTGCTGTTGCCAGTCCATTGTACACTCTCTCCCTATTAAAGAGACAAAATGGGTAAATTTTCCAACCACTTGCCTTTCCTTCTTCCTATTCTTCCTGTCCTGCAGTCTTGGAAATGTCAAGCTAAGCCTTGTAATCAAATTCAGAAGATAGAGATAAGCTATGCTTAGAGCCTGCAGTAAAATTTTGTCAGAGAAACCAGTACTTCTTTTTACTTCACTACCTTCAAAGGCTTCACTGGAATCCCTTTCTTAGAGCAGGGATTTAGGTTTTTTTCTACTGGTCTGTGACTAGACAACATTTAACTTTTGAAATTGCTCTGAATAACTTTTGAAGTTGCTTTGGATAGAAAGGGATAACTTTTTATTTTCTTTTTTTTTTCTTTTTTCTTTTTTTTTTTCCTTTTTTTTTTTTTTTTCTTTTCTTTTCTGCTCCAGGGATTAAGATGAGCTGATAGATTCACCTCTGCTGCACTTCAACACTTGGAATAATAGTGGCACAATGGGGTCTTACACTTTTGGAAACTTAGTGTTTTGAGCCTCTTCCGGGGGAGTATTAGGAGTTCCAAGAATTTGGCGGGTTTACCACTGAAAAGGAAAGGACCCCGTGGTAATTAATATGTCCCCATGCTTCTTTGCTTTAATAAATTATGCAGGACTCATGGGACAGATGCCTTATTGCTAGACACTGTCCTCTGCTGGGCTGTATTGGGGTTCTTCAGGGGGAATAAATGCAGGCACTGTGTGTGGTGTGGTTCAAGCACTGCAGGAGATACAGAATCAGTGTCGGCAAGCTTAGGTAGATGTCTCCATCAGTCATCCTGCAGATGTTATGATCCATGAGCAGGAGGGGTAGAAATCTCTTCTAGTGTTTCATGTAAAATGTATTTTCTCATGGTTCCAAAAATGGAGCCTCTAGGCAAAGACCTGGGCAAAGCCTCTGAATTCCTCCAGTCGTAGTAAAGGTCCAGTTGTTGCATTAGTGTTCCAGCCTAAGACAGAAGACTATCTCTAGGAAGAATATTCTCCTAACTCAGAATTGCTTCCCAGTCAGTAATTTTAGTATGTGATTCTGAGAGCTTTGCTACAGACAGCACCAGAATAATTTTGTTCTTGTGATTTCAGTGGTTCTGAGAAGCAACAGCAGCACAGCCTGAGCATGGTTTCATGTTCGGGACTACAGTCCAGGCTCCAAAGCTAATGATGTGCACATTTGGATGACCAGGTTTGCATGCTGCTCTGATTTTTAATTTATCTCTGCAAGCATAAAGTCTTCGATTCTTCTAAAACAAAATTTTGCTTGCTGCAGATGAATGGCTGCTTTTGAAGATCACTAGAAAAGCTAGAGGTCTTTTTCAAAAGAAAACAAGAAAGATATGAGGGGTGGAATAACTGAAGAAGAGAAGGCAGAACTGAAGCAAGATTTGAGGAATAAATGTAAAAACACAATTCCTTGCCAGCTCCACCCTCTAAATGGTATTTACCATCAGGGAAATTGTATTCACCCTGGACTGATTGTAGGATCAGGAAAATCCTCCATAAATAGCTCTGAGCCTTTCAAAAGCTGCAGTTTTCCAATAATTGATACTGTGGTGACAACTTTCACCTGCTACTCATGAGTTGCAGTCACCACATCTGCTAAGGGGGAGAAGGCAACTTCTCCCTTTGCTTGGAATGTATTGTCTTGTCTGCAGTGGTGGTCCTAGGAGTGAAAAATTGCTACTAGGTTTGAGCACTTCTTAGAAGGTATGGTGTCCCCTATACTATTTGGAAATGAAACCTGCAGTCTCTGCTTACTCAGAGTTTAAGAAGTGTAAATGAAGAGCAACCACTTTAAGAGT
The DNA here is from genome assembly GCF_026979565.1 of Vidua chalybeata. Lineage (NCBI taxonomy): Eukaryota > Metazoa > Chordata > Aves > Passeriformes > Viduidae > Vidua > Vidua chalybeata. The sequence continues at coordinate 31,262,824 of NC_071570.1, forward strand.
ACCTGGGGATTAGTCTAAGTTGCATTATTGCCTGTGAATGAGGGTTTATTCCATACTGTTTACTAAATGAAGAGTCTAACCAACGGCAACATTCAGGACGTGGTCTGTAAGGATCTGTGTTGCCTCTGAAGAGGCGTGGCGACCTGGTTCAAGAACAGCACGGCAGCCAGCCTTGGCTGCTCGGGCCAATTACTCACAGACACCAATGTGGTGGACGGTAAAATGGCATTTATTCCCGAGTTACACGGCCTTATATAACCTGGGGTTGCATCACTTCCGTTAGCTGGCGTCATAAGCCTCTCAATCTCAGCTGGTTTGGTACATAAACACTAACACTAACAAACAGAGGGGAGGCCCTATCTTCCCGTACACCACGTAATCTTCAGACCACCTGTCCCTATCTTCCCACATTTCCCCCCTCTCTCTATGCCTAGTTAAATGCAAAAACATACTTAACAAGCGTTATAACTTTAATGTTAATAACTGCAAGGTATTAAAATACCGAAATCCCAGCTTTTAAACTGCAACATTATAATCAATTATTTAACAACTTTGCTTATAGCAGCTGTTGACGTTCAACTAACATAATGTTAACTGAGTTTAAACGATTCTTAACAAACTGCACCAACTTGTTTAAAACACAAGGCCTGAAGATTAGCAGCAAGAGTATCATGATGCAAGGATCCATGAAGGTGGATATAAGGGTAGTTAGCCATGGGGACTGGTTGAACCATGACTCAAACCATCCCTGCTGGTTTTCCTTTTCCTTTGTCCTATGGGCTAGCCTTTCTCTTAGTTCGGCCATTGAGTCTCGCACAACCCCCATATGATCTGCATAAAAGCAGCATTCCTCTCTCAGGGCAACACAGAGACCTCCTTGTTGCATGAGCCGGAGGTCCAAGCCTCGTCTGTTCTGCAGGACAACCTCTGAAAGAGAAGAGAGGGATTTTTCCAGAAGGGAGATGGATTCCTCAATTCTTTGCAGGTCTTCGTCAATGGTTTCCTGCAGTTGGGATAGTCTGTGCCGTTGAGTTATGAGGGCCGAAACGCCTGTGGCGGTGCCGGCTGCTCCCAATCCGAGGAGCATTGCAAAGGTGATACCTGTCACTATTTCCCTTCTATGGAGCCGGTGAGGTTCATCAGGAAGAAGATACATATCTTCTTCTGGGTGATACAGAACTCTGGGGACAATCAGAACCTGAACACAGAAGTCAATGGAAGAGTTAAAACGTGTAAGGTATACACAGGGGCTGACTCTGGATTGCTGGCAGACCCACATCCCTGGCCCAAATGGGATCGCCCACTTGTCCGATGTTTGGGGCTGTGTAGCTATATCACAAGTGATGCCTTTGTGTCTTGTCAGGGGCACATTGCCCAAGCACTTACCCCAGCCTGTGATCTGGCTTAGAGTGATTCCTTTCCGGGGGGTATCCCACCTACATTGGGGTGGACTTGGTAATGTTGAGTAGTTAAAAGAAACATTCAAGGCAACGCCTTCATAAAAGGGAGGTTTCGAATCATAGCACAACCAGCATGATTCGGTAAGGTCCGGGTTTGATTGGTTTAGGGACAGAAAAGTAGCATTTAACATGTTGAAAAATGGGTCATAAGAAACTGGCTTGGGTGCTAAAGGAGCAAGCGGCCTGGAGGTGGGGTTGGGCATGTATGTCACATGGCTAGGTTTAATGGTAATTATAGTTCTGTTTTTAACTCCGTTTCGTGCCAGGATCGGGTTGGGTCCAGTTGGAAAGGATGGCGATTGTGGGAGTTTAATAATTTGGATGTTCACCCAATGGTCATGAAAGGCATGGACGAACACCGACCAGACTTTTCCCGTGGCCCAGTTTTTGTGCATTGGTTGTTGAACTGTCATTGTGTAGCCTTTGCAGGTGTACTTACTTCCTCCCTGGGGTGTGTATATTATGCTGTCTTTCGCGAATTTAGGCTCACGACAGCCACTGGGAGCGTATTTAACCTGTAAAAACTGGTCGGGTTGTTGTGGCTGCCATCTGTCACTTGTCATTGGGGGTTTTGCACCCCCAATACCCGCAGTAGCCGTACCCTGGGTAATTACAGTAGCTTTTGCCCGGGTTTGAGGCGGGGCACCAATAGGTTTGGTATAGTGACTCCCCGAAATTGGGAAATCCCATCTGGGAGGGGAATATGTCCCTCAGCTTAAATTCAAAGGACAGGCTGTCTGGCACTAATGTTTCTTTGATTGGTTTGTCGCCCAAGAGGTGACATAGGACCCACCTGAACGGCTGATGAAGGTAATGCCAGGCGTCAGTTGTGGTAACAAGCCCTAAGAATAGAATGATACAAAGGTACCGTCGTCATATCACCTTTGACCGTACGAGGCCCTCCGGTACTGCTGGGCTGTCCATTGACTCATCACTGTTTTTTGGCTCCTGAGGTTCTGGGTGTTGCCGGGGCATTGTATCTTCTTCCAGCACGCGAGCGTATGGGTTATGAGGATGACCACAAATCCAATCCTGTTAAAAGAAACTCACAGCTTTCATTAGCTCGATTCTGTAACTCCGGCCTAATGGATTTGAGCGGACACCACTTAATTTTACTATCTTTTTTAACTGACGCAGATCTGCCAATGCAATTCTGAAATTAGCATTCAGAAGGCAACTGTTTAAAAGTAGCTTGACAACTGAAAAAGAATGTTTCAGACTACAGTCCATACGGGAATACACTTCGCTATCTGCAGCATGACAATTATGCAAAATTTACCAGTTTGGTTTATGCTGATCTCAGCAAGAATGTTTGTGGTACCATTTATATAGCTCTTACTTTGATGAGTAAAAGCATATTGGTATAAATACTAATATACAGTGGTGATTGGTGATTCAGACCACATAACAGCTATAACTTTGTGTGAAGTATACCTAAAACATACAAACACTACTAGCTTTTTATGATCAACAGTAGTGCAAAGATAGTTGAAATCTTTTTTCCAAGTTCATTTGAGAAAAAAAATAAAGAATGACAATTCTTAGACAAGATGAAGGTTCTACTTCCTGCACATAAAGAAGAAAATTGTGGGATGAATGAGAATCAAGGAGAGTAATATAAAAGGAAGTTCTAGATCTGAATTAGTCCCCTGCTATCCCAGTTAAACTTTGACTAATAAATATTTTTTGTAGTCGCATGTTGTGATGTTCTTGCAGACAGAAATCCTTTATACAGGAAGTTGTGGTCTGGCAGAATTAAACTTGATTGAATTATAGCTTGCTTCTTGATGTCTCTCTGCAGGTCACTGCTTTCTGGAAGAAGCAGAGACAACATAACTACACCTTTGTCATTGAGTCATGCCAGCTCTTGCAAGCAGTGCTGAACAAAAATAGTTCTGTGGTTATTCTGTCTACACTTTCATCAGTGGTTAACATCACTGTTTTTGTTTAGGTCTATGTCTTCTTTTGTGTGCATCTGTCACTTAGCAGGACAGACATGTTTATATAAATAAGTTCCACAAATCATGTAGGAAATGTGTAGGAAAATGCAGAACTGCAGACCTAACTTCTGAAAGTTGGCTAGATTTTAAGCTGACTCTGCCCTCTAAACAGATGCTCAGAACAGTGACGGCTCTTTACTGCTACAACACACCATCTTGGAATAACACATCAGGTAGTCTGGAAATATGATATACTTTATGTGGAGTTGCTACTTCATGTAAGACAGTGCTGATGACAGTTACATGTGTGAAGAACACAGCATCATTCATGTCCCTTGCTACCCTCATAGGTAAATGTGGTACATTTAGGAAGCGTTAAGTTAGTCTTCAGAATCATGGATCTATAGAAATGATGGAAATTATGCTAGTAAAAAATCTGGCCTGATCCCTGGCTGCTCAGATAATCTCTTCATATTTTTCCCAGGGTGCCTGTCCTTTATTTCATCCTCAGTAGGCTTCCATTTGGGTTTGTCCAGGAGCAAGTTGTTCATCCATGCAGGTCTCCTAGTACTTTTGTCTGACTTCCTTTTTGTTGGAATACATTGCTCCTGACTTGGAGGACCTTGACCCTTGAAGATTAACCAGCTTTCTTGGGCCCCTCTTCCCTCCAGGATTCTATGCCCTACTACTCTACCAAGCAGACCCCTGCAGAGGCCAAAGTCTGCTCTCCTGGAGTCCAGCATAGTGAGCTTCTTGTGTGTCCTTCTTACTCAAACTCCACCATTTCATGGCCACTACTTCCCAGGTTGTGTTTGAGCTTCACATTCCCTTCTTGTCCGCAAGAATGTGGTCCAGCATAGCACCTCTGTCATTGGTTCCTCTATCATTTGGAGAAGGAGGTTATTATCAGTGCATCACAGGAACCTCCTGTATTGCCTGTGCCTGGTTTTCCCTCCAACCAGTATTGGGGTGGTTGAAGTCCCCAGTAAAGACTAGGGCTTGTGAATGCCCTGGTGTGTTTGAAGTATCTGGGAAATCCCAAAATTTTATCACTTCACAATATGAGAAAACACATCCTCTTCCAGCAATAACTCAGAAGTGTGTTAGCCATCAAAACTAATTTTAAAATAACACATTCAGGTAACTTCAATTCAGTGTTTATACTATAACTGAACAAGCAGCTATCTGTATTGCTGCTGTCTGTTTTCAAAAATTTTAAAGTGGGAAAGACAATCCAGAAGAGTCGTTAAAAGTATTAGCAGTAAAAAGGGCAAAGAGGATAATCCAGATGATTATTGCACCCATGTAGGCAAAAAAAATACAACTGATATATAAGCTTTTAAAGGGAATCAGTAGAGCTAATGTTTGTCAATATGGGTAATAGGAGAAACAGATCCGACTACAATTTTACTAACACACTAATCAAATAATGTTTACATGACAATACTGTAATATGTAATGTTTTGATTTCTTGAAAACATTCTGACTTACTGCTGCATGACACTTTTTATATATCATTGGATATTGATCCAATGATCAATATGACATGCTAATTACTAAAATATTGAGTAAATGGCAGCCAGAAAAAAAGCAGTAAATGCAGGATCCTAACTAAGCAAGTATATTCATATTTGGGTTATTTTAGGAATTATTTTTTGCTATGTGTTATTTTATGCTTGTTTTAAATTACATCAACATTGTACAAAATTATTAATGATACTCACAGATGACCCTAAAGATTGAAGATATAATAAACAACAAAGTCATTAATACAGACCAGATGGCTTTAATAAGTTGGAGGCAAACAGACAAGTGTTTTGTGGATAACTATTAAAGTAAAACATTTGTGAACAGAGAAAGCATGTCCTTTTTACTCTTATATTTATGACCTTTACATTTAGCCTACCCATCAAATTCTAGATCATCAGAACAGACAAGACACCCAAATATGGAGCCACTGAAGGCCAGTTGAACAAGTTGTTCTAAAAGTAAAATTCTCTAGTCAACAGCCTTTTGTTTTAGGTGAGTCTAAGCCTCTAATTTGTTGTCCTGTGTTTACTTGTATATTTTGGCTCTGATCTTCTCTAGAGTGTTCTGTTATATTACATGCTTACACAATTTTATTTTGGTATCTCAGAGCAATGATAAAACATTCCCATTCTATAAATTGACTCTACTTTTGAAATTTGAGCCAGTATTTTAAAATATGCCTTATACCTTAGATTCATCACTACTTCTGTTACCCTTTCTCTGCCTGGCATAACCTTTTCACATGTACAGCTGTAACAAAAAAGGGAATAAAACCACATCTGTAGACAATTCCCATAGTCTAATCATCAGTCATGTTATTGCAAAGCTAATGCTGCTGTTGCCTTTCTCATCTTCAGAAACTTGTGTTTTGCTGGACCCAAGAAGAACTGAAAATGCTGGTTTTCTTCATTTTTTTTGTTCACAAGTTATGATTTGGGGATTTGGAGGAGGAATGAAGAGATGCAGAGAGATTTGTCAAGAGAGGTAACAATGAATGGACTCTTAAATATGGGGCTTTGGTCAAAATGCCTTGTGTAAATCTCGGCTATGCTAAAAGAAATCCCTGGGGATTGCATAGACAATACTATATGTTTGCACTGAAAATTTATTTTTAATTTGCTTTTTGCAGTTTAGGATTCAAGAATACTTAGTATAAAGGAAAGGTTGAGAGAAAAGCCAGAAAAGTCATTGATTCATGTGGCACAATAGAAGGAAGTTTTTCCTCTTTATCAAACAAAACCATGTATAGTCTGCAGTTCAAAAGTATTTGCAATGAAATGATGCCTGGCTTTTCCATCTGGGTGACAGACATAAAAGGATCTGATTGCTGAATGTTGGAAGCTGAACAAAATCAGACTGGAACTGACTGGTACGATTTTGCCTAAATACAGATCAGTTAACTCTGATCTTTACAGTTTAAAGTAAATTATGATGGGCTTTCCATCTTTATTTTTAACCTCAAGAGATACCTGTCTTAAAATAGGTATTGTAGCTCAACTCAGCAATAGTTCATGACAGCACAGAGACTTCTGTGACAAAACTGGTCAGCCCAGAGGATGGTCAAAGTGGATGTTCTAGTCTTATCTTTGATGGGGAGCAAAGTTGTTTTGGTCCTTCCTTCAGCTCTCCTATGGATTTATTTCATGATCCATTTTTTGTCTGTGGAGGCTACCATTTGTACTGGAACTTCAGGGCAGCTGCAGCTGTTTAAGAAAGGACATAATCAGTTGTAAATGATGTAGTGTAGCAAGGGATCCAGACTGCCTGAGAATCTATTCTAAAGATGTACACGGAAGAGAGACAGCCACACATGGAATTTTAGCACTCTTGTTCTGCTTATTGCAGTTTCTTAGCAATAGTCTTCTGCATTAGTAGTTTATCTGGTGATTCTGCATCACTATATGTGTGTAGTCATATACAGAAAGTGGAATCCCATTCTGGATTAACAGCTTAAGATCCTCTATTAAGTCTTGTATGCTCATATGATTTTAAATGCAACAAGGATATGTCCATATTGACACTTATTTTTTTAGCTTATCAAAAACTTCCAACTTGTATTTTGTCTTTTGTTTGTAAAGTGGTATTTTGTTCTTTGAATAAAGTGCAGAAGTAATTATCAAGATTACCTTATCATTATTTACAGCAAATCAGTTCCCTCTTTCTGCACAGAAAACTAAAATTGTATCCTTCCTTGGCTGAAAACTTCCTTTCTGCAAGCAATAAAAGACACAAATATCCCTTACAGTGGCTAGTTCAGCTTTCTTGCAGCATGGGGCAAAACCTCATTGGCAGAAGGACAATGTCTTGTCTCTGATGTCTGTGAAGCTTCTCTGAACTGACCTGAATATGAACTTACTCAAAAGGGACCTCTGTGCAGTGACAAGAAACAGGGTATAATTACATAAGAAATTTAAAATAAGTTAAGGACCATGTTTCAATGAGCTCAGCATTCCAAGTAGTCTCTAACAAGAACCAAATATTTGTTTTTCTGTTGTCACTCATTTTTCTTTATAACTGATCATCTGAATTTTTGTGTTGCATTTTCTCCAGGCTAAAACCTTATACCTGATAGCGATTCCTGTCAACAGATCTTTGGTACAAAGTTGGCCTTGGTACCCTATACAAGTCTCCGGACTTCTTTAACTCTTTTGATACTAGTAAAAAAGGGATGTGTTTAATTTTTTTTTTTTTTTTTTAATTTACAAAAAGGCATCACAAATAATGTTTTCTTGTCCCATATTGAAAAAGCTAATAAATTGCATAATGTCAAGAAGTCAAGAGAAGGAAGAACCACAGTAGTGTCAGTAGTAACACTGCCACATAGGAAGCACTGGTCACCTCCTCATTCCAGCATTGACCAGGAGGGAGCTGGGCTAGTTGCTGCCATTGATATCAGTAGCTCCAGAGCTTAGCCTCTCTTCAGATGAAGCCAATTTCTCATTAAGCTACTCAATAGTATTTTACTTTTGAAGAGATTATTTTTTCTCTTTTAGCAGTAGTTTTTTCTAATCAGATTGCCTTATAGTTTCACTGGTAGACAGTAATTGAAGGGTAACTCCTTCCTAATCATCTTCACATCAGAGTAGGTGTTTGACTGTACTTAAACTACTCTGGGAATCCATAGTAAGTGTTGTGGTTTAACACCAGCTAGCCACTGAGCTCCAGGCAGCTGCTCACTCACTGCTCCACCAGCAGGATCAGGGAAAGAATCAGAAGGATAAAAGAGAGAACTCATGAGCTGAGGTACAGACACTTTAATAGGGAAAGCAAAAGCTGTGCACGCAAGCAAAGAAAAACAAGGTATGAATTCACTGCTTGCCATGGGCAGGCAGGAGTTCAGCCATCTCCAAGAGAGCAGGGCCTAATCACACATAATGGTGACTTGGGAAGACAAGCTCCTCACTCCAAATGTCCCCCTTTCCTCCTCTTCCCCCACTTTATATAGTGAGCATGATGCCACATGGTCTGGAATATCCCTTTAGTCAGTTGGGGTCACCTGTCCTGGCTGTATGTCCTCCCAGCTTCCCAGGAACCCTCAACATCCCTGCATCGGGAAGCAGGATGGCAGCGTGGCAGTATGAAAAGCAGAAAAGGCCTTGGCTCTGTGCAAGCTTTGCTTAGCAACAAAAAAATCACTATGGAGCTCTGTGTTCGGCACAATTCCAAAACACAGCACCATATCGGTTACTATGAAGAAAATTAGATCTTCCCAGACAAAGCTAGCAGAATAAGCAAATAATCAGACTGTTAACTATTCCTGATGTCTTATGTCTGAAACTCTGGGGTGGGTGGTCCTATGTTTCCATGCCTTGGGAACTCCATTGCTGTGTTGAAATGCTTTTAAGATTGAAATGCTTCTAAGAATCACCTTTAACTTTGAATCTATGTGTGTGTCTTCCCTGGCAAAAACTCTGCCAGACAACTCTTACTGACACAGGAGGTTTCAAAGTACAACATTATGAGATGATAGCTTAGTATCTCACACCTCCAGGCTGAATTTTGCCTTCTACTAGAGTCTTGCATCTCAGATGCTATTCTTTGTGTTGGAACAAGGTCACAAGAAGAAACCTTGCAATGCAGCACAGCATTTGCTGGTCTATTCCCACCCGCACTTGACCATCATATCTTCCTTTTTCATGGGCATCAGAAGAAAAAATGTTTTATCTATGGTTTTGGGGAAAGGAGGCAAAGCCTCTTCCATCCTCCTTTCTCCACTTCTACTTTTTGCCTTTAGACTGAAGGAGGTTTCTCTTTTGAAAGAGCCCAAGTTTCTTTGACTTGAGATGAGATTTTCCTGGGCTACACACCAGGTTTATATCAAAATGCTGTGATAACAGGTGTTTGTAGTAGAAGCCTAACGGCTCTTCCAGGCTGAAAGTATTCCTGGCTGAGGTACTCTTGAAGTCTGTTTCTACTCCATAGATAGAATCTTATTCCTTCTACAGAATTGTGAGTCTAATCTGCACTTTAAATTACAATTAAATCCACAAGTTGTCAGGCATTCCCAAGACTATCACACCTTTCTTTTAACATATGGACTGACTGACACAATCGGATCAAATGCTTTTCCAGACTTTTTGCTATATCCACTAGGCAGCATTTCTCATTTAATATTCCTGGGGAGTCTGTATCTCCAATTATAATTTAGATTCTTATCTGATGTAAATTATCTTAGTTCCAGTAGACTTCAATGGATTTGATGATTTATGCTATCTGAGGTTCTGCATCTGAAAACTCTGTAACAAAAAGCAGCTGCTATTTTTAACTAATTTGAAAAATTTTAAGTGTCTGAATCTAGCTATCTTAATACATGTTACACAGTTGCCAGCATACCCCTACTTATAGACGACTTTGCCTTAAAGTCCTTTGCCTTGAATCTGAGTAAGTGGGAGTCTGTCCATTATTTTGACAAAAATGAAAGTTGGACAGAGACTGCCATAGTCTTTGACAGCAACTTTTTTGGGAAGACCCAAAAGCCCATACTCTATCAGCAAAGCATTAGAGTTTGGCTCTGCTAGAAGCTAAATGTACCTTTAGCCATGACCATGAACATTACATATATTACATATATGCAATTTTTAGACAGCTGAGCTTTTCACTTTAATGTGTTTTAGTTTTGGTTTCCATGTTAATCTTCAACCCATATGAATATTACTCAAAGTTTAGTATGAGTTTGAACTTGTAAAGAATATGAGATTGTGTGGATATAAACTGTTTCTATCAAACTGTTTGCACAGCCAGCAGGGCCAGGGAGGGGATTCTGCCCCTCTGATCTACTCTGGTTGAGATCCCAGCTGGAGTGCTGCATCCAACTCTGGAGTCTCGAGCACCAAATTCTTCTGGACAAAATAGCCATCCCACTGCTGGACAAACACATCATGTGACAGGTGAACAACTGGCTCATGGGTTAAGCACAAAGGGTTACAGTTACTGCGGTGACATCAGACTGGGGACCTGTCACTGGTGGGGTTCTACAGGGCTCCATCCTCAGCCCTGAGCTCTTCAACAGTTTCATAATGACTTGGATGCAGAACTGTAAGGGATGCTAAGCAACTTTGCAGATGATACAAAAGTGGGAGGAGGTGTTGACTCCCTCAAGGGCTGGAAGACCCTGCAGAGAGACCTTGACAAATCAGAGGGCTGGGCAATCACCAACCATATGAAGTTCAAGAGTAAGGGAAGGTGCTGGGTTCTGCACTGGGGCTGGGGCAACCCTGGATTTACAGACAGACTGGGGAATGAGAGGCTGGAGAGCAGTGACATGGAAAGGGCCCTGGGGTTCTGGTCCATGGCAAGTTGAACATGAGCCAGAAGTGCCCTGGCAGCCAGGAGGGCCAAGTGTGTCCTGGGGGCATCAGGGACAGAATCACAGCCAGGCAAAGGAGGGGATTGTCCTGCTCTGCTCTGCTCTGGGGCAGCCTCACCTCAAGTGCTGGGGGCACTTTTGGGTGATACAGGTAAGATAATTAACTATTAGAGAGAGCCCAAAGGAAAGTGGCAAAGATGGTGAAGGGCCTTGAGGGGAAGCCATATGAGGAGCAGTGAGGTCACTTGGTCTGTTCAGGCTGGAAGAGACTGAGGGGAGACCCCACTGCAGTCACAACTCTATAGGGTAAGAGGAAGGGCAGGCTCTGATTTCTTCTCTGTGGTAACCAGTGATAGGACTGAGGGAAAGGCTTGAAATTGTGTCAGGGAAGGTTTAGGTTGGATATTAAGAAAATGTTCTTCATCTGGAGGTGGATGGATACTGGAACAGAGTCCCTAGGGAAGTGGTCACAGCAAGCAGCTCACACACATGATGCAGCTTTTGGCTTGGTGCTGTGCAGGGCCAGGATAATCTTTGTGAGTCCCTTCCAATTTAGTTTAGCCTGTCATTCTGTGACCTGTTGGATTGGGTCCAAGGAGGGCCACAAAGATGATCAGAAGGATGGAGCACCTCTCCTATGAGGAAAGGCTGAGAAAGCTGGCATTGCTCAGCACGGAGAAGAAAAGGCTCCAGAAAGACCTTATAGCACTTTCTAGTGCCTAAAGGGTGCTACAGGAGTATCAGAGAGATTATTTTCACAAAGGTAGATCGTGATAGGGCAAGGAAGAATGGGTTTAAGCTACAATTAGAAAGGTTTTGTTGTGGTTTAAAGCCAGCCAGCAATCATGCTGTTTTCTCACTAGCCCACCAGTGAGATCGTGGAGAGAATAATAAAGGTAAAAGCTGGAAAACTTGTGGGTTGAGGTTCAGACCATTCAACAGGGAAAGTAAAAGCCACGCATAAAAGCCACGCATAAAAGCAAAGCAAATTAAAACCAAACAAAACAGGGAATTAATTCACTGCTTCCCATGGGCAGGTGAGTGTTCAGCCATCTCCAGGAGAGCACAGCCCTATCACACACAGCAGTGATTTGGGAAGACAAACTCCATCACTCCAAATGTCCTTTCTTCTTCCCCCTATTTTATATAGTGAGCATGATGCCACATTATCTGGAATATCTGTTTCGTCAACTGACCAGGGGTCACCTGTCCTGGCTGTGTCTCCTCCCAGCCTCCCAGGCACTCCCAGTCCCCTCACCAGTGTGGCAGCACAAAAAGCAGAAAAGGCCTTGACTCGGTGTAAGCCCTACTCAGCAATAACAAAAACATCTCTATATTATGAACTCTGTGTTCAGCACAATTCCAAAACACAGCCTCAAATCAGCCACTGTGGTAGAGAAAATTAACTCTACCCTAGACAAAACTGCACAGATTTGCATTAAATGTTACAAAGAGATTCTTCACAGTGCAGGTGGTGAGGCATTGAAAGAAGTTGCCTCACCACCTGTTGCAAATGCCTCATTACTGGAAGTGATCAGGTTTGGGTTGGATGGGACTTAAAGCAACCTGATCTAGTAGGCCATATCCCTACCCAGAATCCAGAATCCACACAGCAAGGATAAACACCTTAGTAGCTGAGGAGAAAGTACCTGGGCTCAAGGGGAATCTTCAGAAATGGGGATAGGAGTCAGCCTTTCCCAAAAAGCTAGTTTTGCAAACTGTTGTCCTGTTGATGTAATTAATTGCTTCTTGTTTTGCTAGTCTCATCAACAATCTTTTGAAAAGTTAACCCAAAACATTTCCCTAAGCTGAACTGCTAAAATTTCTCTTTCAACTGTGAGAAAGACTATTCTCATTCAAGGCCTCATTCAGGCCAGTAATGGAAATGCAAAAACTTGGAAAGGGTTCCAGGCCCAAGACCAGACAGCCAGGCTGCCAGGGAGGGTCTTTGGTTAACTGCAGCCTACATGGAAAGGACAGATCCCATGCACATTTTACTACCTTTCTTCTCCTTTTCAGATTATTTTCATGTCATGCGTTTCTTCATGTCATCTGATTTACTAGATCTTGTTATTCTACCTAGAAAAATAATTTTCTGTATGAAAACAATTTGCTTCTGGGAAAATTGTTATGCTTGCATAGCAATAACACAGGGTTTACTGCATTCTAGCTGCATAGTACATCTACTGTCTAGAATAAAACCCAGCACAGACAAGTGCTGACAATCTCCTCTAAGTGAAATGCATTCATCGGATGTACCAGCTTTGGTACACAGTGGAACTTTGGAACTTTATACACAGTAAGAACATCCATGGCTTCCTTTATATATGGGTGTGAATACAGTCATCACTCCTAAAGTTTACCCTTTGTAGAATCCTGCTAATGTAACAGAGCTTTTTGCTCCCATTCATCTTGTGGAAGCGAACTCCAACTGCGAACACCCTGCTTTTATGTGGAAGCCATTTCCCTTGAAGAGTTTTCTCATATCTCTTTGATATTTTCTTGATTTCACAATGAATCTTCTCCTTCTTGTATTCTGGAATAATAAATAAAATCTGTAAGTTTCTTCTATATGTTTTCTGCACCGTACACAAATTTATATAATCTCTTAGGTCTGTCCTCCTCCGAATGTTGAATTGTTGTGTCTTCATACCCAGGCTTTTTTTTTTTTTTTTTTTTGGGTAGCTATTGGGTTTTTAAATTTTTTTGTTTTTTAATCTTAAATGAGGGCATTCCTTGACAGGAAAAAAGCGTGTAAACCTTCCACTTAATATCTGATCAGTGCATGCTGGTAGCCCTTATCTACATGGCTTTTTTCCTAAAGATCCATCTGACTTCAAGCAGCCAGAATTAAATGCTACAGAAATAAATCTGAATTTACCTGTATACCGTTTTAAAAGCAATTTTAAAGTAGTTGTAGTCTTCCTTGTTAGCATTTAGAAATGCATATACCTGCATCTGGATCAGTATAATAATTGATTTTGAAATAATAATAATAACAACAACACATTTTTAAAAGCTAACAGTATTTAATTTGAATTTAAATGTCTTGTTTTAAATAAGCAGTTATGGAGCCAAATCAGTTAGCTTAACAACAAAGGTCAGTATGCTGATGAATTATGTATGTTATCTTCATTTTCTGCGTGCTGATAATTGACAGGTATCATGGCTCCTTCTACTTACTTCCTGTAATTGTATGCCATATATCAAACACTGACTTGTGTGTAATGGTGCTCCCCACACATAGAATGGTTTTTATGTTTTATTTAAATTTTTAAATTTCCTGTTTCACTCACTCTGTTTTGCAAGCTGCTTTGTCACTCAGCTCACGTCAACAATGTTAAATTAATAAGATTTCTTCAGTGTTAGTTTGGCAGAGTCACTCATTCAAGAGATGACTCCATCCTTTTGTTTGTTTTGTTTTTTATATAAATTGGTTAGGCTAAGCCAATACTGAAGAAAATTTACCTGTTGTTTGGACATGTGTAGTAAAACAGGTTTTTCAGTCTTTCACATAAAGTTTTTGTTTTTACAAACTAATATATTTTCATTCTTATGTAGCAATTTTAGGTAACATTAGGTTAAAAAAACTAGTGTCTTAACAGAGCTGATTAAATGGCTAGTTTCTTCTTGGTAGTTTGCATTTAATTCAGACTAACTCCACCATAACATATAACACCATAACATATGTAACACCATACATTAATTGAGTAGCTCTACAACTGAGCTCATTAGACACAATGCTTACTGATTAAATTTAACCACTACTGGGTATCTTAGCACATGATTCAGAATTGCTTTTCATTCAGTGTTTAGTTTGTTGGAAGGAAATTAATTTTGCTGAGAATTATTTCAATAAAAATGTGATAATAAAGTAAATCTTCAATTAAAATGAAGTCTTAGTTACCTTGAAGGGCTTTTTACTTATATTGCCTTGAATGTCCAAATTCATGTTTTAACCTAAAAACCTACATGCCGTAAATTGTATGCCTGGTATATGTAAAAACACACCTCTATTATATATTATGGAAGAGTGCCTTGCTATCCTTTCATCCTCAACAATATTCACTACAAGAGAATGTGGGCTTCAAACAAAGACCCAGAAATTACAGAAAGTAATTGTACAGAAAGAAAATTAGATTATATCTTTTGTTCCTATTAATTCCAATTTGATTTGTCAGCTTCTTTAGAAACCTAAGTTTATATTCTTTCCCTGTATCATTGATTAAGTTGGTTCAAGGCTCATACCTTAGTGAAATAAGTGATCTTTTTCTCACTGAATTAGAATAAACTGTTAAATATCTTTATAAAGCCTATTTCATCAAAAAACACTACAACTCTCAACATGGGTAGAAGGAGATAGCCTGTGAGCAGCCAGTGATGGCAAAGGAATGGAATGTACAGCAAGTAACATCCCTGTTCTGTGCTGAACTGAAAGAGAAAATTTCATAAAGGAAAAAAATGCTCAACCAACTTTTTGGCAGAAGTATCTGTATGTAACACCTCTCTGGCTTGAGAGAGCTAAACACCTGATTGCAGATAAACAAGGTAAAAAGCAGACTGCAGGGCTTTTAGCAGTCATTGTCAAATGCTTATATGAACAATTGTTACTGAATATATATAAATCCAGTTTTCAAAGAGCATTCAGCTGAAGTAACTACAAAATTCATGGGACACGCAGAAGGCACTCTGCTGTTGGGCTGAGTGCTAACTTCTCTGTTTCTCTCTGTTGGACACCTGTAGCTTATTTTATAGTAAAAAATATGCTTGAAATTTTTGAACATCCCTTTAGACAAAAAGAGGAGCTGCAACCATGATTTAAATAGAAATCATCATGCTCCCTCTCTTATTTTTATTTTGCATTGCCACCACTGCACCTAAACTTCTGAAGAAGGTTTGTTTTCTAGCTGCTGCTTATCCAGTTTATGCTGAAGGAGTACAGATATCTCCAAAAGGCTGTCAGGTTCTGTGCAGAGGCTTTCCAGATGATCTCAGATGTATCTGCACCACAGGAATGTCTCGGGAAAACGAGCAGGCTGCGGGGATGTGCTCCACAGGCAGAGTGTTCCAGGGATATACATTAGCCAGTCTTCAGAAGGGAAATGGCTAATCAAAGGCATTTTCATAAATAGGCTTATTCTGTCTTCAAAAATGAAAGTACAGGGTTGGATTACCTTTAACAAAAATAAATGTGAATATCTTCCATTCTGTACCCTTGTAAAGAATAATCAAACAAATTTTCAAAACAAACTGTGTGATCCCTTTTCATCTTTCAATGATCTCCTCACCTAACAACCTCCTTAGCATATTCTGATTTGTTTAGGGCTAAATAATATACCACTTTCTTCACAAGAGTGGTTTGTATTTAGCAAGTAAATGTGTGAAGTTAACAGGATTACTCCTTCAGTTAAGGTTGGGACGTTGGCAAAGACCTTTTTTAATCTGCAAGCGTTCCCATTCTAAGTGCTTACATAAGGTCTTACTATGGTAGAGCAGCAATTATGATATTATCTAATCTTTAGTGGTAATGGGCAGCATTACTTCCTGTTGAGGCACTCACAGACTCTTGCTCCACAGCTTTCATAGATCCATTTGTGTTGGAAAAGATTTCCAAGATAATTGAGTCCAACTTTTGACCAAACACCACCCTTCCAAGTAAACCATAGGACTAAGTGGCATGTCAAGTCATTTCTTGAACACTGCTGGGTGTGGCAACCATCCCTTCTCCGGGCAGTTCATGCCAGGGCTTGACAACACCTTCCGTAAAGATATTTTCCTGATGTCCAACCAAAATGTCCCCTGGTGCAGCTTATGACTCAGTGTTCTTGTCCTATCCGTGGTTACCTGGGAGAAGAGACTGACCTCACCTGACTACAGCCTCCTTTCAGAGTGATAAGCCCCCTCCAAACCTCCTTTTTCCCAGGATGAACACCCCCAGCTCCCTCAGCTGCTCCTCACAGGACTTGTGCTCCAGACCCTTCCCCACCTCCATTGCCCTTCCCTGGACTCACTCCAGCTCCTCAGTGTCTTTCTTGCAGTGAGGGCCCAGAGCTGGTCACAGCACTGGAGGTGTGGCCTCACCAGTGCCCAGCACAGGGGGACAATCCCTGCCCTGCTCCTGCTGGCCACACCATTGCTGATCCAGGCCAGGCTGCCATTGGCCTTCTTGGCCATCTGGACACATCCTGGCTCACGTTCAGTCGCTGTCACCAGCACCCTCAGGGCCTTTTCCACTGGGCAGCTTTCAGCCACACTGCCCCAGCAACACAATGAATTCAGAACTGAGAGCATTACACACTCTCTTCCCACAGGTCATTATGGCTATGGATAGGTGAATTCCTAAACACCTAGTGGAGGAAGATGCTGTGCCTAAACTAAGCTTTCCCACAGAGATGAGCTGCAGCTGAAGAGAATAACTGCTTGCTCCAGACCTGCACATGGAGAGTTCCCATGCTTACCCCTCAGCTTCAAGGAGCTTCTGACAAAGGCTTACACCTATATGATTTCGTGAGAAGGCCTTCAAAGGGATTGAAAACACACTGCTCTATACTTTCCCCTAGAGAATAAGAACATAATTTCTGCTTATTTTGGCACTTAAGGCTACCAACAAAAAAGTCCTACTGTGGCAAAATAGGCTGTCATTCTCATAGCAGGCTGACTTGATTAATCTAGTTGCAAAGCTTCTTTTGCAATTCAAACCTTGTCAAACCAAATCCAAAATTATTTTCCTGGATAAATCCAATTAAATATAAATACTGAATCAGAACACATTTTATGTAATTACCAAGCAATTCTGTGAAAAGACTATTAAAGCAGCCTAAATTGCCTCTCTTACCCTGCCAGCCCTTCCTGCCTTCCCAGGGGCACCTTTCTGAAGCAGTGCTGTGTTTGGCAAGGAGGCAGGGCATCAGCCTGCATCTGCAGAGCTCCCCATTTTGGGCTGGTTTGCAGGCAGCTGTGCTCCCCTCAGCCTTAGTACTGCTCCAAAGGGAGACAGGATTCCTGACAAGACAATGTCTAATGGAGATGGATGCCTCTCCTATCCTCTTTTTTCATTTGAAGTCCTCTCCTAGCTGAATATGCTTCTGTCAGATCAGTCAAGGCATCAGCAAACTTTGCTCTGTATTTGCATGAAGACAAATATTTTAAATTATGATAGTTTTTTGTCATATCCTTCTATTTAAATAAAATTAATTCAATTAAAATTTCCATGGGCAAGTGTTAGAAGTTTCCTGTTTCTGTATAGCTGTCAGACATGTCATCAGCACTAAGAACTCTGAGAAATCTGAAGAAAAAATGCCAATTTTTTTAAAGACTGCTTTTTTTTGTTAGCTGGCCACCTTGATGTCTGTAGTAACTTTGTGTTTGTAGGGTCTGATTTCTGAGTGGCAACTTAAATGTCTCAAAGAATTCACAGCAGTCCCCCTCAGTTTTGTGCCACTATTTTCCCCAATTAAAATCATGGGGCATCAGGCCAGGATGAGTGTTTCACAAAAACCAACTGCTGTGAAAAATCCTTCTGAAGCAACACGGTTGTGTACATGAGTGAGTACGTGCCCAGTACGGCAGGTAGAAGCATTTTTGAGGACAGATTTTTTCCATCTAAAAATGACAGTTGGTTAAACCAAATATTTTCCAGGAATGGCATGGTTTTGACGACATGCCTCAAACAAACAACAAGTTTGACAACAAGAACACAGACGTGAAGAACCGGGTTCAGGGCAATTTGAGGGATGAGAAGGAAGGGCATATACCCACACCAATCAGATTATTTGGGAACAAAAGAGCTTTTCCCACTACCCTAGACAGTGACTGTGGAGCCATTCTCTGTCCTCGCTTTTCTGCTGGAGATACTCCACTTTAGAGAAATAATTACAAATTGTCTGTGCTGGGCTGCAGGAGAGAGGCTGTGGCTGCCCATCTGCGCTGGACTGGACTTGCAGGCAGGTGCTGGGGCTAAAGCCCCATGGGGCAGCTGATCCAGCTTTGCTCCCATGCCTGGAAACATCTAGTGTTTCTGAAGTGCAGACCTCGTTATTGCAGGATCATCTCTCTGTTCTTTCCTACTTTTATTGGAAAGTGCAATTTTGCACTTAAATGTGAAATTAACTATCTAGTGAATATAGAAATAAAAGACATTGTGAATGTTTTCCTAGACAAAATTCTTGTTTTCTAGCCAGACTCCAACATGACAAAAAACTGACAGGCTGTTGTCATGACTGAAGGCCTTCTGGAATTCTCAAAGTTGAAATCAGATCCCCACAGCATTTTTAGTGCTATATGTCACTTTAACCAAACAAAGAGGAAAAGAAAGAAGTTCCCTATCTCCAAAATGTTTCTACCCATGCCAATAATCATCTTTGTACTGATGATGCTTAGAGTAGGAATTTATGTATATTTCAAAGTTGCACTTTAAGGATTTACATGTTACAACTTCTGGAGTAATACGGACTATACTTGTCCAGAGCTGTTTCTACAGTACATTTTTTCAACACATGATTACTCCATGCTTGCCTCAAGATAATTTGTGGAAAATTTTATAAGAACTGCGTTTTTACAAGGTGTTATTAGACTCAAAACAAAAAATCATTTTATAAATATATGCTATCTCTATGCCAGTTTTGCATCCTACTGTGCACAAGTTTCACATTTCTGCTTCTTCAGTCATCTCTCTTATTAATAAAACAGTAATCTTTAGACCCAGGGAAAACATAAAAGTGTAGAAAGTAATGCTGAAAAGCCTGTGACTTTCACATGAAACACAGAGAAATAAATTTTTAAAACTACAAGAAGGAGATCATTAA
Organism: Vidua chalybeata; assembly: GCF_026979565.1. NCBI lineage: Eukaryota > Metazoa > Chordata > Aves > Passeriformes > Viduidae > Vidua > Vidua chalybeata. The sequence continues at coordinate 31,282,364 of NC_071570.1, forward strand.
AAGCATCAAATCAATTACTGTATTTCCTTACTTTTGGACAACACAGTATCCCAGTTCTCTGGTGATACCATGGAGAAACCTACTATTCTTGATGGACACATTTCAGGTTTGTTGTTATTTTTAATGGTAGAAAGAGTGGAAGGATGATGAGGTGAATCTAACAATTATAATGATGAAAAAAATACTGCTGTTCTGGCAAGAATAATAATGATGTACTTATCAGTGAGAACCTACAAGTGAAACTGGTCTGCTCTTGCTATTCCAGTCAGACAGAGAAAGATGAGACAGAGCCATGAATTTAGGAACAGCAGCACAGCAAGTTCAACAATATTTTGTTATCGCTTTTAGAATATAGAAAACCCAAAGCACAGTGTTAGTATTTAGAGTCTTTTCTAAATACTTAGCTGGAAGAAAGCCCAGCACTAGTCAAAGGCTCAAGTATAAATAGGCTAAACATAGTTTAGAGGGAAAAGTGTCAACTGCAACATGACCTGCCCCTGTTCCTGCAGTAGGGTGGGCACTGAGGAGAAACAAGCATGCAGGAAAAGAAAAGCATGAACAGGAATGTCCAGGGCAGTGTCACTTTGCACAAGCCATCCAGTGAAGGCAAAGACAGTCTGGATCCCACAGCCCAGCTGCCTGAGATGGAAGCATGTTAGATCATATCAAAAATGTAGAACATCTATATAGATAGGATAGGCGCTGGCATCTTACTTTTTATTTTGTGCAGTCAGTGACATTCAATTCTGATTTTGACCCACAGGTTCTGTTATAGTACAAAACACCGTAGTGACATGATGGACCAGAGTCTGGCTTGTCTGGGGGCTGGAGGATGTAGCTGGTGTTCAAGCCTGACATTCTTACCTTTGCTGTGGTCTCTGGGTATGAAAATATCTGCAAACTGGCTCAAAATAATCATCCTTATACAATGTTAATATGTTTCTTTTCCTTTTGGTTAGAAGCTTTTAGAACATTTCTCACAGAAAAAGATGGAATTATATATAGTGTAAAACTAGTGCTTTAGATGAGAAAAGTGTTTCTTTAGTGGTTAAAAATAACAACAACAACAACAAAAATCCCAGAATTTAAATTCTCCACAATTTCAGTACTCCCTGCTTTGACTAAGCAGGAGCATTTATTTAGAATCAGGTATGCTTGGTTTGCATGTCATAATGACCATCTTCTAACAATATTGCAAATTAATTAGAAAAGCTAATATACTGTGTTTCAAGTGAAAAAAATTGTTTGCTTATATCTGCATCACTGCAGATAAGACCCAGTCTAAATAATCCTTTAATAAATGTTTAAACATGGGTGTTCTGGTCTGATCACTTTAATATACAGAGATTCAGTTTTAGTGCATCATCTTACCAACATTTCAGCAGCCAGTTTTGGCCTAAATCACGAAATAATTTCCACTGTGAATCATCAATCAGTTTCATAATACTTAATGCGTGAAAAATCTTCTTAAAGATATAGATGATATAGATATAGATATAGATATAGATATAGATATAGATATAGATATAGATATAGATATAGATATATATTTTTAAAGAAAGAGAGAAAAAATTCTTGATTTGGGATGGGTATGGTAAGTCCTGAGAAAAGATCCAACAGGCAATTGATAGAAATATTCTACTAAGGTTTGGGTTTTGCCACCTCCACTTTCTCCTGACAGGAGCAAAGAAGAGGAATCAGAATGATTCCCCTTTTCTTCCTTGCTCAGCTCCAGATTTGTTGGTAAGGAAACTGGAATTTTATAAATAAAATAAAATAAAATAAATAAAGAAGATCATTGAGATGATTGTGCATAAAAACCTAGTTGAACTGATGCACAAGGTGGTAGTGTTGGAAAAACTTTCAGCATCCTTGCTACCACCTGTGGTCATTAAATAAGTTTCTTATTTAATAGGCAGATGGTAGCTGGTTTGTGCTAGAATCCAAGCCCACTTTACCTTTGGAATATTGAAATTATGTGGATATCAAGCCATGTAGATTGCTCAATACCTTACAGTGTTAGAATGTTTCAGTGTCTTTTGTCTTTCTTGCCTAGTTAAATGCATTTAAAAAGCAGTAATTTGCTCCTTCTTTCAAATTTGAAGATCCACATCCACAAACCTATGCAATCACTAAATTAAAAAGCGAGATTGATCTGTTTGATGTAGATGAGAAGTAAGTGCATATCCTATTGCCTCAAACTGACGTATTTTAATACCACATCCCTCACTGAATCACTTGGTCTTACCCTTCTGTAGTCCTGCTTTGCCAAAACCTTCGTGGGGATTCCATGGACCATCAATTTCTCCTAAAGTCCAATAAGGCAAGTTCCTTCTGGAGAAACAGAAATGGTGGCAAACCATGGGACTGAATTCACCAGCTTGGCTGGTCAGCCAGGGTGTGAAGGGTATCAGGCTACATCCCAGCAAACACTGTTATCAGTAGGGGACAACGAGATAGGGCATCCTTCTGTATTTTGCAGGGAATTCAAACACTATTGTCGTACTTTTTAGGCTCCTGCAATCTGCATAATATGCAATTAGACTAAGCAGGTATCTTTTTTCTTAATGACATGTTTGTCTGCATAAATAAGTATCAGGTGCCATACATGTTTCATCACTGATTTATATTTGTACAGTAATTGCCTAAGCTGATTACTGTGCCCGAGTAAGCAGAAGGGGAATGGAAAGAGGATTCTTCACTGGGACTGAGGAGTTACAGTTTTCTTTTTGAGGATTAAAGTTTTCTATTACCTGCATAACACATTTTTATCCCTGTGTTTGCCTTAGAATGGATCTTACTGACCCAAGAGCACAACACTACACTATTTGGTGCAATCAATCAGCTGAGGTACCCACATTACTGGCTACATGGAAGCCACATGACTGGCTATGTGGAAGTCAAAAAGTAGCTGACTACTTCCATGACTGGAAGAACCAGCTCCTTCTGTTTTCACACTCTGCATTCATCTCAATGTGTGCAGGGCAGATTCACAGTTTTCACCTCCCATCACTTCACAATGGGGAGCACAGAGGTAAAGAAACCACTGTGATTGCAATTTTTTCAAGCAGAGCTTGGAAGGTGTCCTGCATAAAAAGCAGATGGTTTTCAGATCACCTGTTATGGGACAAAGAACAGAAAAGTAGGGAAGAGAGATTGGAGCTAGGCAGAATGCTTCAATTATTTCACTGCCACTTGGTCATTGCTGAGTTTTGTAGTGGTAACAGGTTACAGGTGAATGTGTGTAGCAATCCCAGAGGAAAACTGCAGTCAGTGTGACATCTCTAAAAATACTTCCCACTAATTTTAGCCCCAAAATTCATGCCACTCTAAGCCATCTTGTCCAACCCAAACTTAGTACCAATAATAATGGCAGCAATGTTTATATCGCATAAGATGATGCCTTATATCGCCTTAAATGATGATTTAATATTTCCTCTTACAATGTTATCAAAATTATTTAGCACAATATTTTACTTGAGTGCACTGTTTTACACCTCTTTAGAGCTGCATCAATGAACACATAAATTTCTACATCTCTAAATGCCACTCAAATACTGAAAATAACAAAAAAAAATATCAAAAATAGAGAACTTCTTATGTTCTCTTGCCAGTAGTTCACTCTCATTCCAGCCAGCATTAATTTCTATTACTCTTGACACTGTTCTGTTAGGAGGCTTAAAGTGTGCCTGCTACTGTGCAAGGATAGATGAAAAGGAGACTATGGGGAGGAAAAATAGCTCTGTAATAAAAATAAACCCAATCTTTGATGCAGACAGAGTTAGGTTTAGCACATTCACACACTCACAGTCACAGTGCAGAAGGCAGCTTATGCATCTGGGCTCACACTGAGACTTTTTGCACAAACTGCATCAGAGCATTCACAACTCAGCCCAAAGTTTTTCTCAGTTTTCACTTTTTTGTTGGATTCAGCAACGAAACTTAAAGGTGGAAATTTGTGGCCCAGGAGCTATGAGGTTGTCACAGGAACTGGGAAATTACTAGAGCAGGTAGACAGGTGAGGGAAGCTGGAGAGGTGTGGGAGGTAGTGGATCATCTCCAGAAGGAGCAGTGAGAAAAACTCCAGCAGAGAAACCATAGCCAGGGAGATAGGTGGGAAGTAATGACTTGGAGAAGGAGATGTAATATCAGGAAGGTAGATCTAGAAACCATTTGGTCTCAAATGTACTCTGACACCTTTGCTAAGATAAGCAGAATGTTCAGGTGGCTGACAATGCCTAGGAACACCCAAGATTTTCTCACTATATGGTACATATGGTCCTAATCAAAGCCTAGGGCAGTTTGTTATTAGCTTGCCTGTGCAAAACATACAAGACACACACCAGCAAATTAACACTGAACTCTGAATTTGTAGAATTTTATGATTTTTCATATTTGGTCCCTTAATCCAAATATTACTTTTAATTCATGTACTGTATGCTCAAACACAAGTAAGGAAAGTTAAGCAAAACTACTACAACTTACTGAAAAGTCATATTCTCAGGTTGTTATCAGAGTGCTGTGCTAAATTTTTTACTTGCTTAGAAAACTAGAATTGTGTTTAAAATGCATTCAAATTTGATTAGATACAGTATTTCTTTTAAAGAACAAAGCCCAGATTGATGTGCTCAGATGAAAATACAAAATATGATCTGTTTTTAATTTTTTTAGTCATATCCTCTCGAATTCATTTCAACTGGCATAGTTGATCATTAATAGGCAGTGTCCTCGGTGGTAGCTTATTTTCCTTAAGCAAAAACAAAATAATCAGGGCCACCTATACCTAAAAGGGTTTTCTACAAAAGCCATTTTGGGGAATGAGGCTACTCTTCCATTCCATGGTCTCCTGCACTCCCCTTGCTTTTCCTGCTGTGAATATTTTTCCAAATAGTCAGTCTCTCTCTACTCAGTGTGTCATTTGTTATCCCATTTTTCTCCATGAATAATGGGGAACAAAGTGTTATGTTCATAGGGTGCAAAGTGACTTCTCTTCCTTTATTAGTTGCAGATGTAAGCAAGGAAACACAGAGTCTTCCACATCAAACACTATACTTTCATTAGAGCTATTCCCGCAAAACCTCCTCCCATTCTCAAGCAAGAAGGTCAGCTGTGAACCAGAAAATATCAAAACAAAGTCACATATAAGAGAAATTCAGTTTTCCAATCTAGGCAGCTCAGCACAACTGTCTGGCATACCCACAAGCTCCTACCACCTTCCTTAGCAATCCTGAACAGATCCTGTTCTTGGAAGCTACTTTCTGCATATCTCCTCAGGTAAGAGGGTAAATATACTCTCCTTTTCATGAGTTTAGCAGAAAAGCTCTCTGATTAGCCACTAAAGCAAGACCAGGTAGCCAGGAAAACAGTCTGATTTCTGCTGTAGCTGGCTAGTTATGGATATAACTCTGTGCAGAATGAATACCTCATGCATGGTGATAAAACTTCTACCCAGCCACCATCTTGATGGATCCCTCCAGATCCTGCACCATGCAACCCAAAGCTGTATTTAACACCAACAACCAAAGAAGGGGAAACCAGTATCTGATAGCTCATTAAATTATGTGATGGAAAAAAATATAGACAAATAAACTTTAATCAAGTGTATAATTGCCTCTGATACCTAAACTACACCTCCAAGGAATTTAATTTATTAAGGTTAATGAAACAAAAAAGAAAAAACACAGAGATTGTCCTGCCTTACCTTTGGGAACCTCTGACACCTTCAGCCATTGTCTCTTACTACAGGAAGTCTTATCACAGTCCCAGTTGAGCTCCTCTCTGTGAGTAGTCACAGGATTGATGTACTGAATCTGCCTTTTGGATTTTATTTGCTTTCAAGAGAGCTCAGTTGGAGTTACAACAACAGAGTGTCTAAGCCTTCACTGTCTTAATGGACCTCTCTAAGGAGCAGGTACACTCTCTAGGAATCATGTAGTCACTAACACGGCTATTCCAGCTCCCAGTTTAGTTGTCTGGGAAGTACATGATGAGTAGAATACTTATAGCCCTCCCAAACAAACTTTCTATCAAGCAGTCAGCAAGGAAAAAAATGAACAAACCACAAACAAATGAAACAACAATGACAAACCCTGAGAGAGCTCAGACCTGAACAAAAAATTGGGGCATATTGTGATCCTCAGTACCTCTGGGCAGTACTGTTTCCTCTGTATCCGTGCTCTTCCAGGATGTGGTGGAGAACTTCTTCCCCTTTACTGGATGTTGCCATTCTCCTTCCTCTTTTAAAATTGCTCACCTGTACTTGTTAGTAGCTTTCACCTGTCAGACAAGACAGCTTCACTCGTTATTACTCATGGGAATATCTCTGTTTCTCAGTCTAACTTTACTGACATAAGTGGACAATTCAGGTTGCACTGAAAATGATGGGGACTTTTAGAGTGGAATGAATGCACACTGCAGGGTTCCCTGGCTCCCCACAGCCCTGGCTCCCTTTGCAGCTCTGTGTGTTGCCTTGCCCAATAAGTGACAAAGAAAAACTGCTTGGAGAACAATCATTTGGCAACCAGTGTGTATCTTCTGTATCAATCACCTTTGAGAAACTTGAAGCTATGTCCACATAATTAGGGAAACATGGCACATTCAGTCTTATACTGGTCCTACATCTCATGTTTGCCTATTTTATCTCTTAAATGCAATTATAACTACACTGGCATATTTGTTTTGTTTTCTCAAACCTGTTTTTCTTGTTATAATAGCATGTGACATATTAACTATTCATTGCAATTAAGGAAAAAAAAAAACATTAACACTGCAAGTAAGTAAGACTGTGCACACATTCCAAGGCTGTGATAACATCACAAGTCATAAGAGCTTTGCTTTTTGAGAGTATCTTCTTGCCAGAATGACTGGGTGTGGATGCCTTTGGGTTAACAATTAGTTTTGTAGGGTTTTTTGGGCACAACTTTTGATTCCCTTGACTGTGTTTTTAAGATTGGAAGGATGCTTCTAAGTGCTATACACTGCACCTAATGTGATTGATTACACCAGGGACAACCAGTGCTAGTGTTGGAGAACAGTTGAAGAACAGTTGAAGTGTTGAAGAACAGTTATGAGAATGATCATTCCCAGGAACACCCCAACATGTGCCTTTTGGCAACCTGATGGTGTTTAATATTACTTATTTTAGAAACTTTCTTTCCAAGGTTCCTCATTAGGTGACTTGAAGTGACTGTGCTTCCTTTGATTTAAGATTTACTGTTTGCTTCTCAGACAATTTGAAACAAGGAAATTTGACCCACTCCTGATGACCTTCAAGCTGCAGCTCTCATGACTTGTAGTACTGATAGATCTCCTAAATAACGGAATGTTCCTACCTCATTCTAAAATGCCTTGAATACTTGATGGATCATGAGATATATTTCAGCAGTTTTATCTGTGCTGAATGCATTCATGATAGTACCTCCATAATAATTTCAAGGTCTAGCACTTTTTAGTTTAAACTGATGAGGCTTCATTTCAAGTACTACTTCAGTGTTTTTGTCTCCCTTCCTTCCTGGCTTTTCCATGCCAGGTATTTTTGTCTTATTTTCCTGCTGGCTATTGCATGCCAACTAACTTACTGCTATGGCACAGAATGTACCTCATGTGTCAGAAGCATTTTTTAACAGAGTCTAAGTTAAATGTTGAATGGAGCCATGCTTTATGTAGAGGAGTTTAATTATTCTTCAGTTTGTGGAAGTGGAAAGGCCAGGATGAGGAGGACTGGGTTGTCAGGAAGATAGCTGCAGGGAATCAGAATATATCATTACCTAAGGGAGTGGTATCCTCAGTCTTCATCTACTTTAATTCTCTCACCAGACACATCAAATGACAGTGCTGTAGGGCTTAAAAAAATTGGGGCGAAGCTGGGGCAGCGAATGGCTTATAATGACAGCCTGTCTAAATGTCTGAGTGGCAGACAAGTGGAGAGAAAAAGTTTGCAATATAGGCTAGCTAGAGGTGGAGCAATAATGTATTTGTATTTAATCTGCTTTTTTCCTCTAGCTTGGTTTGACAACTGGCTAAGCTGGCTATCTCAGCTTCACAATGCTGTCTATTAAATTATCTGCTAAGAAAATTTAAATTTGACAATCGTCATGGCTGTCCAGAACTAATTGTTACTTCATTGAATACAAGAGCTTAGGACTTGAATGACTCTTGTTTATTGGCAGAAATGAGAGGCAGTCACAGCCTGATTTCTTTCCGCACCTCCTAGAAGGGACCCAAGTTAGGAGTCCAGTGCAGGTGGAATTAGTATAAAGAAGGAGCTCTCCAGGAGGGAATGTAGCTGCAGTTCTGCCAGCTCTCTCTTTCCCATGAAAAAACCATGCTTTTCCATTTCTGCGCCACTGTTCACAGATGAAAGTCTATTTCCTACTCCCTAGGCAAATCTGGCTTGTGCTTCCCTAGCTCATTTAGCTCTTGTGGTACATGCACTGGTGGTACCTATACTTGGCACTGTAGTATATGTGCATGTGGTACATATACGTGGCACAATAGCAACAGGTAACCTGGGAAACCCCTGCTGGTCCCACCACCAGCTTGGGAGGCCAGCAGATGCTGGGTTCACCCAGCACAGTTAGGACCCCTGGCACATCCCATGAATTCTCATGGGAGACGAGGTGTCTCACCAGCCCAGGACTTCTCTTCCCTGCCCAAACTTGATGGTTACAGTAAGCTGACAAGTGAGGGACAGTATAATACTACCACACCACTTCAGCACAGGAGACCTAACAAGCTTTTCCATTTCCTGTGAAAGAGAAAAGATGGAAAAATGAGGAGTGCCCACATAGAAGGGTGGGGTTGTTCTCACTCAGCTATGTGTGTTTAAAAGTTGGGCTTTTATCTGGGGTAGTCACAATCCTCCACTAATAGACACAGGAGAGAAATAGGCACTTCCTGAGACACATTGATGCCATCTGAGACAGCTATCTAAAGAGGCCAGCCCTGGCAGGTGATTCATCCCATCTAGCACTTTCTCCATGCACTAGCGAGGGAGACTAAACCTTCAGGTAGCAAAAATTAAGTCAGATGGGTTCAATATAGATTAAAAAAAAAACATAGTAATACCATCCCCCCAGTGTTCTTCTAATGTTGATTTTTTTTCCTTTTGTAATGTTTAGTCTTATCTGGAGCCAAACATTTATTTAGTAGTGAAATGGGTCAAACCAGCTATTATAGATCTCTCTCTCGATTAGCAGCAGGTTTTTTTTTACCACATAAGACAACTAATAAACCACTTCCATCCTGTGCCATGATAGCCTTTTAATAAAAGTCTATACTAGATATCATAGCCCATGACATCCCAGGGGAAAACACAAAGATTTTTCTCTTTCACTCCCTGCTATTTAAGCAGACAACAAAGAATTGCTCAGACATAAATGTGGCTAGCCACATATAAATATAGAGTATATAGTATTATAAATATGCAGTATGTAGTATATAGACTCTTTGAACTTACACACCACTTCAGATTTCCAAATTACTCTACCTGTGATGGTGGCCAGCAAGTGTTGCCTTGCCAAGAAACTGTAAAAACTCACTACCAACAGTCCTAATTTCTGCTCTCCTGGTTACACATCAGCTGACACTGCATCTATTTCCTGAAGAGATGCAAGAACATACACAGAGCAAGATCTGCATTTCTTTCCTGGTCTAGGGCCACAGTGAAATAATGTCATGCAAGACAAAAAAGAAAAACCAAGAACAAAATGACATATCTTTCTCTAAATGACCTACAGTCCTAATATTTAATTTTAAAAAATTGTACAATAAGCAGACACAGAGGAATATGGGAATAATATCAGTAACAGATAAGTTATCAGTCAGTACATGTTGGGCTTCAGCAGCCTGGCTAATTCAGGCCTCGGCAAACATCATGGAAAAAAAGAATTGGATGGAGACAAGCTGGCATTCTACAGAGATTTGTAGTGGGCTCCAGAGAACCAAGACAAAATGTCAACCCAAGCATGAGGTTCTCTACTCCTTCACAGAAAAGATAATGCTCAGTAGAGTGATTAGAAAATGGCATCTTTTGCCCAGAGTAAACGCGTCAATTCTTAGCAAAGGATGCAATTTAAAACATATCCTTATCCCCTTGGCAGCACTATTGCTCAGCTTTGGCAGCTCCTCACTCAGCTGCCTTCCACAAATCCTCCTCCAAGATGCCAAATTTCCAGCATACCCATGGATCAGATTTGGATGTTAGAAATACCACTAGTTGTCTACAACTCAGGAACTATGACTTTCAGCAGTATAATGTCCAAGTGTTTTTGGCTATAGACCAAAAATTCTGAAAGGCCTCATAGAAAGAGAAACTGAGAGGCTGTTCACATATGTTTTAGCTAGCAATACTATATCTCTTCCTAGGTTGTTAGTTTCTAATCTGCAATGCGCTTGTTGTTCAGTACAGCTCTTCCTAAAGAAATAGAAAAGACTCCAGTTTTAGAACAATATCCATACGGCATGTGCTACATTAAGATTAAGGTCCAAAGGCACACAGATAAACTGTTGGATGCAATAGACCCTGGAAGGCTTCTCTGATCAGGAGTTCATTGCCAAACAGGGAGGCTTAGCTTTGTAGGGGAAAGGCACAGGAGCTGTCCTGGCTGGTTTTGATTGTCCCATGCTTGTGTGTTGGGAAGAAACTTTAGCTCATTACCCCTCTTCAATAGCCCTACCTGTTCAGCTCCTGCACTTCATGGCCTCCTCCACGGTGGCTCAGACTGGAGGAATGGGAGAAAGATGCAAGTGGCTCATGAAGGGTTCATTTTCTTTTTTTACAGACTTAGTATAGGGGCTTATTTACTTCATATCTTGGGTAGTATTAAATCTTTGCAGTAAACAGCATGGGAATATATGTTAGAAGCAAAAAAAAGGCCATAAACATCTCTTTCATATTTAAACAAATATGTATACAAATATACATATTGTCCACTAGAAGTTGATACAAATGCAAATATTTGTTGTATAAAAGTTGATGCAAATACAAATATGCATTCCCTTTGCTCTGTCTTTAGGTGTGTATTTCTTAGTAGTAACATTTATCTGTGCTGGATTGATTTATTTATTTACATGCTTAGATTTACGTCTCATTGGGGTCCATGTTGCTCAGGTCAGGCAAAAGCCAGGGAAAGATGAAGTTGTGCTGAAAATATATCTTGTAAGTCATCCAAATAGTTTGGTATAGGACTTGGTGACCCGTGAGTGGCTGCTGGCACTGACTTTGTCTGATGGGGGTTTCATCCTTCTGTCTCAACCTACCACACCATAAAGGTGGTGCTTGATCTGCCATGGCCTTCACGACAGCATGACCCAGGGCCACCATTCAAGGGCAGAATATGAAGCTTCTTAACGTCAACTTCTGAGGGAAATCTACAATGCTAGTCCCTTTTGCCTTTTGTCTTTGCAGTGAAATGAAACACATATTCTAATAATTACAAAAATACATTCTTAGAGCATTCATGCTTTTCATTTCACATTGCAGTGCCAAAATGTTCAGAACCAGCCCAGCTGTTAAAAACTACATTAAAGACTTAGAAAAGCATAATTATCTGAAGCCATTGACAAAAGAACAAAAGGTAGACTAAGGTCTGCAAGATGAAAACATCATCAGGGCACATGTACTAACTTATTAAGGAATCAACAAATTCTGCTCAATGCTGTTGTTCTTTCGTTTGCACAGACTAAGCCTTCCAGACTGATACACATCATACACAGAAGTCCATTTCTGGCTTAGGGATCTAGGGACTGAATTGCCCTTTGTTTGGTCCTAAACCTGAAAACAAAATATTTCAATTAGAAATATTACTCATTTTCTGAGCAGTAGTAAAACTGATCTGCACTCTAAACATGGCATTCAGCTGTGTCCCACTTCTTCTGAAATGTCACTACTCAGCCTTGTGCTACCGTGTACTCCTTTCTCGTTTGTGCTGCACTGAAGTTTTCTGGGCTGCACTGTCAGCCAGGGCAGAGGACTGACATAGCTTAAATCCCTCTTGCTGCCATTCCTGTCAGAGCACACAGATTTAGGGATAAGCCTTCTCACTTTCTGGAGTGTTTCAACGAAAGGACAATTCATTCACTGGCTGGCAGCCCTAAGCCCTGGGTTTGGTCATACATTTGGGCCAAATTCTCCCTTTGGGCATGGTCTAACCTATTCCCACAATGCATTCAGTGGCAATCCTGCCCACTGAGGTAAGAGCACAATTTAGATGTTAAAGATGACACAAATCCTGATGCAAAGTCTTTGCTTTGTTCTTTGTTATCTCCAAAAGAATTTCAGCCTCCCTTGCAGCTCTTATTTTTCTCCAGTAAAAAAAAAACACTTTTGTGGTCTTTACAAATAATTAATAACTGTCGAAAGTCTCTGCTAAAAATAGCCTTGAGGAGCATTTAAAGTGTCATTTCTCTTGTATTACTACTTTTAGGCATTATGCTCAACTCCATAGGATGCCTTTTTAAGTGTTGCCTTAAGTAGTTGCATTTCCTGTTGCAGGGATGAAAGTGACACACACATTTTCAAAAAATACTCTCCAACTTCTAGTGGACAAAATTATTTCTATTGAATCAGTGAAATTATCTGTGGAGTAAGGCATCATTTGAGAATAGTGAAGATCCTGATATTTAACCCTTCATTACAGCAGTGGAACTGCTGCCATGTACCAAACCAAATACTTTGCCTAGGATTGTGACTACAAAAAAAAAAACACTAAACAAATCAGCAAACAAACAGTAAACCCTTCCTCTTGGGTTATCTGCATGCTCTTACATTTAAATGGGCAACAAAATACATAAGAATTCTTGGATTAGTATTTTCCAGATATAGCATCTCTTATGTCTTTATTCTATAGAAATATTTAATTAAATGCTTAATTAAAAATATTATGCAGAAATGAAAGTCTGTTGATATGCTCTGCTCTTCCAAAATGCTTAAAATATTTTGTATTTAGGGGAAAATGGTTCAAGAAGTCAGGGCAATGTTAAGTTTAAGCTGAGGTACTACCAGTTTCTGAAGATTATTTAGACTGTAGAAAGTTCTAGACATATTTAGACTGTAGAATGTAGTTTGTCTTGTTCTAGGACATCACCGTGTACATAAACATACACACACACAAAAACATTTAGACTATGATAAAGTAGAATATCTTGTTCTAGGGCATCACTTTGTATGCACACACACGCACATATTTAGACTCATGATAATGCATCATATCTTGTTCTAGGCCATCACAAATATGTATTATCTGTGTCTTGTTGAAATAACAGTTTTGTTGCTGATGATATGTGCTGGCAATGAAGGGGGCTGGAAGATCGGTAATCTCATGTAGTCCTAGAAATACTCTGCAGGCTGTGCAGTCATACAGAAAGAAAGGAAGGCAAATGGACATCCTCACAGCATCTGCTGTTCGTCTGTATATTCATGAACAGCATGGAAAAAACCAGTCCAGTCATTGAATATATCCCTGAAATTGACAGGGAGTATCATAAGACTTTTTTTTTGTTGTTGTTCATAATTGTATGTCTCATACATGTTTTGAAGAAGTAGAGATTTTATGTTCCACTATATCTTTTCTGCATATAAAGTAATTCTGTAGAAAACAGATAATCAGTTCTTAAATTTCAAAAGGGCTCTGGCACTATGAAAAAGCTCTTCCTCAAGTGCAAGTCGGGTTTCTTGTCCATCTTAATTGAAGGAAGCAGAACTGCTAAGGGCATCCTATATTTCAGACAGTGGGGTCTTGCTCAAGATTAGTAGAAAGTACAATGCTGTACAATGAGGATCATTGCAGTCCTTTGTTCTAGTAGTCAACCATTTGCCCCGTCTTGAAGGTGTCCTTTTCATTCAAAGATGTTTCAGGAAAAGGAAAGATACTGACTTAATTTTTGATGGTCCGTATAGCTACGTGGGTTTTTTTTTTCTGCCTTGGAACATGATTTAAGCTTGTACCTAAGTAGAGAACATGACATATTTCACTACAAAAGGACAGACAAAAACAGAAACACTTTTGCAAAAAGTATTTCATAGACATAATAGAAAAATAAAGCTATAATTGTCATAGGGAGTGGAAAGACTGTGATCAAATATCTTGACATTTTAAAGAAGAGTACTTTATGCACACTTTTCACTTTCTAGATTTTAAATCTGCCCTGCCTCCTCTTTTTCTGCCACCTAGCCTGTAACCAATTCAAGACAAGCAAAACATGTACTATGACTCAAGATGAACTCCATTCCTACAAATCAACAATTAATCAAAAAGGAACCATTGAAGGAAGAGAGTTCCTTAGCAAGATTTGTCTGTAATATAAACAGTACATTTCTTTTCAGAAGAACCTTTTAACAGAGAAAGATAAGGCTTGAGAGCAAGGTTGGCATCTGGCACTAAATCTTCAGTGCAGAAGACAGGAGGATCTGCTGCACAGAGCTCCATGATATGCAGTCTGACTGAGCAGTATTTGCTATGCAGATCAGGAAAGGATGGCAACAGCAGAAGCTGTATACTAATATACAAGTTTCAGCTGAGACTCTGCTATAATACAGGCAGAAATCCCTTTGTCTCCCCTGGCTCTATAAAAACTAGGCATCCCATCTAAACTAGTCATCTTCATTCTTTCCCTCTTGTCATTAGTGAGAAACAGACTCAGAGAATTATTCTGAAAAGTAATTTATCCTTCCTCTTATAGGTACATGCCTTAGGATAACATCACTCATTCTGAAAGAAATCTTGAACTGAGACAGGTTACAGTGTTAACACCTTGCCTCTTTCAGAGATTTTAGCAGCTTCCAGTTAAAAATGGCAGCACTGTCACAATGGTGGAAGCATCTGTGAAACTGCTAAAGGAAAACAACTTGGTTTTGCTGCTGAACCTACTTCATGTGAACCTACTTCAGGATGCTGCAGGTCATGGAATATAAGAGACTCATAGATAATGTAATAATAATAGAATTGTAGACTCATAGAACAAGGTGAGTTGGAAGGGACACTTAAGGATCATTGAGTGCAGCTCCTGGCCCTGCACAGAACCAACACAAAAAATATATTATGTGCCCAAGAGCATTGTCCAAACAGTTCTTGAACTCTGGTCAGCTTGGTGCTATGACCCTTTCTAACCTAAACCTTCCCTGACACATCTTCAGGTCATTTCCTCAAGTCCTGTCACTGGTCACAAGAGTGAACACATCAGTGTCTGTCCCTCTGCTTTGCCTCATGAGGAAGTTGTAACTGCAGTGAGGTCTCCCCTCAGTCTCCTCCAGCCTGAAGAAACTGAGGGATCTCAGCCACTCCTCACATGGCTTCCCCTCCAGATCCTTTGCCATCTCCATGACCTTCCTTTGGATGCTCTCTAATAACTTCATATCCTTACAATACTGTGGTACAAAACTGCACAAAATATTCAAGGTGAGGCCGTCCCAGAGCAGAGCAGAGCAGAGCAGGACAATCCCCTCCCTTGCCCAACTGGCAATGCTGTCCCTGATGCCCTCAGGACACAACTGGCCATCCTGGGCACTGCTGGCTCATGATAGTGCAAGGGCCAGAATTTTTCAAAGCCTGATCTAAATCCACATTCCCTCTGTGCGTAGCCAAAAGGGAGCAGTGCTGCCAAGTAGGAACAGCAAGCCATTTTTGCCATGCAGCCTGAAAGGGTGGGATGACACTTCTTCAGCTAGTTCCAGAAATTAACATTGTCCATTATCAGAGTGGATGACAATACAACAGGCACAGCAAATTTGGCAAAGAATTATAGTGGATTACTGTGATGTGGATTGCACTGCCACATAGATCCCTTTGTTAGGTTTAAGCTGAACAGCCCTATATGAGAGGTGTGATCAAATGTTTAATTGTTTTAAATATTCATCTAAGAATGAAATTGCATACAGATGTAAATATTCCCTCCTGTTTCCAAAAAATCTTCTATGTCTTAACAGAAGGGGCATATTGCCTCCTCCAATCTCAGTATGTAGAAGTTGCATTATAAGGGAATTTTGAGTGAAGTCTTTATTGTATACGCCAGGCATATTTTTTTCTTAGATGTGTCTGTTAACCTAGGTTTGCTCCACTGAAGTCAGTGAAATAATTCCAGCTTTTTACTGATGCAGAGCAGGGCAATGTATTCTGGCTGCAACATTAGCCTTCAGATTGCCTGCTCAAGCAAGTCCCACACCATTAAGCAGGTTTTTTTGTACAGAACAAACTGCACTACAGTAAGAGTGGAGGTGGCTATGCAGTTAAAGCTGCAGCACTAGTTTAAGGCCTTTTCATACTGTTTAGGAGATTTAAGGGATAAACTATACTAAAGGGATAAGCTATACTAAGCCTGTGGCTCTAAATGACTTGTACTGGGAGACTCAGGAGCCCAAGAGTGGGGTTTGTTGTCCCTTTTCTTACCAAGTGTGTGGGCAAGGAGGGAGCAATTCCCCATGAGAACAGAGATCCCTCCACAATGTAACTGTTCACAAAACTCAGAGTCATTCACTCACACTCGGCGAATGAAGTGCACAGTTAGTGTCTAGACAACAAAATCCTCTCCAGAGAGTGGAATTCTGTTCAGCTGTGTAACCTACACCTGCAATATAGATGCAAAGCAAGCAGTTGAGTGCAATTGTGTCTTTACATAAGTATATATGTGGGTATGGTTGAGTTTTAACTTACCGTTGATGTAATCACAAATAAGAAGGAAAAGCTGGCATCTGGTGACCCCATAATTTCAGCAATGCTATTATCAGAACAAGAGTGGTTATTTGGAGAGCTTCAAAGAATCCTTGCCATTCCAGAATTAGACCTCTTGCTGATATCTTAATTCCTCACCCAAATAATAATGCTGAAGCTTTATTAGTTAATCAATAAGACATGATTATCATAAGATAATCATACCCTGGAGCATTTTGAGGCATGAGCCTTATGCCTTCAATCAGATTGGGTGAGATTATCTTTTGATAACCACGCCCTTGGGGAATGGCTCATTTCTATTATGAGAAAATTTTATGGTTGGGGAAAATGTGCATTCCTGATGTAGAAAAATGAAAATGGTACCTTAGAATTAACACCTATTTCTCTCAAGCTGAGAAAAAATCAGATTTACTTTTGGAATGCTTCAGGGGAATTCCACACTATCCATGCTATTTCAAGGCAAAAATAACTTTGAAGGAGGTGACATGTTTGGGAGTCACTTTTAGCCTACCATTTATATAGAACATATATATACACACTTCTAAGATGCACATAGGAAAAAATAGTCAATGACAGGTTTGCTGTAGAACTGCAAAACAAAGAAAGGCGTTGCCTTGTTTTCTTTTATGACAACAAGAACAAAAAACCAAACAACCAAGAAAATCCCAAAAGAATATTAATAAACAACCTAGATGACTAGGTATTTTTTCTGATGTTATATATGCTATACATCCAATTGCTGTTTGTATACACTAGAAGCCTATCTGCAGTTATTTTTTGTCTACTCTTTACTAATATGAAATTGTAATGTTGGTAAAAGTTTCATTTAAAGTAAAGAAAAGAGCACATTGCACTAAAAGAGAAAATAACCTTTTTCAAATACAATGGTTAGAACTAGCAATTGCCCTTGGGCGTGTACATTAAAAATGTACTCAGACACTCTGTTTTTATAAACAAACTTAGTGTAGACACTGACATATTTTGGAATTGTTTTCTATGAGTGTTCATAAGAAACATTCATTAAAAAGGTCTCAAATTTGCTTTTAAGTGTGATTGCAAAATGCAATTTTTAGATATTTATGAACATATAGCTGTATGAAACATCTGTGCACTCAGTAAATTCATGGTCAGTATTCATGACAGGATTCAGTGATTTCGCTGAGTAAGAGTAAAAATTAATAATAAAACCTTAAATAAAAAATAATTCAGGAGTTCAGAGTTAAGCTAGTATTTTTTATTGTTGGAGCTAGTCTCTGTGTTCCATTCCACCCTGCTTCAACAGAGTGGGAAAGGAAGCCACAAAGACATGAAATGTTTAGTCCCAGCTTGTCAGAGTCAAAAGCAGAATTATTGCCTAAATACAGAGCAAATCTTTACAGTATGACTTTATATGGGCCTGAGGGGGTTCAGTCACTAACCTGAACCCATGTCAGGGGGTACATCTGGCTGGTGACCAGCTGCCATCGGTGTTCCTCAGGGAACAAACAGCTGGGAACAACAGCTCAGTTCTGTTCCATGTGTTTTATCACTGATCTGGGTGAAGGATTGGAATGCACCATGAGCAAACTGGCTGATGACTCCAAACTGGACGATGCTGTTGACACTCTGGAGGGGCCAGAGGCCTTGCAAAGGGATCTAGCTAGCTTAGAACATTGGGCAAGCCTCAATGGCATGACATCTACTAACAACAGGAACAGCGGGAAAGGAGTGGCTGCTGGGCCACTGCAGGAAGGGACCTGAGGGTGCTGGTTGACAGGGCTCAGGGGGAGCCTGCAGTGTGCCTCGGCAGCCCGGAGGGCAAATGGCATCCTGGGAGCCTTGAGCATGGCACTGCCAGCCACAGGAGAGGGGATTATCCCTGTGTTCAGGGCTGTGCAGCCTCACCTGGTGTGCTCAGTGCAGTTCTGCACCCCACAATTTAAGAAGGTTGTGAAGGTCCTTGAGTGCATCCAGAGGAGGGCAACAAAGCTGGTGAGAGGGCTGGAGGGCATGTCCTGTGAGGAACTGCTGAGGCCTTTGGGCTTCTCTACTTTGTAGAGAAGGAGCTGAGGGATACCCTGATTCCTCTCTGCAATTTCCTGAGGAGGGGAATTGAAGACGCAAATGTTGCCTCTCTCTGGGATCCAGTGATAGGACACATGGGATTGGTCCCATGGAGACACTCTTTCCATTGCAACCAAGAACTGTAATATCTGACAAATTATGCATTACACTATCAATTAATAATAAACTATCCATTGCATGTGAGGAGAAAACTGCAATGCCTGGCAAGTTAGTTATGACACAGAGAAGGTACAACAGGGGTTCCTCTCATCCTGAAGAAAGGCCAATATGCACACTGTTACACCATGTGAGTTCAGACAGGTATATGGGTGACCCTGCTAAGATTCTTCCCACAGCAAGGGATCACCTTGCACAACTGCCCACAGACTGCTCACGGCCCACAGATTGCTCCTGAGATTGCTTTGACCTCTCCACCTCAACATCCACTGCTTCCTGAAGTAGAAAATGTTTTAGACTTAGCCCACAGTGGCTCTGTCCTGGCAATATTCCTGAATTGCTGATATACTGGCTGCTGGTGTTGTAAAGAGACAAGGCTGTAATGGAGCCAGAATCTGAGCCATGTATTGTCCAATTAGCTAAATAAATTTGAATTTTAAAAAGCAAATATGGCAAGCAGATCTTTGACAAGAATGGTAATGTTGCACTTGGCATTTGTTAGTCCTATGTCTATTATTCTTTTTATTATTCTCATAAAGTGAATCTAACTATTAGAGTATTTATTGTTTATTCATTGTTGACAATAATACTAGAAAAATTGAAATTAACTTGTTTGTCACATTGACTATTCAGACATGGGATTTTTCATTGAAATAATGGAATGTACCTTAAAATAATTTTTATCTATTAGATATATGACACATGGAGTAAATATCAATGTGAGTGTTAAAGGCTAACATTTCTATCTAGACTCCACAAATATCTAAAACCACTAGGGATATGGGAAGAATTAAGAAAAATACAATCTTATAATTTTGTCCTTAAGCCTCTCTCTGAATTGCATGGTACCAGCTTGTACGGGATGTTTCATACTTACATGAAAATTTCAGTAATACATACCTGACCCTCTTAAGTATAATTTTTCTTTTTCACTAACAGCCACTTGCAAAGTGAAAGCAGATCCATGTCCTGTGCTCAGTTAGGGTCAGCTGCAGCAGCTTGCTCAGGACCATGTCCAGCTGGGTTTTGTGTATCTCCACAGATGGAGAAACTTCACAACATTTCTCGGAAACTTGTTTCAGTGTTTGACAGTAAAAAATGTTTTCTTGTGTTCAGATAGATTTTCATGTGATTCAATTTGTGCTCACTGCCCCTTGTGCTGTCATTGAACACCTAGCAATAATCTCCTTCTTCATTCCCTTCCATCGGGTATTTAGGCACATTGTTGAGATACATGTCCCCTCTGTTCACAGGGACATACTAAGCTATGAAGAACATTCAGGATGAACCCCAGTAGAAAAGTAGTGCATGATCTCTAACTGCTGACTGCAAAACTTTTTTATTAGAAAAGTGAATTTCTCCCTGGCAATTCCCCAAAATTAAAGAAATACAGCTTTCTTTAGAGCTGCACTCTTCTACCAGCACTGTCCCAGATTTTTTTATTTAGAGGGGAAAGACTAGACAATTTAACTTTGAGTATGTACTTTTCAGAATGTGTTTCTCAATTTTAAAAGCATTTTTGAAGTACAGGGGACTGCCATAAACTGTACGTGAAGATGAGAAAATTGGCTTGTCTCAAATCCAATCATTCTCAGCAGCCATTCTATATAGCTGGCCAAGAAGTGGTGTTGGCTTCTGACACAAGCAGACAAGCACTCTTTCATTTCATGGGCAAAGGCTGGATAGAGGAGAGAATTTGTCAGCTTGTTTTCTATTGATACAGAAAACTGGTATTAAAGAGAAGGTTCTGATCCAAATGGATTTAAATGTCCAAATGGATTTAAAAATATAAAATCACTAAGACTGAAATGAGAATAGAGAATAATTGTGACAGCTAAAAACTAAGGAAATCAAAGCAAATATAGTCAGTACTGCTGTTTGACATCTGTGTCCCACACACTCCATAGCACACTGGTTGGACACATCTTGTTGGCTACTGAAAACATAAAGTATCTTAGAAATTTTCTATTGAAGAGGGGCTCTTTTGTGGCCTTTTTTTTTTTGTGTGTTGTTTGGGATTTTTTTTGTTTATTTGTGTGTGTGATTATTTCATTTTGTTTTGGATTTTTTGTTAAATATTTTCCATGCAGGAGGGAAAACTCATGAGAGTTAGATTCTCCAAAATAAGTAACTGGACTGGAATGCAGGGTGGTGGACAGTCTTGTACCCCAGAGATCATAAGCAATAATATTTTCTTACCTTCCTACATTTGTAATGAAGACCTTTTGTTAAGCTTAAATATCTCCCTTCTTCAGTGTTCACATGATTTGTAAACACTTATCACAAAGTCACTACTAAGCCTTTTGAGTTCAGCTCTTGAATGAAAGAAGACCAGGCTGAAAATTTGCTCACAATTCTTTCCAGTAGCCCTCCCCAGTGCATGAAACCCCAACCTGCTGCAGTAAGTGGCAAAGCTACACTGACTTGAATTGCCAGGATTTTGCTCAGTCACTCTTGGCACTTCATGGCAGATGTCCAATATCTTACTGTAAACTCTACAAGCACACTCTTTACAACTTGTTAACAACTTAGTGTTTTTGTTCTCAGAGGAGCATATAATTAATCATTGTCCCAAGACCAGTACAATCCCACATTATAATAATTCATTTTAAACCTGTAAAATACAGAATGCATTTGTCCTAGTGAAATGGACACACAGCTAGTAACCCAAGAAATGCAAGGGAAAGAACATGGTGGTTCTCCTCTTTCGGCCCTCCTTGATCATTAATGTGTTTGCCATTACCAGCACTGGTATTATTTAGGAATCCAAAGCAGCACTTGTTACTCTTCACTCTTCATTACAGTGTAGTGTGTATTTCCCCCAAAATTAAAAATAAAACATGAAACCAGTAAAAAATTAGGAAATAACTATAACTCAGAATAAAGATGAGCTTCCAGTCCAGCTGTGATCACGAAAGATTTCATCTGCATTTCCAGCTGCACCTGCAGGGTTTAGGTCAGGCATTTTCACAGAAAGGAAATATTTCTTTGGAGGTAGGATTCAAGGTCCTGCACAGCTGTGAGTACACTAACTGTGGCCCAAAAAATGGTGACAGGATGAACATTATGGTTGACAGGAAGGATCTGAATTCACTGGTTGCAGATGAAAGAGCACTAAATATGACTTCATTTTAAAAAAATATTGTCCTATAAATTATTATTTAGTCAACTATGTGCATACTTTGAAGCCTCATTTAAAACCCAGCCTTTCTGCCCAATGCTATTTTTAGATCTCCAAACAAAGATTTCTTAGCATATTAGTAAAAGTATGGAACTCTAGTATGTGAAATGTCACTCCAAAAACTTTCCACCTGAGGCTGGTTATTCATGTACTTCACTTGACAATGAATTGATTATTTTTAATGAAATCATATGTCATACTTTGCAACTGAAAATTTGCAGGAAAGGCAAATACTTCCTTCCAAAAACCTCTTTCCTCACACCTTTAAATTGTGAAATGTTGAAATGCTAGGGATAAATTGTGGTCTGTTTGGGTGATACCCAGTTTCCCCTCATTGGACCAGCTCAGTGCACAGCCTGTCACATCAGTAGGTCTCAGTGGACCTACTGATGTTTTTATTTTTCTTTTATGTTCTTGGGAACCAAAATCAGAAAATTTAGTAAATGTCTTGAAAGAAATCATTCATTTGAGACTGATATAATGCATTAAATCCCTATCTTAGCCAAAGAGGCTGTTGAAGTAAGTGAGAAAATTTAAGCACTGAGCCCTACATACACATGATTTGATGAAGCAGAGTTTCGAGCAGAAGAGTCTCATCTAGAGAACACCCTGGATTCTGCTCTCATCTTTTCTGTCTGCTATCTCTTGCAGCCTTAATTAGATGGATGTGAGCAATCAGAATGAGATATAGGCATGACCAAGGTGTTTTAAATCCCTTTCTGTGATGACACCCTTCAACCAAATTAACAAATTAACACACTGTTAATTTTATAAGTTAGTCTCACAGCCTCTGGGCTCTAGAATCCCAAAAGCACTACCTAAATCCCATCGGATGAGCCTACAGTGTCACCATGAGACCTAGAAACTCGTGGAGTGACATGTAAGCCCTGCTCAGTAAATGTTCTCCAAGCACACCTAACTAGAGATGACAGAATGAGAACCTTCAGTGAATGCAATTGCTTTTGTTATCCTTTTCAGACTGTTTTGTTAATCCTTTTCAGATGCTGCTCCTAGTGGCACAGGTAACTCATGAGTCCAGTCTCAGGGCTAGAGCACTTATTCAAAATAAAAAAAAACAAGTTCAGATGCTTATTTAGCCACAGTGAGTCCACAAATCCTCCTTCACAGAAGGCAGCATAAATGCCTGGGACATAGGTTAGGAAGCAAAAAAGCAAGTTTTACTGGACAGCAGAGTAGCAAGTAAAGGGCATGATTTTGCAGTGGGTCACAGGTCTTCTCCCAGGAAAAATGTTAGAATTCACCTTGTGCTTCAGCTCCAACTACAAACTACAAACACATTTGGAGAGGAAGGAGTGAAACAAGCATACACACTGTGTTAATTTGAAGGCCTACAATACTCACAATATTCTCACTATGCTTCTTTGTAAATATTATGCCTTTATCACCAAAGCATCCTAAATGCCTTCTGTATCAGAGAATTTCTAGCTAGCTGGCTAGCTTCTCCTTTCAGTTTCTGGGATATGTGTCTCACATTCACAAACACAGGTCTGCCTAATTTCATGCGAGAAAATATACCAAACCCATACACAGGGAATCTATTACGTTGTAAAAGGGGATAAGAGTTAAAGGAGAGCCATAGCAGCAGTAAAAATGAGGTTTGCAGATGCTTTTGTTGTTCTAGGAAAGCATATAGGCACTGTGCCAGCTCTAAAGATATTTGCTCTGATTTCAACACAGAACAGAAATTAAAAAGCAGAGAGCATCTTTGGTGAGGAGCAAAAGATGAGAGCTTCATGGAAGGATGAAATTTTAGAGATGGATTTAATTCTTATAAAGAAAACACTGGACATACCAAGGAGGAAACACATGTAAGAAAGATGTAAGTTACACTTCCCCCCCATATGTGTTCATCTGAGTGTAGCTGCTGCTTGCCAGAGTCAAAGAGTCAAGGGCAAACTGTCTTGGAAGACTGCAGGCACTGTGATGTCTTCAGTTTTAGCTTTCATATTTTTCAGATTCTGGAAAATAGTGTGTAACTCTGAACTTCATATAAAGTGTTAGCAAGTTCTCTTCACAGTTTAGTCAGACAAAACAATCCTTTTAGATAAGAACCAAGGACACCGTTGCAGCTTCAGGCCCAAAAAGTACAAACAACAACAGTGAATTGAGGAGAGCAGTCTGGGAGGATGGGACTTCATAACCTGAAGCTGTAATTGGACAATTAACCCCAATATGTAAATGGACCAAAACTTATAAAAGTGTGAAAACTTGTGACACGCCGTCCATCTTGGGTCCATCTGGGGTCCAGCTTGGGTATAGGCCCAGCCAGGCTCTTGTGCTGCCCAAAGTGTATCCTTTAAAAGCCTTTTAATAAATACCTACTTTATTCCTTTAACTCTGTCTAGTCTCTGTTCCAGGTAGCCTTGCTAGGCATCAGCTGGGGAACGTACAAAGGATAAAATCTTGGAGACTTACAATAAGAAAATTACTGTGGTTTAATTAAACTCTTCTGAAGGCCATATTTTTAACCATTACACTGTTAATAAAACAGCAGGTGCAAATAGTTTTAGGGACAAAATGAGTCACCAAGTATGTGGGAGATGGCAGCGTCTGGCCATAAGCATTACTGCACAGGGAACATGGCTGAGAAGTAGGAAGCAGCAGATCTATTTCAGACTTCTGAGTTTCTGAGTGAATTTCAGTTTCTGAGTGAATCACAAAGATTCAAATACTCAAGAGCAGCTTCTAATTCCAGATGTTTTTCTTTGGACACTGAGTCTCTTTCCAAAAGATCTGGACACCTGCAGTTCTCCCTATAATCAGATGGGATATTCTCTGGATGAAGTCATAAATATCTCAAGCCAAGATCTGAACAGCTAAGAGTGAGGTTTCATGTTCTGGCAAAAATGATCAGCCAGTAGACTGCTGGTATAAGAGCTGTCCTGCTCCCACCTGATTCTCCCATGAGCTGCTTTTGCTCTTCTTGGGATAGATCTGACAACAGAGAGCCAGGGGCTAAACTTGCAGAAATATTCACTTGTGGGGGTTTACATATCTTCTGGATTAGCTCCTTGTGTCATCCTCCTATGTGACCTCACAAGCATTAGAGGGGTGCAGGGAAGCACAGAGGCAGTAAGGAGAAGTAAGGATTCCCTCTGAGGAAGTCATGTTTCGAGGCTAATTTGAACTATATGTCTTATCCTCACCATTCATTTGTTTCAAACTCAGCATTTGTAAAATTGAGATGAATACAGGTTATTGTAAGACCACATTAATGGGAGTAAGAATGAGGAAGTGCGGCGCCGGTTTTTGCTCTCCCCGGCTGCACGCGGCTCTTGAGAGCCCGGCTGTGGCGTAGCTTCCACGTGCTGCCGGGGTTTGCTGCCGCGGGTTCCCGGACACGGCTCCGTGTCTCGGGCGCGTGGGCTGGCCAGCCTCTGTTACTGTGCGCTAGGGACCCGGCAAAGAGGAAGGAATTTGTCCATTTACTCCGTGCTTGGCAGGAACGGTTTATTGGTCACATGGCGCGGTTCGATGGAAAGATGCGAACGCTCCCGGCACTCGCATGGGAGAAAATGGCGCCTGACTGCCGGCGGGATAGGGCTTTATGGAGGGGCAGGGCGAGAGGATCCACGGCCTGCCGGCCAATAGGGGCGGCTGCCGTGGCGGTGACGCCAGCAACAGCGACCAACCAGAGAGCCCCGCAGGGGCGGGCACCGAGCCGCGGGCTGAGCGGGATCGTGTGGATTGGGGTGGCCAGCACGGGGTTTCCCGGGGCCGGATGGCAGGGTGGTTACAGGAGCGGCACAGGGGTAAGAGCCGGCAGCAGGCAGCATGGGGCCAGAAACCGCGGGGGGGAACAACACGGGGGAAACGTGGGATTACAGAACCCATTTTAACATAAATTAAAAACACTAATCTAAACCCAAACTCCGGGATGCAACATCTCCCCGCTTAATAAAATATAAAAAGAAAGCAGTGGTGTTGATTCAGTCTCTCAAGCGGTGGCCTCTTCTCCTAGCTTCTTCTGCTGCTGCAACTGCAGTGGCTGCTATGCAGGTGGAGAGGGCCTGGAGATGGTGCTGGGGTTGGTTCTTCTCAGGGTGTTTAGGGATAGGGAAACTAGGAAACAACTTTATTACAAACACAGGAACTGGGGGTATAACTGGGCTGAGGTAGCTATAAGGGAAGCATTGGTTAGAGAGAGGTAGAATCTTTTCCTTCCTTGTGGCGTCTGTGATTGGATGCAACCCCTAGGTTGGTGGGATCACAGGTTGCATCCACTGGCACCGTATCACTCTGACTCACTGACTGCTCTGCTGTGCAGGGTTTAACATGCCTCCTGGGGATCCACCTGACTCCTGAAGGCGTAGACACGCAGGCGTATCCCCATCCCCAAGTCAAAAGTGGAAATGGACCCTGGATTTCTTTAGAGTCCGGATCCCTCACTAACACTGGAGGCTGCTCCTCTGGCGGTTCTGGTCTGTCAAAGGAACAGTTCAGGAAATTGATGGTAAACAATGCTTTACAGAGCCTCTCGTGTGGTGACAGCACTCGCACATCCTTTCGCTGCTTTTTGAGGACTTGCTTTAGAGTCTGGTGGGTTCTCTCTATTATGGCCTGGCCGGTGGGGGAGTGGGGAATCCCGGTCTTATGCTGAACCCCCCAATCTTGCAGGAAGCTGCAGAACACCTTGGAAGTATAGGCTGGACCACTGTCTGTTTTAATCGTGGTTGGGACCCCTAAGGTGGCAAAGGCCTGGACAAGATGTTTCCTGACGTCTGTGGCCCTTTCCCCTATGTGTGCTGAAGCAAAAACTGCCCCCGAGAAGGTGTCCACGGTTACATGGACATTCTTGAGCTTACTGAACTCAGGGACCTTGGTGATATCCATTTGCCACACCTCACAACTGCGGAGACCTCTGGGATTCACACCTGCTCCCAGTGTTGGTAAAGCTGCCTCCTGACAGTTGGGGCATGAGGCCACAATTTCCCTGGCTTGGTCACGCCGCAGATTAAACTGGCGTACCAGCCCCGGGGCATTCTGATGGAACTGCTGGTGGCTCAGCTTGGCCTGCTCGACTATGCTCGGCTGGCCTCCTAGGTGTACAGGGGCTGCCAGGGAGTCTGCTCTGCGGTTTCCCTCGGCAATAAAGCCTGGGAGATCCGTGTGTGATCTCACATGTACCACATAAAAGGGATGCTCACGGTTAGAAACCAGGTGTACTAATTTTGAGAGCAACCCAAAGATGACCTGATTTGGCACCTCTTTTACAACTGCATGTTCAGCTCTAGACACTGCTCCAGCTACGTATGCCGAATCTGTTACCAAATTAAACGGTTGTTCAAACCTCTCAAAAGCTCTCACTACAGCATCCAACTCAGCCACCTGTGGGGAACCTTCTACTACCTTAATATCTGATTCCCACACCTGAATCTCTGGGTCCCTCCAAGTCACCACTGACTTGTGGGACTTCCCTGACCCGTCCGTGAATACTGTTAGTGCTCGGAGGGGTTTTTTGCTCTGTAATTCTTTGGGTAACAATTTGAATTCAGTATTGAACAAATAATGGCCAGGATGTCCGATCTTAATTTGGCCTGAGAAGCTGTCTAGAGCAAACTGTAAGTTCTCATTCTGCCTTAGCAAGTGTTCAAAAGCCTCTTTGGTCATCTTCCCTGCGGATGTTTTGATGGGGAGATGAATACATGTAAAGTCACAGCCAGCTAGTACTTACAGACGAGCCCTGGCCCGTATTATGAGCTGCGCCATCAGCTCCTGTGGCCTGGTGATACTCTTGGACTGCCTGTGGCCAAGGAACACCCACTCTGTTTTTAAGAGGGGGTCCCATTGACCCTTGTCCCACTGAAATATCACACCATACAAATGGGGCAACTCACCCAAGACGATGAATCGGAAAGGCAGCCCAGGTTGGCAACGGTGGGCCTACCCGCTCGTGATGGCTTTCTGGACCTTCTCGAGCGCTGCTCTGGCCTCTCGGGTCAGGACTCTCGGGGAACCAAAACCCTCATCCCCCTCCCTTTCTGCTAACAAATCAAAGAGGGGGGATAATTCCCCCGTAGTGAGTCCTAGCCATGGCCTGATCCAATTTAATGACCCGGACAGGCGCTGGAGATCATTCAGCGTCTTGGGATTATCATTTATCTGTATCTGTTGGGGTCTGATCGTCCGGTTGTTAATTTCCAAGCCCAGATACTTCCAGGGTGGCAGCAACTGTACCTTTTCTTTCTGTAACTCAAATCCGGCCATCGACAAGGCCCTAACAGTGTCCTCCAGTGCTACTTACAGGATCTCGCTGTCAGGGGCACAAATCAGCACATCATCCATGTAATGATAGAAAATACAGGATGTCCACTTGGCACGCATTGGGGATAGAACCCTGGTGACGTACCAATGGCATATAGTAGGGGAACATTTAAAACCCTGTGGTAGTACCGTCCAGTGGTAGCACTTCATTGGGGCTTCTCTGTTGATGGAAGGCACAGAGAATGCGAAACGGGGAGCATCATCCGGATGGAGTGGGATTTGGAAGAAACAATCTTTAATGTCAATTACGGCCAAATTGTAATTCTGGGGTAGCATAGATGGAGATGGCATACCCGGTTGGAGGGAGCCCATATCTTGCACTGCCTCATTAATTTTTCTCAAATCGTGGAGGAGTCGCCAGTTGTCTCTCCCCGGTTTTTTTATTACAAACACAGGAGAGTTCTAGGGGCTGTTTGTTTCTACAAGGTGTCCTTTTTCTAACTCTTCGTTAACTAATTTTGTGAGCGCCTGCAGATTTTGCTTACTCAGCGGCCACTGCTCCACCCAGATGGGCTTATCTGTGAGCCATGTTACTTTCTGTGTGGGGCGCTCTTCAGTGGCCGCACCAAAAAATGCTGGGGGACCGGCAATTCCAATTTGGCTCCCCACTGCGACATGGCATCTCTCCTCCATAATGTAAATTTGCAGTCGATCACGAACGGACGCACTGAGGCCAGCAGCCCATTTGGACCCTGAATTTGGACAATGTTTTTGGATTGTCTTGCCGGCTGTGGCCCACCTAGTCCTAAGACTGGTGTGGCCACGCTTTGCAGCTCCCAGTGTGACGGCCACTTGTGTGGTGGGATGACTGTCACATCTGCCCCTGTGTCCAACATCCCCTGTAGGTGTACAGATCACCCCTCGCATTTGAGTTTGCACCATATGAGGGGTTTTTCCTCTCCCAACTTCCCAGCATAAAACACAGAGAGCTCCAGTTCATTGCACAGAGCACAAGGAATGGGAATTGCTTGTGCAATTACCTGGCCCTTAGGCAGGAAGAGGGGGGGGGGTGGACACAGCGTGCTGCGAGATAGAAGAGCCTCGGATTGAGGGTGGAGATTACTGGAGGGACTTCTATCTCCAGTGGAGTGCTCTTTGTGTCCCCAACAACGAGGTACCTGCAATTTAAGAGATCTTCCTTTTTCCTGGTCTCACAGCGGCAAATGTGCGATAGAAGCTCTGCATCTGCTATGAAAAACTGCCAGTCCTGGGAACGGAAATGAACAGAGTCAGTGAGTCGGAGTCGATAAGGCTCCCGGTTGTCACTAGTTGAGAGGCAGCTGCTCACTGATGGTACTAGATGGTGCATTGCGGCTCCTCTTGCAGCACCGCGACTTGCCTCATTTTTGTCTGAACGCGCGGCAAGTGCGCGTTCATGGGTCAGTTTTTTTGGACCGCGGGGTTCCCACTCCCCCTCCCCCCTCCCGCAACTCTGGGTAGCGCAGTCCCTAAAAGTGGGCATTGAGCCTGGAAGTGTCCCTCCTGATGGCAATGGTAACACCGGCGTGTGGATGGAAGTCGCTTCAGTGCTGGGTTCCTCGAAGGAGCAGCGGCTGAGGCAACTTGCTTGTCCTTTTTCTTTGGGGCTCCTCCTCATCCATTAGGCGCGCCTTCAGTGTGCATTCCTCGATGATCTGGCTGAGGGTTGGCGGTGGTGAGGCCAGCATTGACATGATGACTCTTTTGCACATGGCGTTGGCATTCATGTGCACCACTTCTAGGATCATTCCTTCCCGGCGTTCAGGTACTTCTATGCGTCTCTCCACGGCTGCCCAGACCCGATCTACAAAATCTAACATAGGCTCCCCCACGGCTTGCTTGACTGCCGTGTAGGGTATCCCCGGATCCCTGGCGGGCATGCCCAGGAACGCACGCTCTGCTGCATTCCTGGACATGTCCAACACTGCTGTGGGAATTCCCCGAGCTTGCAGTTGCCCCTCACTCCATTCTCCCTCGCCCACAAGATGGTCTAGGGTGATTGGTTCTTCCGTGAAATCCAGGCCATAAGGCCCCTCGTGGATTTCGGGAAGCAGGTCTGCCGCTAGCCTTTTCCACCTCCTCTCCCACAGGTCGTATTCAGAAGGGAGAAGCAGGCAGTTGAATAGACGCTTAAGGTCAGCCGGCACTACAGTTTTAGATGTTAAAGTGGCTTTTAGAATCCCTTTAAAAAAAGGACTCTTTCTGCCAAATTTTTGCAATGTCTTGCAGACCTCTTTGAGTGAATCGTAGGAGAGGGGTGTCCACGCAGGGTTTTCCCCTCCCCTTGTGTAGGGGACTGGAGTGTGGATAGACTGCTCGACTTCATGGACTGGGCTCCGTTGCACCCCCCCTCCTCCCCCCACCCCAGGTCTCTGAGGAGTGGGAGGACACGGGGGCGGAGCGCGAGGGAGAGGACGGACAGGGCAGGGAGAATCCTCCTCCTTGGAAGGTGGGAAGGAGGCTACTGAGCCCTCCCGGCTGGGAGAGGGCGGGGCTGCTGACACGGCAGGTAGAACATGCAAGGAGGGAACGCCTACGCCTACCCGAGGAGGGACAGGGGGAGGGGTGGTAACCTGATGCCTTGAGTGAGCGGTTCCCGCGCCCACCGGGAAGCAGGAGGGGGTGGGGTCATAGGGAACAAAGGGAAGAAAGGGATTGTGGGAAGGGGAAGCTTTGCCATGTGGCCGCCCTCCATCTTGGGAAGACAAAGAGATCGACCACGTGGCCTCGGTCTCCTCAGGGGGACAAAGAAAGGGGTTTAAAGAAACAGAACTGCGCGGGGTAGCACCGAAACTGGGATTTTCAACTGGGAAAAAGGGATTGGAGAAGGGGTTTAGGGTCGTGGCCTCAGCGAATCGACCGATCTCGCTAAGGCGGGGACGCCGGGGTGGCTTGGGGGAGCCAGGAACACGGTCCACATTTGTGGAGCTGCTGAGTCTCAGACTGACGGGGTGCCCCCCCTCGCTCACCCGGGTTAGGGGAAGAAGGGGTAGGAGAAGGGGATGGGGAAACAGATTCAGAGGGAGTAACAGATTTTCTGGATGGTTCTTTCCTTTCCCCGAGTTTCGCGCGGGGTCTGATTTTACCACATCTGAGATTAACAAATGGAATTTAGGGAAGCAGTCTTCTATGGAGGGATCTCTACCGATCCCCTCTGCTAGCCTTTTTCCCACTTGCTCCCAAAATTCTGTTTTGCGCGCGTCCTCGGTAGACAGACGGGGGAAAGCAAAGAACAACCACCGGACAAATTTCTTAACTAAATTTTTTGGGTATCGGCCCTTCACCAAAAGGATTTCTTGAACTTGGGAATAAAATTCCTTTTGTTGGGCAGATAGCATGGTCCCCATGCTTCTTCCACCCAAACCACCTCACCCCTGGGGCAGTAAAAAAGAAAAAAAGCAAAAAAATGCAGGCGACTCCAGCGGCTGCCGTTCATGCTGCGTGCCGCACGTCCCAACCTCGGGAACACGGCCAGCCCTCCCCGTATTAGCTGGACACGTTTCCACAACTAATACTTACCAGACTGAAGTCTCTGCAAAGAAAAGCTGCCACCAGGGTCCGGGAGTCCCGGGAAGTGTTCTTTCTGCTGCCCTCCTGGCTGCGAAAGTTTGCACTTCCTGTCCCACGCAGGACACACTGTCTGCTCCCCCATGGGTGACAGAGACTTCACTGACGTACTTTGGAGAGCCCCTGCTCTCGGTTTCCATCCGGCACGGAGCTGTGGTCTGGCATGGACCGCTGCCCGCTCTGGCTTGGCGGCGGCGCTCCCCCTTTGGCGGTGGCGCGGCCCCTGGCCGGTGGCGGCGGCTCCCGGCGCTGTTCCTGGAGCTCCACGGTGAACCTCCGTCCACGCAATCAGCTGAGCGCTGGCCTCGGCCCCACGTTCGGATGCCAATTGTGGCATGGGTTTTTGCTCTCCCTGGCTGCACGTGGCTCTTGAGAGCCCGGCTGTGGCGTAGCTTCCACGTGCTGCCGGGGTTTTCTGCCGCGGGTTCCCGGACACGGCTCCCTGTCTCGGGCGCGTGGGCTGGCCAGCCTCTGTTACCGTGCGCTAGGGACCCGGCAAAGAGGAAGGAATTTGTCCATTTACTCCGTGCTTGGCAGGAACGGTTAATTGGTCACACATGGCATGGTTCGATGGAAAGATGCGAACGCTCCCGGCACTCGCATGGGAGAAAATGGCGCCTGACTGCCGGCGGGATAGGGCTTTATGGAGGGGCAGGGCGAGAGGATCCACGGCCTGCCGGCCAATAGGGGCGGCTGCCGTGGCGGTGACGCCAGCAACAGCGACCAACCAGAGAACCCCGCAGGGGCGGGCACTGAGCCAGAGCGGGCTGAGCGGGACCGTGTGGCTCGGGGTGGCCAGCACGGGGTTTCCCGGGGCCGGACGGCAGGGTGGTTACAGGAGCGGCACAGGGGTAAGAGCCGGCAGCAGGCAACATGGGGCCAGAAACCGCGGGGGGAACAACACGGGGGAAACGCGGGATTACAGAACCCATTTTAACATAAATTAAAAACCCTAATCTAAACCCAAACTCCGGGATGCAACAAGGAAGTGCAAAGACTAAAAGCAACTCCATATGAATACAAATCTTAAGTACATTGTTCTTATTCTCATGTTTCTTCACAACTGCATCTACTGTATTCCTTTCATAGAATCACTTAAGTTCAAAAAGACCTCCAAGATCACCAAGTCATTCTCACCTCTCTCCTTATTAAAGCTCTCAAACACATATATTTGTTTAGAATTAAATCTAGTTGAAATATGCTGGCTTTATAGTAATTTCAATCAGCCTATATGTTGAAACTGATCCTATCACTTTTAGTTTAACTTTATCTGTGCTGCTGTTACTCTTGTACCCTGAAACTCTTCAATCAATGCCTCTTATCAGAGCTGACAGGAGGCGCTGCTTCCAGTTCTGGGAGGAGAGGGCTTGCAGCAGGATCACCACTGGTCTGCCAATGCCTCTCCACAAGTCAGCCTTTGAGAGGCTACTACTTCAAATACCCAATTAGTGAAATCTTGGCTCTGCTGAAGAAGGCAGTGGGATCTTTGCCACTTGCATGAAGTGGAGCCAAGATTTCATCCACTCTATATGCAGTTGCATTACACTGAGGCTCAGGACTTTAGGCTCCCCCATAAAAGGTTATTCCCTGCTTCTAAGATAACTCAGGAGTTTTTGCAGTTATGGACACCCATTATTTCATTATGACAGTTCACAGAGAGACAGATATGTCAGCATGGCTATGAGAAAAGGAGGGTAGATGTTGAACATGAAATCATACTTAGAGCTAACAGATGTTGAAAGGTATGATGAGGGGTTTTCCCATAAATTTCAGAGTGAAAGAGTACCTGAAGAAGAGCACAGGAAGCACCAAGCCTTATTTGTCAGCAACTAATTATAAAAAAATCCACATGAACTTAGCTTTTACTTTCCACATGAGCAGGTAGTCCCATTATGCAGCTCAGTGATAACAGAAATAGCAGTAACCAGTTCAGTCATATTCATTTTGATTCCTGTTGCAGATATTTTATAAGCTGATTTATTTGACTGAAACACAAAGTATGACCAATAATTAAAAGTCAGTGATACGTGATTATATTCCCATAACATCCCAATAACCTGTTAATATGGAAAAAATACAGTGTCTACTCCGAAATATAGATCATTATCCACAAAATTATGTTTTATTTATAACTGATAATACATGGCTAATAATAAATTTTAGTATCTAAATATTTTTCTGAAGTTTGATAGTATTAGGTACAATCGCATTAGTCCTTAGGACCATCCAGCTGAAATAACAGCAATTATTTGTGTACTGAGTGCAGTATATTTAGTAAGAATTACCTTCATCACCTGCAAATGGCCTGCAAATGGCCTGTGTCAGTAACACACATGTAGAATTATTCCTTATTAAAAAAAAAAAAACAAAAAACAAAAAAACAAAAAAACAAAAAACAAACAAAAAAAAAAACCAAAAAAAAAAAAAAAAACCCAAAAACAAACCCTGAGATTAAATTGATAAAGTACTAGAACTGTGGGAACAAAAGAAGAAGTTTCCTATAGGCACAGAATCAGGGCAGCTTGAGCTGTGAAACATTATCCTACAAATAGAACTTTATATGGTACTCTATAAAGTAAACATGGAGGGGAAGAAAAAAATCTCTAAAAGGCTGTTTTCTTTTGTGCTCACTGTTGAATTCACAATCATATTTTTGTGCATGGAAAACACAGTATAAAAAGTATAACAATCTCAGTGAGATTTTATTTATACTTCTTGTTCAGTATGACTTAAAAATAAAAGTCATAGAAAACGGGTATAATATGGTATTTCTCTTAAAAACAGGAAAACAAAATCTGCAACATTTCTGTTTGCAGCTGGTTTATAACACTTCAGTGATAAAATAAAAACTATTTTCTACCTGTAAGACACACACAGTCTGTAGAAATTGGCATAATCCCTTTGGCTAAATTTCAAACAACTAATTTTGTAATTCCTTAGCCATTTACTCAACACTTGGAAATGTGGACAAAGTAGACTATGCTCCATGTTAACTGCATTAAGCAAACAGCCATTCAAAGCAAATATTGACAGAACCTCACTTAATGCAGGAGAGAATGTCCATTTTCATTGCTTTATTTTCTTTAAAATGATGAAGTATTACACTTGTGAACACAGGAAGACATCTATATCCATTAATATATCCAAGCTTAAACCAGTCCCAAAAAGGAGGTTCATATTGCCAATTCATCCAGGCACTCACTTCTAAGTGCACTAAATCATGCAGTTAGTCAACATTGCATGAGTTTAAATCAACATGTAGATGGGTAGTTTCTTCTTATAAATATATATTCTCATATTTTAGTCACTATTGTGAAGTCTTTTTACAAATTTTTCCTTAAGCTCAAAAGAAAATAGGGATTCATCTTTTTAAAGGAAACACTTTGCATGTCCAAAAATAGGTAAATTAGAAAAGTTTCTGAATGCATAAAGAAAGAGGTTACTTTTAAAAGGTTGTCATATACTTATTTCCTAGCTTCCTACTTCCATGTTAGGAAAGAGGACTGCAATTACGTTTAATGAATGCAACACTGGATTTATTCTGGTAAAGAAGAACAGAAGGAAAGTCAATTTCCTTTTTGTTTTCTTATGAATAGTAAAGTACATTGGACAACAAAACAAAAATTGATCATGGTTTACTAACAAAGGTGAGAGCTATCCATGAAATTCAAAGGTATCCTTTCCATGGCAACATCCACTGCATTTTAAGTATTTATCCATACAAATACCAAATAAAGTGAAACAGAAAATAATTCCTTCTAAAGCCAAAAGAAAATACATGCTTTTGTTATGCAAGCATTTTATTCTTTAGGAATAAGAATAATTTATAGCAACATCTCCCTGGGCTACCTCAAGGATATTGTGAGGCAAGCTGCTGACATTCCATAAGAAGAGGGTTTAGGTACCTACAGGAATACTTAAAAAGTATAACATTATTTAGAGAAATACTTTCTTCATGTGTGCTACAGCAGCATCCATGGCCAGGTTCTGGACTTACGTGTTTCCATGGTATTGGTCAAGAGGCTGAGTGAGAAGGTCCAGGCTACAAGATTCCAGAGAGATTCTCAAAAACTTTGTCAGTTTACACACAAAGATACTTTTGGATGGTACAGTGCTTACAGCCAGCATAAAATCTCACAAAAACCACACATACTTTCTGTGAAATAAACATGTGGAAAGTGAGAGCAAGCCTAAGCGAGATGACCCGTGTATCCCAGTTTGCAGCACAGGGTCAGGCAGTGCTTTTGAACTCTTCTGTAGCTCAGAGAGATTCTCAAAAACTTTGTCAGTTTACACACAAAGATACTTTTGGATGGTACAGTGCTTACAGCCAGCATAAAATCTCACAAAAACCACACATACTTTCTGTGAAATAAACATGTGGAAAGTGAGAGCAAGCCTAAGCGAGATGACCCGTGTATCCCAGTTTGCAGCACAGGGTCAGGCAGTGCTTTTGAACTCTTCTGTAGCTCACAACAGCATCCATACCCTGCTCTGAGGAGGGAGGCTCTGAGAGGCCTGAGTAACTGGTGTGGGACTTGGAAAGGTATCACACTGACAGGGAAAGAATAATAAGAAAAGCAAATCGACAGGCACTCTGATGTTCCTTTAGCTGGTGAAGTTCTTTCCATGTGCTTTTCTTTGTTGGGTATGCCTGAGAACACAAAATCCCACCTCCATATTATATGACTCCAGGGAGATTCTGTTGCCAGGGTGCTACAGCATTTTTTTCCCTACTTTTCTTGTTATTTGGGATGGCACTCACTTGAGAGACCAGGCTACTGTCCTTTATGTGATGTGCAATAACTCATATTTATATAGAGATTTATATACACAATGTTAGCATTAATAAAACTGGTTTTATTATAACTAAGATTTTATTTTTTTATATATGATTGATTTTTCCTTCCTTATTGGTATTTTTTCCCTATGGACATACAGGTTAACCAACTATGCATGTTAAAAATTGATTCCCTAATATCTGCCATGAAATTTCAATACAAACACTTTTTATTTCCAGATGCAATGAAAAGAGCTTTGTGTGTATTTATAAAGTCTCTCCTGCATGTTTCTTTCTGGTTTACAAATTTCTTTCAAAGCAGTGTGGTCAATACCAAGTTGTTTATGATAAAATGAACAGAGATAAGCACAGTTTCATGCTGGAAAGAGGCAGGTAAAAAATATCTATATCTATACTGAAATGCAAAACATAGAAACATGAAGTTGTGTTTATTTATGGAGACAAGGAGAGATTTTTTTTTTTTACTAAATGTTTATGCCATGTGAGAAGCAAGCCTGCTCTAGAAATGAAAATTATGTAGTGCAAATTCATTTTACATTGAGGAAAAGCGTCTACTGAATGCCATTCTCTTGGTTATGAGGACTGCTATACTAGCTTTTTAAGGTGTCTGGTTTGAAAAGTATGAAGCACCCATCTGAAGCAACTACATGTGCTTCTGGAGTAATGTGGGGAATCACATCATTTTGTGTGGGAGGACTGTTACATTACATCATGAGAAGGAGGAGGAGAGGAGCAGTACATACATTTGGGATTATCTGACTTGTATATTCACAGTAAGTTGTTTATGGATGGTCTACTCATGTGACATTCCTTTAGCACTACAAAACAAGGAGGTATTTCCAGAGTTACAGTTAATTCTTTCCCAAACTGAATGTTTCAGTTAAGTCTAATAAATTTCACCCTTAAACCATCATTTCTTTCTAGCAGCTATAATGTGGAGTCAGGGCTCAATTGTAGCAGGTAGTCAAGAGGAATTCCTACACCAGTTCTTGCTAGAGAGACAGCTGAGTTAGAAGCACAGAAGAAAAATTCAGTGCATGAAGTAGGGGAAAATTATCTGTGTGAATGGAATGCGACTCAGGATGGGGATGGGATGGAACAGCATTAGGGACAGAATCAGTCTGTCTCTGGAAAGCCCACTCCTACCTGCAGGGATACAGAGCCAGCAGCTTGAGAGAGGAGGCCATACAGACAAAAAAGTGATCTCTCAGAGGACAGCTGTTTTCTGGCACTTGCAAAATGCAAGTGAGTCTTCTTCAGTCTATAATGCTGTAGAGAAGAAGGTGTTGTGGGCTTCCACTTCAGCAGCCTTCTCTGACCTCCTCAATACCACTGGCATCATCACCCGTTTGCTCAGAAGTGATGGAAATGCAGGTGGTAGATATTACGATGCCTAGCAGAGCCAATTCAAATGGGAGCCTCTAGAAGCTTTTCATGCTGGGTTACACAAAACACTTATTGGGTGACATTACAACCTAGATTTGTTCTAAGGATTGGAAACTGTTAGAGTCAGATTTGGCTGATGTGCCCTAAGGTCTAGAGATGTCCCATGGGCCACCATCTGAAAATCTGCTTTACAGGAGAATTGCTCCTTATTATTCTTGCTATTTAAAAGACTCACATCCTATCTCATCCCCTAAAGGACCTGGATACAAAAGACTTGATGCGTTTCTGTAGTATGACAGACTAATTCCATGGATAGGTTACTGATAATGTAGTTTGACATTACTGTCAAACAAATTTAACAGCCAGCTGCTACCAACACTGGCAATTCCTCCCCACCTTTACTTGCTCTCATGCCCTGGCACGTGGAAAAATGTGTTGGAAAAATCTCGCTGACTCAAGGAAGGAGAAGCAGTGGTGTGTGCATGGGGTGTTATGGTGTGTTAGCTCATAGGTCCTGCCCTTCACCTGGGGCAGCATTTGTCAACATAGCAGCACAACGGGTTAGAAAGTTAGCTTATTATAAAAAATAAGTTTATTTGAACATTTGTCAGAGAACTGAAAAGCTATGGCAGTTTCAAATTTCTTAGCATCCGACACAAAACTGAGCTCTGCTGCCTTTAATTCACTTTGGAAGCAGAAAATGTAAAGAGAAATTTACCCAATATGCGTGTCTGCAAACAGACTAATTCTATAAAGCTATCCACTTTATTTTATACTAAGTCACAAAGAGATGACTTCCAAGTATCCAGCTATTTTGTTGGTAAAAATCTTGTGGAAATCTAACCTAGGAAAGGCAACCTTTTAGCTTGCACCAAGGATTTTACAATAGAAATACTTTGACTCTCTGTTAGCAGTTATACAGGGTCCTTCATATGGAGGAATACACAGCTAATAAAAACATAAAATATAAAATACCATATGCTTCCTAAAAATTAATCTAAATAAAAACTGTCCCAAAACATATTCGTCTCAATTCCTGCTTTAGGCAAAGTGTAACTGCCCTGAACTAATGTAATTGTTTGTTTCAGAAGAAAGTTTCTGAAATAAATGGAAATTCCAGGTTCTGATTCTAACTCTTAGGAAAGGCTGCAAGGTGTAAGAAATTAGATATTTCAATCAAGTCCACAACGGAGATTGTGTCTGCCACAGTCTCTGCACACATCTTCAGTACTGGACCAAAGTACAGGGCAAACACTTGGCCCTTATCACTGCATCATGTGTTCTAGGAAGAATAAATCTCAACCAAATAATAGGAAAAATCATGATCTCTCTCAGATGGACACTTCATAGTCTGACTTCTATTTCACTTAGAACTCTCAAATATCCAAACAATGTGAGCTGTATTTAATAAGCAGAAAACATTTTATTATATATATATTTCTGTGAAGATGTAGTTCTGTTTGAAAAGTTTTCTGACCTTCAGAATTAGGGATGCTAAGCAATACCGAGAAAAAAGAATTACATATCCTTTATTTCCTTTTTTATATTTCTTGTATGTCATCACTAGATATGTGTTAGATAGATGTGGCCCAAAAGCAGAATCCCAAATCTGACACTTCCCAAACTACTTGGGAGTTCAGGAATAAGAGAGTACTCCTCAAGTGAGGCCCTAAGCTCTGGGATCTGATTCCCCCTGGATTTAGAAACATTGCAGGCATGCTACATAGATCCTCTTCTCTTAATGTTCAAAGAGGATGAGGCCTGAGAGAGGGAAGGGCTGGAAATAACAAAGAACAACATAGGTGGAGTTTCATAACACTGGTCCCCAGAGTGCCTTTGTTTTTTGTGGGTGAAGATGTCAATAGTAGCATCAAAAACAGGAAAATCTGATGAACTGAAGTATGCACTGAAGCCTCAAGAGCTTTCACCAGGCTAGATGCTGACAGGTGCTTAGACCTGTGGGGCACTGTACGCCTTTTACTTGTTCCACAATGAAGACAGTATGAAGAAATGACACAGTATCATTGTACCAAATATACCAAATAAACACACTTACTAATAATACACAAATATGCAAGATATAGCTAGAGGCATGCTGCTGCTCTGTCTGGTTTCTGGCAGCTTCTCTAAACTATTACCACTAAAAGCACTAAACTGTGTAACTAAAAGGTGCATGAGTGATTTAGAGAAGCACTAGTATATCCTTATACACTACAAAATCAAATTGGTGTTGCAGAAATCAAATCAATAAATAAAAATGAATGTAGACTATACCAAGAAAGCAGCCCACTGATCTTTTTTTTGTGTAATGAGAAAAAGTTACACACAATGTTTGAGCGACTTATGGTCAACTAGGATAACATTCTCAAATATCACAAATCATAACTGAGAAAGACTCAGACAATAACGCTAAAGTAATACTGAAGTGGTCTGGAAGCTGAAGTGGTTTGAGCTGTATCTAGTTTCAGCAGCCTGTGAGGTAATTTAGTGCATTGTATTTATATTCAAAATGTTAACCAAACAAGTAATAAACAATTATATACAATTTTCTCCTCCAAACCAAAATCAAAACAATAAAATCCTTTAATGTAAGTGCAGTAATACTAGCTACAAAGACAGATGTATCCATATTTTGGCTCCTTTACATAATGCAAACAAAATGCCAAGGCATTAAAGAAGATATAAATGCAGATAGGACAGGTGCCTCTTAAATAAGTTTTGGTCTAACTG
This sequence comes from Vidua chalybeata, assembly GCF_026979565.1. Lineage (NCBI taxonomy): Eukaryota > Metazoa > Chordata > Aves > Passeriformes > Viduidae > Vidua > Vidua chalybeata. Next base: position 31,323,177 of record NC_071570.1, read on the forward strand.
AGAATTGTGCTTATAGAATTAAACTTCCTCTTATTTTACCACTTTCTGCATAGACATTAAATGAATTCCCTCTGGTGTTCACATAGGATAATTCCAAGTGTCTTTAAAATAGCAGTGGTAGACATTGGTATTAACTGTTCTTTCATATTGCATGATCATACAATACACATCCCCAAATACAGTATGATAGAACACTATTCTGTTTATATATGTGTTTATATACATATATGCATATATTATATATGAACATATATGCATATAGTTATATATTTGCCTGGCTTATTACAGACAACAGTGCAGTTCGGTTTTGACTGTGGTATGCTACATCTCAGTATCTGAAGTTTTGGTATTATGCAATTCAATAGACTATTAGGGTGTAAAATTGAAAAATGACAGAAGAGATATCTCTGAAAATAAGTTTGACATTTCCTATCTTGAACATTACTAAAATTAGATCTTTAATAACACACCAGCACATACACTTTTATAGCATTCTTACTACAGACATCCCCAGCTAGAAAAGAAGTGGGGCCATGGGAGAACTCCTGACTAAGATGCAGTAAAAAAAGTTTCTGTATAGAACGCCAATTATTTGAGATTTGCAACCAAGATCAAAGTGCAACCTGCTTACAAGAAAACGTCTCAGAGATGGTGAATGAAGTGATGCACTCCAATGCAGAAGGTAAATGTTAAGACATCATGTGCTTTTCCTAGTTACTGACCACAGTACTGAACTGGCCGGCTTTTCAAAAAAAACAAAAGGACAGATAATAAAAGATTAGTTTCAAGTGAACACTAAACTTATACCATTTCATGAAATCACTACCTTGTTACATTTGCATTTATTATGTTGCCTTTCAATGTATTTTTTGTTTTCAACAGATTTTTTTCAATAGACTTTTGCACAGCCTATAGTTGATTGAAAGTCAGAGTCTTAATTTAAAAGTTGCTATACTGGAATCAGGACTGAAGATTTCTGAAAAAAATCAGATTTGATTGTGTGTGACTTATCAGCACCTCTTAGGAAGGATTGCTGATTTCTCTCCAAAGGGCCAATATAAAGTAACTTCTTGAATCCCAAGTTCTGCCACATGGCGGCAAAGTGGTGATATTTAACTTACACATTTTTTTTTTCTACCTATGATTTATGGGACTATTAATATAGCTATTTCCTATGAAGGAATCAATAAACCCACCACTGCGGCATCCCAATCCTCAGTTACAAGATGTTTTATACTTCTCTGGCACCACCAGCATGTTAAAGGAAGAAAATATTTTCTGAGAATATCTCCTCACTGGTCAGCCATTGCCAGCATTAAGGGATCTTATCTGAATCCCTGATACAGGGGATTGGGACACAACTATTTTGTACTTTTTGAGGAAAGCACTGTGGAAGGAAAAAGTCCTCCTACATGTTTTACCTGTCTTGATTATGTGCGTCTGTTTTAATTTTTTGTCTTCCTGAGGCACAGGCATTTTGTAAAGCACTTGCCCAACATGAAATTCAGCAATAATCTCTAAACAATTCACATAGCCCTCTCCTCTGCCTTCAACTTCTTTTTTTCTGCAGGTTATCTCAACTTCTTTTTTTCTGCAGGTTCTCCAGTGGTGTAAAATGAAGATGCAGCTCCCAAAAAAGCCCAACAATTCAATACCTGCCTCCTAGACTGATGGAAACAATGATTTTTTGAGTATATCTTTTGCATCATGCTTCTCAATGTCATTTTTTTGTGTTTGACTCTCATTCCAATCAAGTCAATAGGAAATACAACACCAACATGGGCAAGGCAGAATTGGACTAGGAGTGATGAATTTACTTCATCTGACCAAGATGTCTAAGGTCTGATCTTTCCTCAGCTTGGAGCCGTTTGTGGGTATCACCAGAATGACATAAAAGGCTGGGCTGAATCACAGCCTTCAAACACATTAGGAAACACTTCCATACAAAAAGGATGTCATAGCCCTTGGCTTTCTCCAGTAAACATTATACAATGTGTAAAATAACAGAACAAACAACTTGGACAGGTGTGACACAGAACATGAACACCTACCTCATGATTCAAGGTAGATGAAAGACATCGTTGTTGGGAAATAAAGTGAATCAGACTCATAAAAGAGTCCTGTCTCTTAATCTGGAGGATCATTACACAACGTAACATAATATTGAATAAGACTGTTATAAAAGCAACAGCAAAAAAAGTATGTTTTTTAATTGGAAATAAAAACTATGTATAGGAGACAAAAATTTTCTTTAAGTGCCACCATCAACAGGCATTGTTGCCACTAGGAGCACTAGTTTCAATTTAACAGAATATTCACTAAACATGTAACAGATGAAGTCCCCTGTGGCCACCTAGTCTACATGCAGTTTGGTTCTGGCTACAGGCAGAGCAGTTCACCTTACCATGGCCAAAACCACAGCAGTGGATCTTAATTTCTTTCTCTAGACATCAAAGGAAGGCAACTGAAATTGAATAGATCTCTATTGGATCTTGGAATATTGAGATTTATTAGGGCCCCAAATGCATCTCTTCTCCAGGAACCATGTTCAAAGTTTTGCACACCTCAATATATGAAGAACACCAAACCATTAGAGTATGTCCAGAGAACAGTGGCCATGATGGTGAAAGATCCTGAGGATAAAACTTTGGAGCAGCAGCTAAGTTCACTTGGCTTCTTTCGCTTGGAGAAGATAAAGGTGAGGTGTGACCTCCTTGCAGACTACAACTTCCTCTAGGAGAACAGGGGAGGGGATAGTCCTGATCTCCTCTCTCTGGTCCCAGCAATAAGACACAAGGAATTGGAACCAAGCTGCATTAAGGAAAAGTTCAGATGGGACTTTATGAAATGGTTCTTCACTGAGAGGGTGGCCAGTCACTCGAACAGACTCCCCAGGGAAATGATGATGACGAAAAGCCTACCAGAGTTCAAGGAGCACATGGATGATAATTTTAGTCATAATTAGGTTAAGTTTTAAGCAGACTTCCAAGGAGCAGAGAATTGGGCTTGATGATCCTGCAAGCTTCCTTCCAACTGGAGATATTCCATGTTTCTCTGATTCTATGATTTAGCTGTCAAAGGCTCAAGCTCACCACTGGCTTCATGCAGCTCTGTGACCTTGAATCAGAGGTGTGCCTAGAAAGAGTGGTGTGAGAAAAAGCTGTAGGTGGTGGGGTTCTGTCCACTTTTGCTGTAGAGCAGCTTCTAAGCTCAGGCTCTTGCCCTCAGTCTCTACTTGTACTTGATCTTCCACCTTCCAGCCTCTTGGCTCTGATCCTGATCTGATCACTTCATATTTTGTCTTGGTCTTGGACTGCCTCATTCCTGCAGGCTTGCCTGGTGGTCTGGTCTACGACCTGAGCCTTGATGCCATTACTAGACCTGCTTTGCTCTTCATGCTCAGGTACTGTGGGACTGCACCCATGCCAGTGTCCTGCCTACCTCCACGCCTGGCTTGCCTGCTCTCAAACTGGCCTGCCCTTACTGTTTCCTGCTCAGTACAGCAGGGATCCTTTGGAGGGTTCAGAATAAATCCCCATGCTGGTTCTGCAGGTAGAGCTCTTAAAAAGCATGAGTACAGAAAGAAACACCTCTACCTTTAAAAGCATACCTGACCTCTTACATAGAATTTCTGCTACCAAGGGAATCAGATGAGCATTTGAATCTACTTCTCTTCTATGCCTTAGAATGGAGAAACAATTGAGGGAAAAGCACCTGATTTTGTTGCAGTGTAAAACATCCTGACAGCAGCTTTTGGCTGTCTGAGCTTTGTAAGCTAATCTGTCAGGCTCGTTCTAAACAAATCAGATGTATACTACTGTATTTGGTGACAGTCTAAGTTATACAAGTTTAGCTGGTTGTTTTTTCTTAGTGATGTTATTCTAAAAGTATATTTCATATGTTTGAAACTTAGGACTGGACCTGGTATTGGCAAAGAGAGACAAGCTGACACTTACCCAAAATGGTAAGTGTGTCATGAACAATTCAATTTCAAGAACATACATTGTTACATTTGCAAAATTGACCCCCACTGTTATGATGAAAGTAAATTTATGTCCATGAGATTTCTCAGCTGTGAAGGCTCTAGTAAGAACACTGTTTCCTATAATCTGAAGAAGAAATAAATGAGTACAAATTCCATAATAGTGGAATTACTTTTCTGATTATCTTTTGAGCATGCAGTACAATTTAAACATGTGATCCTCAGATTGAGGTACTTCAGATAACAAAATCAGCATCAAGATTAGCTGATGTTTAGATATTCTAATTGTGGGGATGTTTCTTTAGGTTTAATCATTCTTCTTTGCTAAGAATGAGCTGAAAAGCTTCTAGCTTTAGGTGTTTTAATTTTAGCATGAAAACTAAGTAAGGGAACATACTGGAATTTTCTTTTTGTTTTGCTAAAGACTCCTTTGCTAACAAGAAGAAGGCAAGAGGGATGTACACATAATGCTACAGACTGTTAAAGCATTCCATTTCATAGAGCTAAGAATTCACACAAGGTACAGACTCCCACTTCCACTGACAACAGTTTCTTGCCATATAAGATAGAGCAGGAAGCAGCAACAATGCTGGCTGTCTTTCAGATCTGTGACTGATGCATATACTACTTTTCTAAATTAACTTAATTTTGAAATGGTCCCTCATTATCAGTACTGAAGACTTATAAAGTGTCTTTCAGCAGCAGAGTGATCACAATACTTTATAAAAAGTTCAAACTTTATAAACACACATAAGCAAAGAAACAAAAAAAGATTTTGCCATGTTCAGATAGAAAATGACAGCTATAAAACACACAGGAAAAATATACCATAAGGTCTAGTTGCCCAAAAAGGAATAAGTAATTAGAATTAGGGTGCCTTACTATTACAGAAGTCCTAACTCATTAAAGTGTGTCGTATTATGACAGTCTCCAACTTCACTTTTACACTAGAATACCTGGTGTACTGAAAAAAGAAAATCAAAACCACTGGAGGTATGAAAAGGAATTTTGTTGAGGAAAATGTATTATTTGAACTTGAATTTAGCAAAGACACTAGAAGAGCTGTGAGATGTACCCTGACTACGTAATGAACACTTCAAAGTATTGAAATAGTAAACAATATAATTATTACTGAAGTATCAGGAACTCATTCTTACAAAATATGCAGATCATGATGATTCAAGAAAAGAGGTTTGTTGCAGTGCGCCGCCGGGGGCGTGCTGGGCCGCGAAAGCAGGGGCGTGACAGTCCCCTTGTGAGCTCTGCAATTCCCAGTAATTGCTGGTCCGGCACAGGGACAGATAATGATGACATGGGTCTTTGCGGTAAAGGCTGGATGAGTTTATTAGGTAGACAAAAGTAAAACCAAAGACTAAAGACAAAGCTGGGGGGGGGGAGGTGTGAACAGAAGTTTTTATACAGTAACTCAGGAGGAGGGGTGTAGGAACATTAACCAATGAGGCTAAGGCTGGGGAGAGGTCAAAGGTGGGACTAAACTATTGTAAACCTGTCAGAGGAAATAGGGGAGTGGAATAACACAAAGTAACAAATAGGGCGTTGAGTATAAAAAATAGAGAGGGAACACTCTGGAAGGAGGGGTTGGGACAGGGAGGATTGGCAGGGAGAGTTCTGGGAAAAAGGGGCAGGGATGGGGAGGATTGACAACTTGGAAGGGAGGAGGTTAGGGATGGGCTTGGGAAAATTGACAACTGCGAAGAGGAGGGATTAGGGAAGGGAACAGGGGACAAACACAAGTTTAATACAAAATCACACCACCACAGAGGTTGTTGCAGACACTACTCTGGGACATTTTTTCAACTCCAGTTAAGGACAGTGTGACCTGCAGAAAGCAGCTGTAACACTCAATGAATAAATATTGTTACTTCTTACTGCTCTTGGAAAGAAAATATGAAAACAATAACTGTGCTCAGCTTTCCTATGATTAAATGTGGTGATTACACAGAAGTGTGGCTTCTTGTTCTCCAGTTCTCAGAACATACAAAGGACTTATGTATGCTCTAGGTGTTTTAGCTTAGAGTGTATGTCAGTCAAGTTAAAACAGGATGTCATTTAAGACTTAAATGTCAATTACTCTTCTCAATTTTGTCTTGTCTGCTGAGAAGCCACAAAAATTAACTCAGCTGTACACAGTTTTGAGATGTCTAGCTGCACACTAGAAATACCAATATCTATAAACAGAAATAGGGTAAAAACATAAGAAGAAGTTTTAGAAGTGAAACCCTACTCCCTGAACTTGAAAAAGTTGTATTTAAAACCCTTACTTGCACATAGCTTTGTAACAGACATAAATTGCTTGTTAAACTTATGCTTCTACAAAATCAAGGAAAACCTGAATCCTAGAAGTTCAACTAATAGTCATGCTAACAGTGTTTTTTTTATTCAAGAACTTCAAAGTATTTTAAGAAGGTGAATAAATATTAGCACCTACTATACATGGAGTTGATTCAGTGGAAGATATGCTGTTTGGTTTGTATTCCTTGCACTTCAATTTGGCATTTCACTGAGGTGTTTAATCCTCAATCCTTAGGGCCCTCCATTGTCTGTGAGCATAACCAGGCAGCTTCAGAGAAAGACCTGCATTGTGGAGGGCCTGAATTACTGTTCAGACCTACCAGTCTTTCTCCAGTGCTTTTCAACTTTGTTGAAATGGAGATGAGACTTGTGGAGATGGCTAAAATTTTCCAAATCAGGCCTAATGTCACAGCTGCTATATTTTCTTGTGATTCCCATTTCTTATCTGACCTGCTACACTAAACTACCTCTGGGAAAAAATCTGAGGATTTATAAAGCTGTATTGATAATGATTTTTTTTCTTCTCCTTCCCTTTCATATAATCCAAAATTCTAGAAGTCAGTTAATACTTGCATCAGTCATGACCATAAGATAATACAGATCCCTACCATTTGAATAGCTCATTTTTCTGTGTTGGATAATTCTTTTTCCTTTTTGAACTACAATAACACCTTCAATAAGAACATATGAAAGCTAGAGTAAGGCACGATACACTTCAGTTCTTCAGTTATATTATTCATTACAACAGTAGTAAAAACAATGCTATTACATTAATGAGTCCACCTAGAGTACAGGAGCATTTGATCATTCTTTAATCAAATATTAGGCAAATTTACTTCTATGTTCTATTACCTTCTTAAGATATAAAAGCATGCAGCATATTTATCTTTGAGTCTTGCACTGTCCCAACATGTCCCATCCTTGAATATATATAGGAGTAGAACAATTTATAAGGGTTGTTTGAAGTAATTTAGTACATCAGCAGTATTAATCATGATTTTTACACTTTTGTCTTGGATACTCAGACCTAACTGTAGGGAATGACAGCCAAACTACAAATATTTGGGGTTGATCATGCAATTTACAGAATAAAGATAGACTGCAAATCCACTTCAACATGAAACACTAAAGTTCTTAAAGGTTTGTAGCAGAAAAAGAATCCTTAATCCCCAGTGCTGCAAAGGAGTTTTGTTGGCTTAAGTACAATTGTAAAAACCAGAATGTTTATTGGCTGGCACGTACTGTGAATACATGGTCAAAAAACTGCCAATAAAGCTTTCACAGCTTAGCTATTCAACAGGGTGGAGAAAAAAATAAACAGTCTTTTTACTTTACAAAACTCCTAAAAAACCCCCACCATTGTGCAATGGCACAAGAATTCCAATTAGCTCTTCTAGAAACAGAGATATTCAGCAAGTGGACTACACCTTGCCCAGCACATCAGTAAGTACACATAAGGATTACTGGAGAATTCATTGGAGATAAAACCCCTAGCTTCAAGGAATTAGTTTATCCTCAGACTGTACAAATGAGAGAAGGGTACAAATGAGAGAAGGGTAGCTAGAGATTACACTGAGGGAAATATTTAGCAGTTTCCTTATACAGAAAGATTCTGGACTACTGATAAATGTCAACACATCTGAGTGAAATGAATACATTTACTCAAAGCTTGTTTTCACCACACACAGCCAAACACTTCACAGACCCTTCAGTTACTGTTGGTGTATCAAAAGCTTTGCTTTCATGCAAATAACTCTCCCACTTTCCATGCCTGTATTGCATTCCCAGCATTGTATCTTATTTTATTATTTCTGGATTTTTGGAGTGCTGCTTCCATTTCCCTGCCCACTCCCTCATTGTGATTTTTGATCAGTGGATCCTTCCCTGAGAGTTATAAAATTAATGACTGTCTCAAAATACACACAGGCACATACATAACTATAAATAACAGAACAGGGTCATTTAAAGGAACTCTATATTAGATGTAAAAGAAAGTGCACATTTGCAAAATAGCACTTTAGTAACAAAACCACGGTTAACATAAAACATGCTTAATATGGTCTTTTAAAGCACTCTAATGATGTACTAAGGGTTGTGTTGTTTTGTGCAAGTTGTAGTTAATTCTGAAATTTCTGTTCTCTCTTTGACTACCTAAAGTACAACAGCTGATGAATTCAGAAAACCAAAACAAGTATCCTGATCTACCACAGCCTCGTGGTTGAATTGTTCTGAATTTCATAAAGTGCAAGCCACAAATGAAGCCTCCCATCTTGCAGTATTCCCATAACACCTCCTCATTCCTATTAAAGATGCACTGCAGCTTTCATTCAATGTGGTAGTCTGGGCTGGCTTTCACAGATCTTAAAAGAAGCAAAATCATTACATACAAGACTTCTACTACTTTGCCAATATAACCAGTGAATAGCTTCACAAACTGTTAGGAGGAGGAGGAGGACAGCAGAAAAAGTGATTATGCAAAATCTGTTTTCTAGGAAAAGCGAATTTAAAATTCCTTCCTTTTCTTTCTTCCCTGCCACAATGAATCAGGTACTTTTCCTTTTTAAAACTATAAGGCAGAGAAAAAACTGAAAGGCAGACAGATCAGACAATTTCTATTATGTGAAAGATAGGAACGAGAAATTAATTTTGCAGTGGTTATATTAAAAAAGCTTGTAAATAGCTGCTGACTAAGTCAGTGCTTATTTTGGAAAATGTATCTGAATTTGACATTCAAGCATCAGAAATGCAACTGTGTCCCCTCTAGCCGAAGACACAATTTTAGCAGAAATAGGATATACTTACATAATACCCACCTACTTTTTACTTAGCTATACAACATGCAAAATCTTCTTATTGTGATACCATTAGATACAACATCTCAGAAACAGTACCTAGGATCCAATAAATTGATATTGTTATATTCTACCAAGATTTACAAACTACAGAACAAACAGGGACCCATAACTTACTCTAAGAGTTTTAATGCTCACATAAATGGTGGAGTAACACAAGTACAGAGACGCATGTACAGATAGCTCCCAAAGATCTTGGAGTCTTTGGGGGTCCTGGACTGGAAGCTAGCCATCATTATTTCAATTTACAAAAAGGGCATGAGGGAAGATCTAGGAAGACTTCTTGGTACAATTTCAGTACCTGGAAAAAACATGGAGAAGATCACACTGGCTGCAGTTGAAAGGCACTTGAAGAATAATGCAATTATCAGGCAGAGTCAACAAAGTTTCACAGCAGGAAAGTACTGTTTGACAAGGTTACCTGCCTAGTGGTTGAAGGGAAGGACATGGATGTAGTTTTCCTGGATTTAGAAAGGATTAAGAATTCTTAAGTTTGGATTAAGCCTTCTGTTGCTGTCCCTCACAGCAGCCTTCTGAACATATTGTCCAACAGTGGGTTCACCCAGTGTGCTGGGTGAAGACCTGGCTGAAGCGCAGAGCTCAGTGGGGTGCAGCGACTGGGGCTGCATCTGGCTGGTGACCAGCTGCCAGCGGTGTTCCTCAGGGTGCAATTCTTAACAATGTGCTGTACCTTTTGCTTGGCCCTGAAGCGGCCAGGCAGTTGTACCAGGTAATAGTTTTAGGTACCTTTCAAAAGAACTATCCTATCCTATCCTATCCTATCCTATCCTATCCTATCCTATCCTATCCTATCCTATCCTATCCTATCCTATCCTATCCTATCCTATCCTATCCTATCCTATCCTATCCTGTCCTGTCCTGTCCTGTCCTGTCCTGTCCTGAAAAGATATTACAAGAGGCTGAACACAACAGACAGGTTTTTAATAAAAACACACAAATAATGCAATTTTCCACATAGCAAAAAATTGCATTCCACATACTGAAACTAAAGCAATCTAGATTATTAGCCAATTGTCTTGTCAGTAACGCTTTAGCAAAATGTTATTTGCCTGTTTTCTGCCCTTGCATTCTGCCCTTGCAATAATATAAATATTCACATAAAGATATATGAAAGCAGATTGCTGTGATGGCATTTGCTGGTATAGTACAGAGAATTGACCCTGAACTGCTTAATACAATTTGAGTGATTGCAAGATCCTCTCATGTATTAACTTAATATCCTAATCTACACTTTTCTTTGCACTGGAAACATAACTAAGTTTTTATTCACATATGCGTGTCTGTGCAAATGGAGAAGGCTTGGTACAACATACAAAGGCAAAACAGGATTTTTTTTGGTATTGATTTTTCAGTATGAGCAGATGAAAGGCTCAGAATAAACGGCGATCAGCTGAGTATTTTTGCTGAGGTCAGTCCACTGGGGAGCAGTGCAACAGCCAGCGCTCCGGCACGGCCATGTGGCCCCGAGAAGAGCCACGGTGCGCCCACCGGAGCGGGTCAGCAGTCCCAAAAGGACCAGGACATACAGGTGGCAACTTGCCAAGGTACTGGCAAGGTACCCGCGGTCTGCTCCCGATCGTTCCTCGCGCCGAGCGGCCCCAACACGGGCGAGCGCACGGAGACACCACGGGACTCCCAGCTCTGCTGAGAGCCGCATTCCAGTTTCCAGAGGCTATAGCAGAACGTGAACGACCCATCCGGATACCTCGGAAACTCCTTCTTCCCGGCTTACAGCTTTCTCTTAATGGAGCGACGAGCCCTCCCACTCCCCACCGCGCGGCTCCCGGCGGGCAGCGGCGCCCGCCCCGCGCTGGCTGCGGGCGGGGCCCGGGCAGAGGCGGCGCGGACGGGGCGCGGCGGGGCGGGGCCGCTCCAGCCCCGCGGCGGGCGGGCTCTGCTCGCCGCTCCCGCCCGATCGGGCTGGGCGGGGCAAGCACCTCCTTCCTGTTTCCGCTCGGAATCCCGGAGCCCTCCAGGGCCGCGGTACCGCGGGGCAGCGGCGGGCGGGGGGCGGCCCCAGGAGCGCGGCTCGGGCGGGGGGCGCCGGCGGCGGGGGGACATCGCCGTCCTCTCACGGCCCGCCCGTGTGTTCTCTTCGCAGGGAGCTCGGCTCGCCCTTTCGCCGCTCGGCAGGCCCGGAGGGTGCCCGGCGCCGCAGGTGAGGCGGTGCCGGCCGAGGCGGGGGCGGGAAGCTCGGAGGGAGGCGGTCGAGCTGTTCGCCAGGGAGGCGAGCCGGGGCCGGCACCGCTGCGGGGGTGTTGGCTGCCCCACTGCCGCCAGTTCAGTACCCAAAGCCCTGCCGGGGCTCCCTCGCCTGCCTGGTGAAACCTATAGAGAGATAAACCAACCAGGCTGGCCTTTCTTTCACTTCAGAGAACCACAAACCGCACTTTTTTTCCCATTTAGCAATACAATCTTGGTAGCATTTGCAGCTCTGTTGGATTAAACGCCTAATTTTTCTATAAGCGCTGAACTTTAACTTAGGATCAATGCTTTGTATTACACTTTCACATACTATGCACTGCTTTTAACTTCTAGCAAAAATGATCTTGCCCTTTGATAGTGAACAAGGACAACTTATATTAAAATGGTACTTGGTATGACAAAATCGGTAGGGTTGAAAGGGACCTCTGGAGATCATCCAGTCCAACCCCACTGCCAAGGCAGGGTCACCTCGATCAGGTGTCACAGGAACCTGTCAATGTGAGCTTTGCATATCTCCATGACTTCCCTGGGTAGCTTTTCTAGTGCTGAGCCACCCTCAATGTAAAGTTGTTCTTCCCCATGTGAAGGTGGAATTTCTTGTGTTTTGTTCTTCAGTATGTGTGCTTTTATTTTGATGAGCACTCAGAAATTATTTTTTTTTTTATATTCTACAGGTTTTCTCAATAGGAAAACAGAAAAGATGTTTGATATTAAGGCTTGGGCTGAGTACATCGTGGAGTGGGCTGCCAAGGACCCCTACGGCTTTCTCACAACTGTGATCCTGGCTCTCACGCCACTGTTTGTAATTAGTGCAGCGCTGTCATGGAAGCTTGCAAAAATGATTGAGGCCCGGGAACGAGAGCTGAAGAAGAAACAGAAACGCCAGGAGAACATTGCAAAGGCCAAACGAACAAAGAAGGATTAAATGGGCAAAAATGGCCTTCCTTGTGCAAGGAATCCACTTTTAAAATGAAATACTTGTACATTTTGTGTTGCAATTGTCCTTTGATACTTGATCCTGTTATTTCTTGAAGTATGAAATTTAATACTTCCAGTGTATTTTTTTCCTGCTGATTTGTGTTAAAATTTGCCCAAGCGACATTTGTTAATTATATTTACTACTTGTATTCTAGTGCAGGTTGCTTTTCTAAATTTGCATGTTAAATTAAAAACTTAACCTCTTGGTGGCTCTGGAGGTAGATTTTTTTTTTTCTTAGCTGAGCTATGACTTAACAAGTATCTTTAAATTGCCAAGTTTAGGGGAAAATGTGAATAATAAACTGGATTACAGAAATGCAAGTTTTGGCATACCTTGAGCAGACAAGCTAGCTATAGCATTAGTTAGCAGACATGACTGATTTAATTTAAGGTCACTGCATATGGCTGTGTGCCCATAGTGGCTGCTGCATTGTCTTTGATGCTGCTGCTTGTCTGCAGAAATAACCTACCTTAGCTTTTCCTGTTTCCTGAACTACAAGCCATCAACAGCCTTTAACTTCAGCTCAAGTTCCAGGAAACTGCTTGTTTCATTATTAACTTCATTTCTCTTAAGGCATTCAGGTTCTATAAAATATAGTAATGTTGTTTGATCTTCCCTAACAATCACCTGAATACTCCACCTGTAACTAATTTGTTTTTGCCTTCATAAATTCCTTATGCCTCAAAGAATAGCCATAAGTTGGGTGAGACCAAAGACCCAGGTGGCCTGGTGTTCTGCTATAGCAGATAGCTGTGCAAGGATGATGTACAAGCTGCTGACAGTGCTTTTGGTGACAGTAACCTCCTGGCTACCTTTGGTCTAAGACTTGAGTTTAGGTAGAATTTTTGTTCTCATGGCCCTTGAAACTTGGCTGCCTTACAGGTTGCAAGATGATGACATAGTCAAAAAACGTTTGTGTTGTAAATACATCAAAATTATTTAACCTTCTTTCCAATTAATCTCTTCTTAATATAACTGATTAATTTTTCAAAGCCTAATTTTTTAGTAATAGTCTGTGGTGGCCTCTACGTAGTCTAGCTCAAAAGAGCTTGTAGCCATTAAGATTTACATTTTGCATATTTCTAAACAGCAGCACAGAGTTGTGCATTCTAGCAGCTACTCTTTGGTCAGGTTTAAAAATAAAACCTTAAAATAATACCATTGTTCAAATGAAGAGACCTACAGAGCTGGCTGACACCAAGGGGGATCAGAAGTGGGGAGTCTAACTGAAATTACTTTTAAGTAAATGTGAAGTTGATCCCCTTTCAATTTTGTTGGTGAAAGCAAGCATTACTAGATTATGACATCTGGGGATTTTATAAGTATGTGAGATTAAATCTCCATGTTTTGTATGCAGTGTTGTCAAATATGTATGTGTTTGACCTTCGATAGCTTGAAACACAGGGAGGAAAACTGATGAGGGATACACTCCGTAAATAAATTTGATACTTTTTGAAAAAAAAATGTGTGGTCTTTATTTTTATTTGAAGTTCTCAAACATCATCTCTAAGCAAATAATCTGCACATTTTATGTATCTAAATTATGGCCAAAATGATCTAATCATCTAGGGAAGTCCATGGATACACCAGGAATAAAAACTAGTATTTTTTAAAAATATTCATGACAGTCCCTTGTCCGAGACCTAGTGTTATTTTCCAGCAGCTTTATCAAGTACTTCTATCTTCTATTATAGCAGTTATATGTATTTTAACTGATTTTACCCTGTGCAAATTGCTGTCTGCAAATCAAACATTCAAATATGTTGCCTATTTTAAAATCAAACATTCAAATATGTTGACTGTTTTAAAATCAAACATTCAAATTTGTTGACTGTTTTAAGTTACACAACCATCTCTACGATAAATACACACTGCGTAATCAGTGCAGTCTAGTAGTGATTCCTGTTAATGAAATCAACTTTTCCGTCTGCTTGCCAGCAGAAAGCATGCTGGCACTGCCAAGGGATTTATTCCAAAGAGACATCTTGGCCAAGGCTTTAGAAAATGTAAGTGAATAGACAACAATTCTTACATTAAGAACAGTTTTAAAACTAAATTAGACTTCAAGGAAAAAAGTAATTTAGACTTTAAGAAAATTTAGATAGTCTTTTAACTATGAATTCTTTTTCACTAAACCCAAACACTTTACATACTTTGTCATGATCAAGCCTATTTGAATAGTTCTGCAAAAATAACTGAAACTGCTTTAATACGGCTTTATTGTACTCTAGTATATAATAGCTATGCATGTTGTCTGTTAAAATATTAATCCATTAACAGTATCTGTCCATTAAATTGCTTATTTATTTTTACTACTACCACTGCCTGGTGGCATCCAGGCACCTGGCTGGAAGATATTTGCAGTGCTTGCGGGGTCTTGTGAGGGCTCCTTCTTTCCATAGTAAGGGGCAGATGCGTGGCCTTTAACCTGAGTATGACTTGGTTCAGCAACAAGTCCTTCCTCATACTCTTTGGCCTGAAGCAGCTTATCCTTTTCAGATACATCCTTGACTTTCTGCTTCATTTCTTCTCTATAATTTTCATTCCTAAGAATTTCCTAAAAACACAATAGAAAGATAATTAAGTCAGAAGCAAATGCAATATACAGTGTTGCAAAAAAACGTTTTAAACAGTAATTTCTTAATTTTATAACCCACATTTGCAGGTATTAAAGTAAAATAAAATGTGGCAAAATTGTTTGGTTTTTCACAACTGCAAATTCAACCCTAACTGTATGTATTGTGGTGTCCACTTTACTATTCTATTGGAGCAAAAATAAGAAATTAAGAAATTAAATACATCAATGAATGGGGAAATACATTAACAATAAGGCTACTTTTTGCATTGTTTCCTGTGTAGGAATTAGCTACAGTAGCTAATTATCATTTGCATCAGTTCCTGTAATTCACTATGCCTGTGGTGTTAGGTACCTGTGCTTCAGGGCACAGTTCTGGGAGAAACGCATGTGCAACCTTTGGGGTCTTGCTAGTGCAAGACTACAAAATAAATAACTAAAATCACAAAATCATGGATTGGTCAGGCTGGAAGATAGTGCAGTGGGTCATTTGGTCCAACTTCATTCTACCTCCATGCTCCAGCAGGGTCATCCCAGAGCACATGGCACAGGATTGTGTCCAGATGGTGCTTGATTATTTCCAGTGAGGGAGACTTCTCAACCTCTCTGGTCAGTTTGTTCCAGTGCTCGGTCACTCGCACAATAAAGAAATTCTTCCTCACATTCAGGTGGAACTTCCTGGGCATCGGTGTCTGCCCATTGCTTCTTGTCCTTTTGCTTGGCACCACCAAGCAGAGCCTGGCTCCATACTCTTGATACCCTCCCATCAGATACTCATAGACATTGATCACATCCCCTCTCAGTCATCTCTCCTCAGCTTTTCCTTGTAGGAGGGATGCTCCAGTCCCCTAATCAACTCCACTGCCCTCTACTAGATGTGCTCCAGCAGCTCCATGTCTCTGTTGTCCTAAGGGGCCCACAACTGGACACAGCACTCCAGGTGAGGCCTTACCAGGGCTGAGTAGAGGGGCAGGATCACCTCCCTCCACCTGCTGGCAATGCTCTTCCTAATGCCCCCCAGGATAGCACTGGCCTTCTTGGCCACCAGGACACGCTGCTGGCTCATGGACAGCTTGTTGGCCACCAGGACCCCCAGAGCTGCCTCCCTGCAGGTCAGCCCAGCCTGTGCTGGTGCCTGGGGTTGTTCTTCCCCACGTGCAGGACCCTGCATTTGCCTTTGCTGAATTTCAGAAGGTTCCTCTCTGCCCATGGCTCCAGCCTGTTGAGGTCCTCTGAAGGGCTGCACGGCCCTCTGGGGTATCAGCCATTGCTCCCAGCTCTGCATCCTCAGCAAACTTGCTCAGGAGGCATCTGTCCCTTCTCCCAAGTCACTGGTAAGTTAAACAGTCCTGGGCCCCGTGCTGAACCCTGGGTAACAGCACCAGTGACAGGCCTCCAGCCAGACCCTGGACCAGTGATTGATTACATCCAGCTAGACCCTGGGCCAGTGATTACAAGCCGCTGGATTCTGCCATTCAGCCAGTTCTCAATCCACCTCACTGTCCACTCATCCAGTCCACACCTCTTGAGTTTTCCTACAAGGATGCTGTGAGAGACCATGTCAAAAGCCTTGCTGAAGTGAAGGTTCCACTGCTCTCCCCTCCTTCATCCAGGTAGTTGTTTAATCATAAAAGTCAATCAGGTTGGTCAAGCATGACTTATCTGCAGTGAATACGTGCTGACTATTTATGCTGACCTTCCAGTCATCCATGTGGATAGAGATGGCCTCCAGAATTAAGAAAAAGGCTGAATTCTTTTCTCCAGATTAGAAGTATATAGAGTTAAGGAGAAACTATAGCAGTACACTCCTCTGTGAACAAGAGACCATGATATTATTTTAGGAATTTAGGTGTTAAAATACATGTGGTACTGACAAGAGTTTAAATAGCAACTATGAACACCTAAGCATGCTTAAAAGGCAGTAATTAAAGAAAACCTTATGTAGGTTTTGCTGACCATGACTGAATGCCAGATGCCCACCAGAGCTTGTCACTCCCCTCCACAGCTGGACAGAGGAGAGAAAATATAATAAAGAGTTCACAAACTAAGGACTATGAGAGCTCACGCACCAAATACCATCACAAGCAAAACAGACTCAATCCTATCACAGGATGATGAAGTAAAATTAAATCTTAAAATCACCTTCCCCCTACCCTTCCCTCCTTCCCAGCTTTGTCTCCTCCCTGTAGCAAGTGCAGAGACACAGGGAAGTTATGGGAGTTATGGTCAGTTGATCATATGTTCCTGCCGTTGCTCATGGAGAGTTCTTCCCCTGTACCACCACAGGATCCCACCCATAGGAGACAGTTCTCCGTCAACTTCTCCAACACAAGTCCATCTCATGAGCAACAGTCCTCCCCAGACTGCTGCAATATAGGTCCCTTCCATGGGGTGCAGTACTTCAGGCACAGCCTGCTCCAGCATGGATCTCCCATAGGGTCACAAGTCCTACCAGGAAACCTGCTCCACTGTGGGCTCCTCTCTCCATGGGTGGGTAGGTCCCTATGAGGACCCTGCTCCAGCACAGGCCTCCCACACGTTCGTAACCTCCTCTCAGGCATTCACCTGCTCTGGCCTGGGTCTTTCCCAGGGGCTGCAGCTGGATCTCTGCATCCTCCTGGATGTCCATGGGCTGCAGGGCCACAGCTGCAGGGCCATGGTCTCACCCTGGGCTGCAGGGGAACCTCAGCTCTGGTGCCTGAAGCACCTCCTGTACCTTCTTCTCCCCTAACCTGGGTGTCTGCAGGGCTGTTCCTCTCACATATTCTCACCCTGCACTTCTGTGAGCACAAAACTTCTGCAAAACTTTTTAAAGTCTCCTTAAATATATAATCAGAGAGGCATTACCATTTCTGATGGGCCCAGCCTTGACCAGAGGCACATCCATCCTGGTACTGGCTGGGACTGTCTCTGCCAGAATTGGAGGAAACTTCTGGCAGCTTCTCACAGAAGCCACCCTTGTAGCTGCCCTGCTACCAAAACCTGGCCATACAAACCCAATACACCTTATCTTAGAGGTACCATGGAAAGTAACCCCTTTTCTTAGTTCTTAGTTGCCTCTGTACTTAAATTCACAGATACACAGAGCAGAGGCAGAACCCTTTGCATACAAATGGAAATTGAATGGTAATACGCAAGTAATACACAAATGACTTTGCAAACTGAAGAGGGGTGAAAATTCTCACATGCTCCAATAGAAATATTGCCAAGCATTACAAGATCAAATTTTCAACTGTCAGTATAGCAAAACTTCTTTGTGGCATCTCCCAATTCTACCCTTGTTTACCACATGCCTATGTAAATCCACCACAACGTTATTGATTTCAAGGGGATTACTCCTATGGTGCTTGTATTAAATAACTATTAAGAAACAAGTAAAGCAATCACCTTTGTGATAACTGAAAACTGCATCATTGTCTCTGGTAAAACAATGGGAAGTGATTTATTGAAATACAAACATAATCTACTTACTGCAAACAGCTATTAATTTAAAATCTCTTCAAGTGATTACTTCAACATTAAGTTATCTTAATCAGGTAAGAGCAGCTGTAACTAAACACCAAGTACTCCAAGTCCATTTTAAATGTTGATATACAATTGTTCTCTGGTTTTCAGACTCAAATAAGGCTCTTTTAATCAGCTTTCTGTGGACAAAGTATAATTGTGATAGAGTAAAATGAAAAAGTGGATCTTAAAAAAAAACCAAAACAGCATGAGAAATTATTCTTATTAGCAATTGCAAAAAAAACCCACCAAACTGAAGTGACTTATTGAGAATTTTCTATACAATTTACCAGGATAAAATTTTTCTACTACAAAATGCACACATTCATTTTTGGCATTAAACTCATGCCACAAACACATGAGTTACCACACACTAAAATCACTGGGTTCCTGTGCTCAAATTAAAGAAAATATTAATTGGAAATATTGGGTCAATTGGCATGTTAGAAAAACTGGGTCAAATACATTCTTACTTTGAGACTCCACTGATAAGCAATCCTTTACTGTCTGATTTGCTATAAAAAGTAACTAAGGGCTAAAAGTTAGTTTGTTTGTGGTTTTTTTTCTTTGTTTGTTTAAGTTACATTGTCAGGTTCAGAACACTTATATTCTCTCCTTCTTCAAGATGAATCACAGTATTTTATAAGATGGCTATCTTTACTATAAACTGCCCCCTAATAAGCTTTCTGATAAAATATAAGTACATTAACATGTAATGTGCTCTGACCATTAAGTGAAGTACAAAATCTTTCTATCCAACCCAGAGAACACATTATCTATCAGATAGCTGCAGTTTTTAAAGGATTAGCTTGTTCTTCCAACACTCACTTTTTGTACAAATAAATTATATAAGTTGTTTGAACCAGCATTTCTGAGGAAATACATGCATCAGAAATGTCCTTCAACATTTTTACTGAAAGAAAACTCTAAAAACTGGGGCTATGCTGCAAAACTAAAAAACAAAAAAAGCCTTAAGATATCCAGCCACATTTTAAAGCAGCTGAAATCCCTGTGTGCAGATGTTCACTTTGAAACGTATCAGCTCCCAGTATACAGAATAGGATACATGTGATATGCCAAGAGCTACGTCCAAATACATGTTCTGCAGCTTATTTTTAAGTGTAAAGTAAAACAAGACATTTTATCACTGCAGGTTGTCCAGCTTTGGTGATTATTTTATGTTGTATGAGGTTTTTAACACCTCTGACTTTGGAGCTGTGTGTCTTTCTTCCTTAGGAAGGCAGAGTTTAAGAAAGTGATGTCTAAGGTTTTCTTGAAGAACATTATTATTAAGGAAATACCAAAGTAGCCCTTTGTGGAGTTTGAGGCAGCTGTTTTTCATCCACAAAACTGCTGACTTCTGCATAATCTGACATCTTAGTATTGGTAACAGCTGCATGATCAAAGAATGAAAGATGGCCTGCTCCTAGGAGCAACACAGCTCTAGACATGTTGCTGTCTTCCAAGGGTATTTCTGCAAACAGCATCGGGCTGTATTTCCTGCCACCAGCATGAAATTTTCACTTCTGTTACAAACTATGTATTTTTCGAAGCTCTCAGTTAACTCCAGCAACTGAGCTGTATCACAAAGTATCCTCTGTGGTGTGGAATCTGTATTCACCTCCACTCCACAAAAGGAAAAAAATCTAGATAAAGGATTTTAGAAGCCTACCTTTCTGTACTGGAAGAGCTGCCTTGTAGGGTAAATATTTGCAAAGCAGTGTTCTTTTGCTCTTAAATACTCCCATATTGTCACTTCTTTCCCCTTCCTGAAAAAATGAGCAGCCTTACAGAATGAATAAAATGAGTTCCTCTTGGAAAGAAGATGTCATGAATACAAAAGAGGGTTCTCTAGACACACTCATTCCTTCAAGTGGAGTCTGGCTCAGTAACCAGTCTTTGCTGAACACTTCTTGATATTCTTCTCCACAGACAGATAGTGGTACTGAACCCTTTCTATCCTGCAGCACCAGCTGAACCTCACACCCTGAGGAACCAGCCCTCCCCTCTCTGTGTGCCCCTTGGCCCTCCAGCAGCCATAGTGACACCAGCACCTGCGTCCCACAAAACATTTTCAAACTCCTGAGCACAAAGTCGTGAACAGAGCTCTAAGGATGCAGGCAAATGCAGATATGCAGTACCAATGTATAGTTTCTAAGGGGCAGGGTTTAAGGATTATTTTAACAGATTGACACTTTCCAGAAGGTTTTCTGAACAGCTAACCCTTTAATTACAAGGTTTTTATTTATTATTAATTTTGAAAAAAATGTCACCTTTTTTTTTCAGATGGGTTTGTATTTTGACTAAATTAGAAATAAATAGCTTCTCTGTGTTGTCTTAGAAACTATTTCAACTTCCCAAGTTACCATAAGTTGAAATACTCATGATTTCTCTTGATTTGCATCTTGTTAGCTAGTTACTGTTTGATGCCAGAACTGAGAAACAGTGGACAGATTTTTTGAACTGTAGATGGTGCAATTCATAGAATACTCACATTTTGTGTCTAGTATGAATATTTTATGTTTAATAATGAATTAACTTGAACTTAGAACTCTGCCTGTTAAAAATTCATACCTGTAGGTTGACAAAAATTTAAAAAACAACAAATGGAATGAAAAAATTGTTTTGGCAGTTAAAAACAATTCATATAAGACAATTTAACAGGTCAGAATTTTTCTTCATTATCAAATTAACTGAAACTTGGGCAAAATGCTAGAAGTTAAGCTGAATCACCATTTTTTAGAATGTCACCAAATGATTAAACTAAACTCCGTTTTCCAGTTTGACAAGTTAAGTAGGCAAGATGAGATAATTGGCTATTATATCATATTTTAAGAGTAGGAGGCAGAGAGAGGACCTCATCTTTGGGAAGCATTGAATGTTCTGATCCAGGGCAGATCTTGATAACTCAGCAACTGAACATGAGCCCAGCAGTATCAGATTGGGAATGAGAAATAATGTGGTAAATGAAAAGCTGTCACTCCATGGCAAAAACAGAGGAGTAGTTTGAAATAGAAAGGCTTATCTGGATTAGCTAAAATAGTTATTTAAATCAAACACTGACTCACTAAATAACCTTGGTCCATCAACAAACAACATTAATGAAATCAATTTAAGATTTGCTTTATGCAGGTTCAGTTTTTGAGCAAATCTCTGATCAGTTACAATATTTAGTTTTACATGCAGTGCTAATACCACATTTACTACCATGCTAAATCAGTTAAATATTAATTATAACTCACAGTAATTTTTGTTTAAATTTAATCTGCAGACAAGCAGTGCTTAGTATTACTGAAGTACTACAGTGCTAGATATGAACTACAGAATCTCTGGCATGAGCTGACATAATTTCTAGGGCACCACAGTATAGCACATGTGTTTGGTAAGAACATGTAGCAAAAGGCAAAAGGAAGACACACCAGACTGTAAAGCACATCACCAACACATGGAGACAGTAGGGGACTGTGCCTTTATTTTTACAGTTCTGCCAAGATATTTGTCCACAACTACACATATATTCAAGATTACCGATGAGACTTTGTAGAAGCAGCAAAAAACACAAACTAGCCTGGCACCACTGCACTCTGCCCTGAATAAAGGGCAACGCATAGCCCTGATCCCCACAGAGCAAACAAGGAACTGTAGCTGTGACTCAGTCACCATTTGGCCCTTGCTTTCCCTAGTCTACATATGATGTAATTTGTACCAGCCCTTTCCTGGTACGCTTCCCTTTGCTCTGCATCCCTGCTCAGCTGTGCTGTCAGTGAATCAGGACACAGAACCAGTGCTCCAAGCACTCCTTCCCACATGGATAGGAGCAGAAGAGCAGCAGCAGCTCTTTCCTCTGCCGCCTTGGAATCTGCAGCATGTGCAATCTAGAAGCAAAGGGACAAATTGTGCCCCAACACTCCCCTCTGGAGGTTGGGCAAG
The DNA here is from genome assembly GCF_026979565.1 of Vidua chalybeata. Classification (NCBI taxonomy): domain Eukaryota; kingdom Metazoa; phylum Chordata; class Aves; order Passeriformes; family Viduidae; genus Vidua; species Vidua chalybeata. Next base: position 31,345,538 of record NC_071570.1, read on the forward strand.
CAGCTATATTTCAAACTTGAAGAGAAAGTAAAAATAAACAAGAGGAAAAAATCCAAAATATGATGGCTTCTGCAAATGCTCAATTTATTTTTTTTCATTGACTTCTATGGCTACTCCCTTCTATTTAAGGGCTTCATAACTCAGTTCTTTATATTGTCAAAATTTATTGCCCTTTTTCACCAAATTATAATCCTCTTTGGAATCATGCATAATTTACCATGCAAAATGCTATTTAGTGCAATCTAAGTTATTGAATATGGCCCAAATCCTGACTGTGATTCTGGACAACAATGGTGGGAAATATTTTGCTCAGAGACATGTTTATCCATGGACTTTTAAAATATGTTTTTCCTTGAACCTGTTAATCATATTACAGCTTTTGGTGGCTTCAGATGTAAATTACTCATGTGCTAAGCCCTAATCTCTATGTAAGAATGTAGAATCGCTGTATCAGTGTTCTCATTTTACAACTTCTCAGCTGAAGCGTCTGAAAGCAGACAGAGGCAAAACTATAAGATGCAATACCAACAGTGTCAAACAAAGCATTTTTCTAAACTGCATTCAATTCTCCTTAAAGGAATGTAAATTCTGTGTAAACTAATCTACATGAATGAACCTCCATTTGATCATACCATCTCTCAAATAAGTAACACTTATGATCAAACAAGTGGGAAGAGTGGATATACACCGTGGGAACATTTAATTTCAATGTAATTATTTGGGGGTTGAGAGGAAGAAACCTTATGCTTATTACAACTTACTGAAGTATCTTTTTTCCTCACTTGACAAGGAGCTTGCCAAAACAGATTATTATGGATACCCTAGAAATAGTTTGAAAGAATAGAGGTATCATCACAGAAGTTTTTTTTTTAGCTTTTCACCTTCTATCCAACAGTGCAATTCAGAACTCACTGAATTTTGTTACTGTGTAACAAGTACATACTGCATGAGAAAAGCAGCCATTTACTGTGGTTTTCAATTTCAAACTATTTTCAGGATCTTGATGGTAATTAAAGGAACATGCAATTCTACTTTACTTCCCATGAAATATTATTATAACACACATATACAGAGCAACAGAGAGGTTTCAGTTCAAACTGAGATTTGCAGTTGTGCAGCCCAGTGTGTGCTACAGAGGAAGCAGCTTCTATATCAACAGGGAAGTGCTATCTAGTACAAAGACCTGTGTACACAAATATGTGTTACTATGGGTTCACATCTACCACTTTAAGGATACCATGTTGGTGAGTTCAGAGATAAACCACATTTCCCTCCATACCAGTTTCTCTCAGCATTGCCATAATTGCAAGCTTCCTCATTAGTTTTCTGACATCCCAAGGAAGTCGGTAACTTTATTTCTGTCTCCATTCTACAGACATAGTCTTAAATAATGCCAAGTTTCTCAGATATCCTTGAACCTCAGGACATTGTCTGAAGCAGTGTGTAGCTAAAAGATCTGTTATGGGAGAAAATAAGGATTAGATTTCTAAATATATTTGGGTATCTTGTGTTATAGATGGCAGAATTCTTTAAAAGCCTCTACAAATCCGATGTCCTCTAAAATAAGAAAAAAAAATCAAATAGAAGTTAGGCACAGAAAGGCCTGAAGAGAGGTTGCCTCCTTGTCTTCATGAGCATCTTTTCTTTCCTTTCTAAACAAGATGTGAAAAATCCAAAATAGAAAGATGCCAGGTTTACACTTCTGTATCCTGAAGGAAAACTGGGGTGTAGGGGCATATGCAAGACAGCACATTTACATTTACCTTGGAAATTTTTGGATGAGCTATACAGAAGGTGGACTATGGCTCAAAGAATGGAAGAGAATAGCATCTCAAAGAAATAAATTCCATGGATGGAACATCCTTTCTATAAAACAACTGCTATATCTCAAGACAACTTTTCTTATTAAATTCTGACAACACTAAAGCTTAGCAGGTGGAATAATACACATGTAAAGTGATAAATTACTAAATCTGCTTCCACAAAATAGCATTTGATTAAAATTATTTTAATATTAGTAGCCTTTAAAACATTTTCATTAATTTAAAACTGTAATGTCCTTAGACAGTGACATATTTCCTACTTGCCAAAACACTTGCTACATACACCTAATTTCCTATATACATAATAAAGAAATGTATCAAGAGCCACACAGGAATAAAGGTAATGATTTTCCTAGGCCAACTATATATGATCATACTCAATACACATATAAAGGGACAGGTGACAAGATGCTACAGTACTGCAAAAATATTTGTATTCAAGCTCAGATTCTCACTGTTATTAAGGAGTATATGTACTGTACATATGCTCAGGCAGGGCAAAGGCATGATCCAGAATTCTACATCAAGATAGATTCCCTGATTACCATAGGAACAGAGTATGTTTGAGCAGAACATAAGAAACAATGTGATCTGCACTAATTTGTCAAGTTATCACTCAACATAACTGAGCTGAGACTTGGCATATTTCAAGCTGGAAAAAGATCAAAAGGCAACCAACTGTTAACCAGTATCCCAGAAAATTATTTTAAAACCCAAGGCTTCCAACATTATCATTCCTTATGTAACTGGCCAGGTTAGAAATAACCAAGGTGATGAGCAGCATTCATGAGTTATGTTGAGCCAGATACAGAAGGCCAAGTGACTTCCTTCAAAAATGGGGAAAAAGGGATGGGCACACAAGGAGGAATGAAACCATTAAGGATGTGGTACATTTAACACTGCACAAGCTGACTTGGAGTATTCTTCCATTAAGAAAAAAAAAAACAAATCAGGAAAGAGAAACTAAAGAGAGAGGTAAAGCAACTTCTTCTGAGCAAAAGTGAAAGCTTTATAATGGAAACAAGCAAACAAACAAAAAAAAATCAGTTAGGTGTTTGTGGAAGAAAGAATGGCTTGAATACAAAATATGATCAAGTCTCAAGAAAATCATCAACAGACTTAATTTGCTGTCACAACCCAATTATTCTGACCACTATGAGGGAGGAACAACTCACATTTGTTCTCACTTAAATGACTGACATGTCCTGATGATTATGAATGACATTTTGTTAGCCTACGGTATTTACAAAAGAATTGGTTCCCAACATGTGGTCATCACTGTGATCAGTAAGATCCAACTGCTTTGTGAAGCTGTATCTCTGCAGTATTTTCAATTAAAAATTCATCATGAAAACTGGTAACCTGAGTAGTTGGGCAAACTTTATCATCACTAGCCAAGATATAATAAAAGACAAGATAGAGAAATATAAAAAACCCCATATATAAGATTCAAAAGGGAGATGGTAGGCTAACAGAAGTAGAACAGAAAATGTAATAAAGTTTAACATATGTCATTTGATATTAGAAAGAAAAAAAAAATGAAGGGCAAAGGACAGGAAAGAGAGGAAAACCATTCAAAAATATTTTTACAGACTGCAAAGGTAGGGACATGGGCACAGCTCCAGAAACTTACGCTTTGGGAACTTTAGGGCTGTTACAATAAGATACTGACAGCAAAATGTCATTAAAGCAAAACTGTAAAATTTGTGGGCTTTACATCCTTTCTCAGAAATAGTCTGGTCTCATCAGATATACACAAAAGAACATAGAGATTTGTTATACAGGGTTTCAACATGGAATATGCCACAAATATTCCCTTCTTTCATAGCTGTCAAACAGCAGTTTACCATACCACCTTTACTGTCAAAAGGGGAATATAATATGGAATAGCAGCCAGTAAAGTTTATGTAGCTAAAACACTAAAGCAAATCAGCCCTACAAATAGGGACCAAACAATATGCTATATGTGCTTCATTACTATAATTATATTGAGATGCAAGGGTTTGTGCCAGTTTCAAATTAGGAGAAAAGTAGATCATATATAGCACCCCACACTATTCTCCGTAATAGAGAGAAAAATTAGGCTTTACTATAATCTATCAAAAATATGACTGGCGTACTCTTTTCAAAATATTAGGAAGAATTTTTAACATACATATATTGGAACTACTTTTTCTTTCACAGAAAAAAACTATTTAGAGATTACTTGAAAAATGAACTATTTTCAAATTCCTAGATTATCATTTCTGCTCTGTGATACAGTAAATGCACAGCCCTGCAGGTGAACTACCTAGCTGCTAAATTATGTCTCAGATCTATTACCCCACAAAACTAAAACTATAAGAAGTCCTGTAACTCTGAATGCACCATTAGTCAGCAATCTTTCACTCTCCATAAATTGCTTTTTGTGGAAGGTAAAATATTTAGAACACTATTGTTCCACAGTTCTCTCACCTGGCTCACAGAAATGATAGAACAAAAGACACAACACCTCCCATCTTCAAGTATCACATTAAGTGGTAATTTCAACAATAAAAGTTGTTTGCATACAGTTGATATAAGCTAGAAGAAATTAAATTGAAGTCAGTAGAAACTTAGATGGAGCAACTGTTGTAGTATCAGTTCCATGGCTCTACATAAATAACTAGACTGGGGAGGAAAGGGAAAATATTAAAAAAAAAAAAAAACCAAACCCACATGTACTAATTCCTTAAATAGGTCTAAGGAAAAATTTAACTTAAACTTCTTTCATTTATGTAAGTTATTATAGTTATTATATAATAATTATATATATATATAATTATATATAATAGAAGTTATAATAGATGTATTATATTCTATATTCTATATAATATAGAACATATAATATATCATATATAATATATAACATATCATATTATATATTATATATCATATATCATATATCATATATTATTATATATAATATATCATATATTATATATAATATATTATATATCATATATCATATAATAGATGCTGTAATATATATATTATATAATAGAAGTTATAATATAGTTCTTTAATTCATGGAAGTATTATAGTCCTTACTGTCTCTATAGCCTCGGTGGCGAGTGTGAAAGAGGGGCAGAGAGAATTAGTTGAAAAGCTGTATGTTGTGTAGGAGCTTGTTTCAATGACAAACTTCCCCAGGTCATCTCAACACACAGGTAGTCAGGACAACTTTTCACGGCCCAGGATGTTCCAGAAGATCTCAGTGACCAAATGGCTGGATATGCCAACATATCTTCAGGGAACTGAACCTGACACAGGTACTCCTGATGCAAGTCATGTGTCTGCCTCCTTGGGTGTAATTTTGAATCTTGTGCAGCAAACTATATCTTCTCTCTCATTCCTAGCTGGTGCTTAGCAACTTATAATAGAAATGCTGGGCAAGTCATGTATGTGTATGCAAACTCATCAGCATGAAAGACACTGTGGGACATTTCTCTGCTTTCTCTTATGGAAAAAGACATAGCTGCAACTCCCTGTAGCATTAGCACTGCAAAATGCTAGCACAATTGGTTTTCTTGTTTTGATGAATCCACTGGCAGCTGGGTTTGAAACCTACATTTTAGTATCAACTACCATGAAAAAACCTTACATTAAGTAAAACCTGTAGCAGAAATTTAAGATGTTTTAAATTGAAGAGACTCTTCAATTGTTATGATCATCTTAAAGAACCTATGTATATCATCTTAAAAGAATTCATAGAGAATGACTAAAGAATAATGGAGTTTATTTTACTTTTCTAGGTGTTAGATATCTAGTCAGTGTGTATTTTCATCAGTTAGGCAAGGAACATACTAAATTGTCCTCCACAAGTGCCAGATTACTGCACAGATAAGTTCACTATAAATTAATTATGGTAGTTTCATTTCAACAGTTGAAAATTTAAAGACATTTCATCTCACCTCAATGGTGGGTGGATCGTCTCTCTTTTTTCTTATCCATGCTGAAAAAAAAATCAAATGGATTATTTCAAATATCAAAAATGGTATTAAAACTCAAAATTATTATTAATTTGTAACAGAAAACAAGTATTTATGAAAAAAATTACAAGAGAATTCACCACAACCTGGCAAACCTGTCATTTCCCAAAATGTAGGCAACAAGATGTTATTTCTTGTTTCAATACTCAGTCTTCAGAGAAGGGAGGGGTGGGGGATGCTGTCACCTCTGTGTGGAGACCTTGGGCATGGTTTACATAACACCTTGGCTGTGAAAACAGGGCTTAAAAAGCAGGGCTTATGTCACAGGCTTATTGTTGAGCTTGCAATAGAGAGTTGAGGTACACCCTGAGAAAATTACAAGCTGACTGATGGAAAGTAAACAGCCTTAGACCACTCTGGTGAAAAAGGATTCCTGTAAATGCTTCAGACATTCTTAAAACTGAAAACTTTTTTATGCTGCTACCAGATAGAATTCCTTTACGGATGTGAAAGGTACAGCCCCAGACCTGACTGAGGGACTGCAGAGCCTGGACTGAACACATCATGTGGCTCTGTGGGATTACTCACTGCCAGGAGGGGCGGGTACTATGACTGGGGAAGGATCCCTCCATCTCAGTTAATTCATGCTGGAAAAGACAGCAGAGGAATGGAGGAATAAAAGCAGTGGCGATGACAGCTGTCCTGTGGCTCAGTTTTTCTGAATGAGATCCACAGACATTTGCCTACTCCCATCACTAACACTGCTGTTAGCTGGGACTGCCAGGAGGCAACAATCCAGATATCACATTGCAGACACTGACAGGTCTCACTTTGTAGTCAATGAATTGATAGGGAGAGCTCCAACTATTACAGACATTATTTAGAGGAATCACATGACACCACTTTTTAGAAATACCACTACAGTAGCATTTTTTCATGCCTTCTTAATCTACACAATTTATAGGTTCTTGATTGGACAGAAGAAATTTGCCTTTTCTACCCATATTTTTCAAATTAATTAGCAGCAGAATGCAAGTAGCCAGTAATGAACAGAATAGCAAACATAAGGAAAGCCACTTCCAAGTGTTGAGATGCAGCAAAATGTTATTTCATATGTTTGTTTGAGTAATTAAGATTTTTATTACTATGCTTGAAAATTAGAGCAAAAATAACATGTTGCTATAACCCTCTCAAATTCCTGGCCTCACCTGTTGGCATCTATAAAGTTACAGAAATGCTTTAAAAAGTAAATATTCTATATTTTAATTTTCTAATACCATCTGTGCTGTATTTTGAGGGGAACCAGGGAATGATTTAGGTAAGCCTAAGACACTAAAACCTGCACAGAGTCATAACATCATCTCACTTCTGAAAATGCAATTACATAGAAGATGAAACACCAACATCATGGCTTCAGCAACTGGTTTTAGCGAGAATAGCTTTCAATTAACATATGAACAAAGGGACACAAAATGGTAGATCATCTTGGAATTTAGCCAGAATGGCAAGGCCAATAGCCTTGGTTAATGGTAAAGTTTAATGGTAAAATACCTGTAAAGATATGAAGCAAGGTAATACTTCTGGTTCTTCTCTATCAGATGCCCAAATCCTGAAGATATGTACTTTTAAATGTCTTTCTCAAACTACTTTTCTTAAAAGCAGTCCCTGTCATCTCTTCTCAGCATTCCTAACAATAGGAATAGATCTAAATCTATTGTCATTGTGGAGAAGTGACAGAGCTATGAAGCATCAACATCACCCTTTCTGTAAGTTTTATGTCAGTGGAAAGAAAAACTGCCCAATAATGTAACTCAAAATACAACTAAGTGACTTTCTATTAAATCTATAGAAGAACTATAGAACTTTTTGCATGTACCTGTAGCACTTAAAATCATTCAGATTTGACAAGGATTTCAAACTGCAAAATCTGCAAGATGAGAGATTAAACTGTCACTTCTCAGCTGGCAGCTTTGCATATGCTCTGTAATAAACCAACCATGCTATTAAAGAAAATCTTATCACATAAGCATTTCCTCCTGAAGGAAGTTACCTTTGTCCATACTTAGCAACAGTTTCAGATTACTGAAATACTTGGCAACAACATTCAGCAAAAAGCAAAAAGTAGTAGAGATTTCAGATATAGCAGTGTGTATACTAGACACTAATCAATAAAAGATACAGCTGGAGAAAAAAAGGGAAAAATAATAGTTCAAAATGTGTCATAAAAAGTAAAGCTTTAAACTATAAAAATTTAACAGATTACTTGCAACAAAGTATCATCTATCTTGCCATGCCTTGCTTCTGACCAGTGGAAGGACAGTACCACTGTTTTCAATCCCACAGCTCTCAATAGGTAAAAATTGATTTACTTTATTTGAAATTGCAGTATTTTCTTAAAACACCAGCTGCATTTTAATTTCAGATGATTATAATAACTGATCCCTAAAGAAAAAAATTTGAAATAAAAATTAAGCTGCAGTTATAAAGTACTCCTGAAATATGAATATTACAATAGATTTTCTTTCAAGAGTACCTGTGACTTTCAGTTGTTCTTTGACTAATGATTTTCAGATGAATGGAATACTTCTAGTAAATTATTTTATCATTTAATTATCTACCTCATTTAAAAAGCTGCAAACAAAACAGTGAGGGGTAACACAATCACATATGTCCTGTGAACAGAGGCTGTGAAATAAGGACCAGTCCACAATACATTTTCATTCATTAACTGAACTCAGTACCAACACTCAAAAGTAAAGAAACAAACTTTAATGTAGGAAGATTTTTTGTATCAAACGTTCTGTAATAGAACTGTATGCACACAGTTTTAACACTGTGCTCTTTTTCTTTCTAGTTATAACAACACTTGAATACTTTGTTTTATTGGAGCTATTAACCTTCCTGTTTTCTAATAAATGTCAGGAGTACAAATCTTTTACAGCTTAACGGTACATAAAACTTGTTGGCATAAATATTGATACTATTTTCTGAATTACTACAAGTAAACTAATTTTAATATCTCTCATGAACTGCATAAGTCATTATTTAATCAAAGATTTCTTCACTGTCATGTAGCTGAGGGAGGAATATAGTATTTTATAAAATCTTTTTATATCCATAAGATTTTGTTACATTTAACATTATCATATTACTCTGTGCAAATCCATTTCTTAAATATTCTTCATAAAGTTCAAGATGAAAAAAGCAAAGAAAACATCATCTGATGTCAGTATATTTTAGCACACTGCAGTTTAGCATCCAATGGTTTTATCAGTCTTTCAAAAGAAATGCATTTTACTAATAATTCACCTGATGACTCCTTAATCTTTGGGGGTAAGAATGGGAGGATTCTAATATATTTAATTCTCACCAGTTTTTATGTGGTTCTCTTTAAGACAGGAAGATTTTTAAAAGCCCTTCAAATCTTTGACTTTTAAGTTATCAATAAAATTGTGAGTACCCAACACATGATTCATAAAAAGCACCAACACCTCATAACTCAGGTGTAAGAAAAATTCATGGTAGAAAGGAAGAATGAAGGTGTACAAAAATATAACCAATTTCCTACTGTGTTAGCACTATGTTTAACAAAATTCAAGTAAATAATATGTTGAATTTTATATATTTTGCATTCTCTTTGGAAAATATATCTATGTATACAGTTGAGTAAAGAAAAAGCTCTTGTACCTTTATGATCTGCATGACACCTTTGGTGAATGCATTTTTAAATTACTCAACAGCTTTATACCATAGTCAAATATTTGTTGATGGAAACAAGGTAGGTAGGTGCTTTATTACATTTTATTTGAACAACATATACACACACATATATACATATACTTAATTAAAAGTTGACAGTTATAGCTGGGAAACATATTTATATTACATTCCCATTCCCCAAGATAACAAAACAGAATGACTTCACCATTGTCAGCCAAGATGTTTTAAACCTGGCAGAGAAGGTAACATGAAAGTACTGACTGCAACCAGAATATCTTCCCTTCCCCCCAAATCTTTGGCAAAATGAATCATTGCCTCCATTTAAAACTGTTGCTTCTAATTTTATCTTCATGCACTCATTTTTATTCCACTTTTGTCTAAAAGGAATTTTGCAAGTAAGCTGGACATTTCCTACCTTGATTTTTTCATCAGCACTCATTTGCATTCTTATTAGTATGCATGAAATTTTTATTGAACTTTAAGACTCCTACTGGCAGATAACACACTGCAATGGCCATAAAAGTGAACATGCAAATTAAGACTCCCATTAATCACTAAATGTTACCAAGAAAAATGAAAGAGATATTAGGAGTAGATGCCAATAAAATGCTGTATGAAGCATGCCATCTCATGAATCTCTGTGGTATGCAAAATTACAGATCTCCCGTCATGAGCACTACTGACATGTCTTGAGGAGGTAAAGTAGACATACTTCAGTATGTGAACATTCAGAACTAAAATACAGAAATGATATCTGTTGTGTGCATCCATACTGCCTACGGAAAAGTAGGCACTCACACTTTGAACTAAAATATAAGAGACTTCACTGAAACAAAAACAGGCAATATTTGTATTATTATTGTATACAAATGTTTGCATATGGATTGCATTCTAAATTTAAAACTACAGTACAAGAAGAAATACAATTTTGGATTTTTTAAATTGAAATTAATTGAATTTCAGATGTACGAAGAGACAACACTGAGGATAGCATAAGGGATTCTGTTTTAGCTTTACAAAAGCCTTAATGGACATTTCAGAACTTTTTGTAAAATTCAGAAGCCTGAGAATATAGATAATTCAATCCTGCAGACCACTTAAAATTAACATCTTTAGGATAAAATTTCCAGACAAGTCCTCCAGGAGTAAACCCTTGGGATTGTATTCAGTAAACTCCCAGGATCAGTACACAAGAGTGTACTGACTCTCCAGAGTCAAATAAACAGCTTGCACAGCTTGAGTCTGTGATCTAGATGATGCTTTATAGCTTTCTACTTGGTCTCCTTTACTTTATTACATATTTAAAACTTGATAAACACAGCACCAGAATCAGTTCCTTAGGTTACCAGCTGTCCAAGTTGAATGTCTTAGGTACAGAATGAGATTTAACTTGTCCCCTCTTCCAATTTCTCTACAGCCTGTTCCCACTCCTTACACTATTCTTTGTCCCTGGTTTCATGGATGTTCTCTTCAGAGAAGTGATGCCTGTAAGTATTTCCAGGGATGGTACTTTTATTAATTTTGGTCATAAGGGGTTTCTTTTTCTAGTCATACAGTGAGTCATATACTTGTGCAGGGTGACAAAGAAAGGGAAAGGGTGCTGGGATGACTGCTTTTAAATGAGGTGGCCATTTAGAATTGACCACAAGTAAAAAAACCTGAGTCCTGCAGAACAAAGACGGTACAGGTAAAAGCAGCTTTCTACAGGTCCCAAGAAAAAGAGGAGATAAGGCAACAGACTCTTTAACACAGTCCTAAAAGTGAAAAGCCTGAAAGGAAAAGGAAGGAGAGCCAGCAGAAACTTAAGCAGAGGCCATGAATGTCAAAGTACATACTCAGGGTTTGGAGAGGAGATGCGGAGACCCCTAGAGATATAAGTGTGTGCCCAGCAGAGTCCAAGAGCAAAGAGAAAACAAAGTAGGAAATATTAAATAAGATTCTAACTTTATATTAATCTTTTACTGTTCAGAGGAAACAGCAAGTATTTTACAACTCCTTCTGCAAAGTCTCAGGCTATTTGCTGGAATGATCAGCATCCATAATAGCATGAATTATAACGTGAGCACCCACAGAAAGAATGTACTGGGATATTTTCAAGCACCTGGACAGAAGACACATAGTGAAAGTTCAGCACAGGTCCTGTGGGCCTGGGAAACTTCTAGACCAATGTTAAAGAGGAAAAAATTGGGACAGAAATGTAATGAGCATTTCAGCAGTGTCTAAAAATCTTGAATTAAACTTTTCTTTCTCAGATAACTGGCTTCTATAGTAGTATTTGAACAATCTACACTTTCCATTCCTTCTCATTTTTAACTAATTCAGAATTTCTTTTTTACAGAAGGCAAAAAAGAAGTAATGATGAATTGAAATTCAGAGCATCCTACATCCCTCACACCCCACAATATGTAGCCAAGACATAATAGTTCTTTCAACAGCTTCTATGCCCACAGCAGCCAGTGGTGGGCTTCGATGCCCACCAATTTTGTCTTGTTAAAATTCTACATCCATAAAACCATTTGCAAAGGTTAGACTAGCATTGGACAAAAAAGTACAGGTTAGCCTTTTTTCCAGAATTCCCCTCTTTATCTCTCAGAAGCATACACTACACACCCTTCTGCTTAATAAATGCATTGGGGAAAAAAGCATGCATGTATCTCTTCTTTCTAGAGAAATTCAGTAGTGTTGTGGTTGAGGAATGGTACTTGCCAGTTTACTTCTCCTACAAAAGCTCCCCAAACCACACTGCTGACTGTTTGCTCCCTCTCCCCTCCTCTTCCACCCTTCCCTAGTGAGGGTGGCCAGGGAGGAGGATGGGAGGCAGAAAAGGCAAAGATCACGGAGTGAGATAACAATTTACTGGTAACTGCAATGAGATAAGAAAACAAACATATATTGACATTAATAATAAAAGCATACAAAAGACAGAGTAATTTACGTGCAAAATGCTCACCAAGGATGATGTGAGATGACCACAGCCATGTTTTTTCCCAAGCAGAAGCCACACCTTTCTTCTCAGAAGCCAGAGTCCCCTTCCCCTACTCCCAGCAATAACCTAAGGTGCTAGCGTATAACATCTGAATTCTGGCCACACCCTGTCAGCCACACCCTCTCCTGGTGATTGCAAAAATTAACTCCGTCCTTGGCCAAAATCAGGACAAACACTTAATAGGAAAAGACTATTACTCAACCTGCAAACTGCAAATTTTCCTTTCCTCTGTGAATTCTTTACTGACAATGTATTTGTATCTGCTGACAATATCACAAAGAGAAAACCTCATAGTTACAAAGATGAGGAAGTTAAGGAATAAAACTGTAAACATAGGTCATAACAACAGGACTGAGCAGTTAATCGCTTTTTCTCTAAAACAAATCTGAACAGGATGCCTTGATTTGAAAAGTGTGTCTCAGGTCTGGCAGCTGCAGCTTTTTAGGCAAGTCCACATGCCCTTGAGGGTACGTGGTATTTGACTTCAAGGTCTTGTCACACACGACATTGCAAAAATCTGCAACCTTCAAGGCACCACACTGTCAAATTCCATGGATTTGTGCTAAATTTCTGAAGAGAGATATAGAAGAGGTTTTTAGTGCTACACAGATCCCAACAGCATGAAGCAATGGGTTTGTACAGCAATTTGGTTGAACACTGCAGTCTAAGACCATTTGTGAAAGGACTATTAGCCCACACCCATCTGAGACAGTCTGACTGTCCATGTTGTGTTCCTGTTAATTCCAGACAGGTGTAGACTACTGAATTGTCATGGATGAGAATTCCTTCACAGGAGAGCAGAGTTACCTGAAGCTTCATATATGCTTCTTGGTGTCTATAGTGCAGTGTTTGCATGACAGTCACAGAGAACTAAGATGAGCTCTAATTGATAGCTAGAGAACTTTTGGATAAGGAAAAAGACCTTCAGAAAGCTGGATAAAGAGCATTCATCCATTCAAGCACCAGATGATTTTGTTAGGACAAGCCTATCAGGTTGCTGCTCTCCTTCAAAGGATGGCTCTCTTGGACTGACAAAGAACCAGAAACAACTAGAGTGAGACTTGCCAACCCCCTGTGGGTACTGCAGCAGAAGACAGAAACTGTTGACACTGTGGTGTCACCGTAGCTGGCAAACACTGCCAATAGTGTTGAAACACCTTCCAGAAGCTTTCTGCTCTTACTACTAGCCTCAGTTGATCACAGCAAAAATCCTAGGACTTAGTGTAAAGACAACGATAAAAAACAAGATAAGAATGTTTTCTATTTCTCTATTGACTCCATGAAGGGATATAATGGGCCTGAAGTTTTTTCTTTGTTCAGTATCATCTCCCTCAAAGAAGAGCATCAAGCATAAAGGAAAGAGAATGAGGTAAAGTAAGTATACTAAGACATTTGTTCCAAACATGTTGTAGACTCAGTTCATTTGCAGCTCATTGACAAATTAAACCACAATAATATCTGTGTATAAGAACACTTTTTCTTCCACCAATACTTTTAACCTCTTACTGAACTCATGCAAACTTTCAGCAAGCAGAATAGTCAACGACGAGGAATTGCAGAGCTTAAATACATACTGCTTAAAATCTGCTTGCTTTAAACCTACCAACTTCTGGGAGATGCCTAGGTATTTTTCTCTCCCAAAAGCATGCTGAGTAATGAGTAGCTTCTATGTTCTACTTCAGGGATTACCTTGCTTATGCTGCAGAGTCCTGGATTTTAAGTCACATTTAACCGCACACTTGGCTCAAGCACCTAACATCCTCAAAGACCAACATATACTCGTCTTGTTTCTCTCTTTCTCCAAGAGCTGATCAGGAAATGTGTTAACTTCCCTGAAATGTTTATTGTATCACAAATTTTCAGACAAGAATTTAATCAGTAGCAGCTGGACAAAATGGTTACTTATTAAACAGGTTCTCCAACTCTCTACTAGATTGCACAAGGGAGAGAATAGGAAACCAAATACACTATAAAAAAAGCAGCCCCATCACCATTGACCTACATATTAACACTGCAGTGAAGGAATAATAAGGAAGTTTTGTTTTATTTAATGCACTTCATGCTGGTTATTCAATCAGATCCTCCACAGGCACAAATATTTTCA